>NC_079190.1:301953588-302280255 GCF_029499605.1 Hyla sarda | reverse complement strand
GGGGTGTATCGGCGTATAACACGCACACAGACTTTAGGCTAAAAATTTTAGCCTAAAAAGTGCGTGTTATACGCCGATAAATACGGTATTTTTCCATATATGGGGCGGTATGAGGGCTCATTTTTTGCAACATGATCTGAAGGTTTCATCTGTACCATTTTGTTTTGATGGGACTTTATCGGTTTTTACACTTTTTTCAAGTATACAAAGTGACAAAATTTGTATACGCCATTAACAGAGCGGTTTATTATATTTTTATTGTTTGGACATTTACGCATGAGGCGATAAGTTGTGTTTATATTTATGTTTTATATGGAATTTGGGAAGAGGGGGTGATTTGAATTTAGGGCGTGTTCCCACAGGGCGTATACGCAGCGTATTTGGCGCTGCAAAAATTTTACGGCAGCAGCAGGAAAGACGCTGCGTATCCCTTGCTCACCACACACACACGGCTTTCCAGCGGCAGCCCTATGTGTGTAGTGGGTTTTGGAGGCGGAGCTGTGTGCCGGCGTGTCTGACGCGCGGCCCCGCCTCCAAAACTCACTGCACACATAGGGCTGCTGCCGGAAAGCCCTGTGTATAGTGAGGAAGGGATAGGCAGCGTATTTCCCGCTGCTGCCTTAAATTTTGCGCACCGTCAAATACGCTGCGTATACGCCCTGTGGGAACACACCCTTAAGAAGAGGTTAATATCAGACCGCCGATCAGACTGGCGATGTCCAGTATTAGCCACAGGTCCTGGTTGCCTGTAGCAACCTGGACCCAGCAGTTACAAAGCTCCACGGATGTATATATACGTCCGTGGTAGTTAAGGGTTTAACCCCTACAGGACCCATGACGTTCTGGTCTGGACTAGGATGACTGCTGATATCGATCAGCAGGCACCCTGCGCAAATGCCCAGGGGTGTCAGACCCCCCATGTTGGCGATCGCCGCAAATCGCCCCCAATAAAAATGAAGTATTGTACAGCAGCGTTTCCAAAACTGAGGCTCCAGCTGTTGCAAAACAACAACTCCCAGCATTTCTGGACAGCCCCCCGACTGTCCAGGCACCCTGTTCGGGAATCACTGACGTAGAGTAACCCAATATAATTCCTAATCTAGTCCTCAAATGCGCATGGTGCCCTGTTGTATTTCAAGTAAACAGTTTAGGGCCACATATGGGGTATTTCCGTACTCCAGCCTGTTAGTGCAAAACTTTATTTTTTTTTACACCAACAGGCTGGTGTTGCCCCATACTTTTTACCTTTTACCCTCAAATTTGTAACGCAATTTTTCTTGAGTACGGAAATACCCCATATGTGGACGTAAAATGCTCTGCAGACGCATAACAAGACTCAGGAGTGAGAGCACACTATGTACATTTGAGGCCTAAATTGGTGATTTGCACAGGGGTGGCCGATTTTACAGTGGTTCTGACGAACGCAAAAATACCCACTTGTGACCCCATTTTGGAAACTACACCCCTCACGGAATGTAACAAGGGGTATAGTGAGCCTTAATACCCCACAGGTGTTATATTTGTTAAAGTTGGATGGGGGGAAAAAAAAAAAAAAAAAAGTTTTCACAAAAATGCTGGTATTACCCTAAATGTTTCATTTTCACAAGGGAAAATAGAGGAAATGTGTTACAAATTTTGGGGGGCTTTTTTCCTAAGAACACACCCCATGTGGATGTAGAGTGCTCTGTGGGCTAACTACAATGCTCAGAAGAGAAGGAGCAACATTGGGCTTTTAAAGAGAAAATGTGTCCGGAATTGCAGGCCTCGTGTTTACAAAGCCCCCATAGTGCCAGAACAATGACCCCTCACATGTGACCCCATTTTGGAAAGTACACCCCTCATGTAATGTAATAAGGGGTACAGTGAGCATTTATGCCCCACAAGTAAGATTTTTGGAATAGTGGTCCGTTAAAATGAAAAATTAAAATTTTTCATTTGCACAGCCCACTGTTCCAAAGATCAGTCAAATGCAAGTGGGGTGTAAATACTCACTGCACCCTTATTAAATTATGTGAGGGTGTAGTTTCCAAACTACATGGGGGGGGGGAATGCGATGAGGAGGAAGGGGGGGTGGAATGATTAGGAGACTGAGGATAGGTTATGGGCGGGGGTAGTGTGTGATAAGCACAAGTATGGGGTGTGGGAAGGCAATGATGAAGTGTAATATGGAGTGCGGGGGTGAAGAGCCAAGGGTGGGGTTTGATGAGGATGGAGGGGCATTGGGGTGATAAGCTGACCAAGCATGGGGTGGGGGGGGGTTGATGAGAGGATGGGGTGAGGGGTATGCAGTGTGTGGCAGTATTATATTCAGAGGCAGGGATGAGGAATTCCTATCGCCCGACAAGCAGTTCCAGACTCCGGGCAGGCGATTTCTTCAGGCATTTAGCCCTGCTTTGGGCAAGCAGCATTAAATGCCAGAAGAATTCACACAGGTCCGCTCACACCGTTACTGTACTTACATCTCCCTGCAGCAGTCTATAACTAGACTTCCTTGCGGGGATGCGCACGATTGGTGACGTCACCACATATGCAGCTCAGGACGCCAACGTCCCATGCGGCGCCTGTGATGACATCACCTATCACGCGCATCCCCGCAAGGAAGTCTCATTATAGACTGCTGCAGGGAGATGCAAGTACAGTAACAGTGTGAGCGGATCTGTGTTAATTCAGAGTGAGAGTGATAAACTTTCCTAATACGAGGACCTGCCTGATCACCAGGGGGCAAAACTATATTCTTAATGGTCCAGTAACAAAAGTGACCGCCAAGCCCCTGAGCCTGCCAGAGCACACATGGGGCCGGAGTACAGGTAGCAGGGGAGGTTTGGTAAATAATGTGGGAGAGGAGAGGGGGGGTTGGCCTGAAATATAATGACACGAGGGGCATCAGAAGGGAGGGGAATCCCAGCAGTCAGGATCAGTTATTTTGCAATGCAGTATTCCATTAATGGGGCGGACTTACTTATCAGGGACCCTATCCCCCTAATGGGGTGACATACTGGTCTGCCCATCAAGTTTTTATTAAGAAAAGACCTTATTTACATACTATTTGGGTTACAATTATTTTGTTCCAGGACAAGTGGATTGTTATGAGAGACAAGTAGATTCTGCTCCGTTTTAGTCCCTTGGACAAGTAGTTTAAAAAAAAAAAAAAAATTCCACACCCCTGCAGAGGATACAGTGCTGCACTAATATTCAGGGGGTACAGTGCTGCACTAATATTCAGGGGGTACAGTGCTGCACTAATATTCAGGGGGTACAGTGCTGCACTAATATTCAGGGGGTACAGTATTTGGCAGAATTATAATGTGTTATAATGAATATTGTCTTTATACAGAGGATTTGGATCTGCTGACAAGTTAAGGAACCAATGATGTCCGGGCATCAGACTCTGCAGAGAACATGGAGCTGGAAGTCCTGATGTCTGGACCAGATAAAGGAGGAAAGGAAAGACAGAGAAGACATCACTCAGGTCACTGATATTATGTATTCTCCTGACTGTCCCATCAGAGCTGGAGTCACTTGTAAGTTCAGTAGTGATGGGTGACACTGTACCCCCATTCTGTGGCTCTCCAGCTGTTGCAAAGCTGCAACTCCCATCATGTCTGAAGAACATCAGGAATTAAAGGGGTACTCCACCCCTAGATATCTTATCCCCTATTCAAAGGATAGGGGATAAGATGTCTGATCGCGGGGGTCCCACAATATAGGACGCAGCACCCACTTGTTACTGCTCCAGCTGTCACGCCCCATCCCATAGACTTGCATTGAGGGGGCGAGGCGTCACAGGGGCAGAGTCGTTATGTCACGATCTTCGTCCCCCGTGGTCCGGAGCCAGACCCTCCAGCGCTTCCGAAGCAGTAACAGGTGGGTGCTGAGAGCTATATTGTGGGGGTCCCCAGCGATCAGACATCTTATCCCCTATCCTTTGGATAGGGGATAAGATGTCTAGGGGTGGAGTACCTGTTTAAGGAAGTTCATTTTGCAACAGCTGGAGAGCCACTTGAACAGAGGTGATAGGTGGAGGTCCCAGCAGTCTGACCCCCACCATAAAAATGGGCTGCTTATTTTAAAATGTCTGGGCCCATTTTCAGTCCCAGTCCAGACCTGCCTTAAATCACTATGTATTCTCCTGACTGTCCCATCAGTGCTGTAGTCACTCATGTCTTTGTGCGACCAAGTAAGGTGGGGGATTGGGAAAGCAGGTCGTCAGGGGGTAGGGGGCCCAGGACAATTATTCGCATCGGGGCCCTGTGGTTTCTAGCTATGCCCCTGGTAGGGGTGTATGTATTTCTGGCTCACTTTTTTTCCCTCCTGACCTTTATTTAATTTTTCCACTGAAAATAAAATTTAAAGTGCCAATGGAAGGTACATGTCCTGCAAAAAAAGCCTAATAAACTTTATCATCTAATTTATAACGAAGCCACAAAATCATATTTAGGGCAAAATTTTAAATATTGAATCTCACAATTTTCACCACAATTCAGTAAAACAGACATGCAAACTATGAGTCAGTACGATTCCAATGCTGGCAAACTTTAAATTTGTTTAGTTATGGTAAAAAAAATAAAAATAATAATAATAATAATAATAATATGAACTGTTTGTTCATTACCATGTTTTCACCACTATACGGAGCCATGTCAGGGTTTATTTTGTGTATCATGGGCTGTAGCTAAATGGTTCCATTTGTGCGTTTCTGGCTTTTTGATCACCCATTAAACTTCTTTGGGATGTGATTTAACAAAAACAAAAAAAAAAGTTTGGGCGTTAAGAATTTTAGCATTTAAGTCGCTGACCGTGTGGGATCAGGAATGTAATTTAATAGTTGAAATAATTACACACGTGGCAATACCAAAATGTGTATTCTTTTTTACAGTGTTAAAATGTGAAAGGAGTGATTAACCTCTTAAGGACACAGGGTGTACCTGTACGCCCTGTGCCAGGTCCCAATATAACGCGGGTTCGTGCCAGGTCCCCACATCATAAAGAGTCTGTCCCAGTGGCTAATGAAAGCCGGGACCCTTGGCCAATAGAGTGCGGCACAGATAGTTGTCACACGCACTATTAACCCCTTTAGGTGCGGCGTTCAAAGTTGATCGCCATGTCTAAAATGACAGTGAAAGTTTCCCGGCAGCTCAGTCAGGCTGATGGGGACCATCGCGGTGAAATTATGATGTCCCAATCAGCTAGAATGCGAGCAGATGTCCCCTTACCTGCCTCAGTCGCGTCTGATCGGCGATTGATTGCTCCCAGCCTGAAATCCAGGCTTGAGCAATCGACCCCCAATAACCCTGATCTTTGCCGTATCAATGATCTGTGTAGCAGATCAGTGTGTGCAGTGTAATTGCCACGGGGTGGAGGCCTATAACACTGGCAAAGTAGTGTGGAAAAAAAAAAAAGGGAGGTTCTTTAACCCCTTCCCTAATAAAAGAAAGACTCACCCCCTTTTCCCATTTAAAAAAAAATGTAGTATCTCCATGTGCGGAAGTGTCTGAACTGTAAAAATATATTGTTAATTAATCCACATGGTCAATGGTGTATGCGCAAAAAAAATTCCAAAGTCCAAAATTGCGTATTTTTGGTCACTTATTCATTGAAAAGAATAAAAAGCTATCAAGAAGTCCGATAAATATAAAAAGTGGTACCGATAACTTCAGATCAGGGCAAAAAAAAAAAAATCCCTCATACTGGCCGATACATGGAAAAATAAAGTTATAGGGGTCAAGATGACAATTTTAAAATGTCTACATTTTCCTGCATGTAGTAATATTAGAAGCAATACAAAATCAAACCCAAGTAGGGTATCATTTTAACCGTATGGACCTACAGAATAAAGATAAGGTGCTCTTTTTACCAAAAAATGCACTGCATAGAAATTGAAGCCGCCAAAATTTACTTCAATTTTGTTGCACAATGAATTTTCTGTTTAGTCGTGGATATTTTGGTAAAATGACTGATGTCACTACAAAGTAGAATTGGTGGCACAAAAAAAAAGCCATAATATGGAATTTTAGGTGCAAAATTTAAAGAGTTCTGATTTTTAGAAGGCGATGAGGGAAAAATTTAAGTGAAAAACTTAAAAACCCTCAGTCCTTAAAGGGTAACTCGTTAAATCAAGTTTTTGCTATTGCACTCCTAATGGTAAATCAAATATATATTTCTTAGAAAAAGTCATTTTTTTTAAACAAAGTATATATGTTTTATTTGTGCTTAAAAAAGCTAAAAGCATGTTTTCCTCCATCTTTGGACCAAAGTCCAAACATGAAGTGCAGCCTGGAGTGCTGAGGGGGGGTGTGTCCAGCCTCATCCAATCATAGCTCCTCTCACTTCACTGCTATATGCTGTTGGTTGGACACACCCTCAGCATTCTAGGCTGCACTTCAGTCCAAAGTATGTGTATGAGATGGGGGGGGGGGGGGGGGGGGGAAATGTGCTATAAAGCTTTTTTTTTTTTTTAACCACAAAACATAGAAAACTTCATTGTTTCGAAGAAAGTATATTAGAAATATTATTTACCATAAGGAGTGCAATAGCAAAACATTTTTTAATGAGAGGCTAATAAAAAATGTTAACCCCTTAAATTGGCACTATCATAAGCCATTGCTTCCATAGATCAATGTAATTTGTATCAGTCTCATGTGTTTTTTTTTTGCCTTCCTATTATTCAACACAGTAGGGTTTCAGCTTGAATGAGAGGATGCCAGGACTAGGTTAGGCCTCAGGCTTCCCCATCTCCGATGTCAGTAATTACCGGCAGATGTCAGCTGCTGATCACAGCGGGCATCTCGGTTATGACACGGACCTAACCTGCAGGACAGCATCATGTCCGCTCATCTAACCCATGACATGTCTGTCATGGGTCGGGAAGGTTAAAAAAGTATTAATTGCAGCGATGTAAGATTTTAAGTTATATCCAACACCTGAGCACTAATCACTAGTTCATTTTTCATACATAATGTGTTTTAGGTCCCTAGTCTTAACTTTAAATCTAAAGTAGTAACCTTGCACTGTGCAGAAAATGCACATAGCCTTGAGACATCTAGATCTGTATAGAAACTAAAGTTTTTTTTAAAGTAAAAAAGTTGCAAAAATATGCATATAAAGCACTTACCTGCTTTTTAGTGGCTTTATTTTTCACACTTTCTTTTCCACTTTCAGATTTCTGTAAAAAAAATATCACTTTAAAAATCAATGGCCCATTGTGTTCTATACACATTAAAGGGTTACTGCAGCCAAAATGAATTTGGCAGTACCATATGCACTGAGCAGAGTCCCCTTCGGGAGATTGCAGGGGGGGGGGGGGGGGGGGGGGGTCCCAGCGGTCAGACCACCTGCGATCACCTGTAAGGCTGGGTTCACACTATGTTTTCCCCCATACGGGAGCACATATGGCAGGGGGGAGCTAAAACCTCGCGCTCCCGTATGTCACCGTATGCGCTCCCGTACGTCATTCATTTCAATGAGCCGGCCGGCGTGAAACGTTCGGGCGGCTCATTTTTGCGCCGTATGCGCTTTTACAACCGGACCTAAAACCGTGGTCAACCACGGTTTTAGGTCCGGTTGTAAAAGCGCATACGGCGCAAAAATGAGCCGACCGGACCGAACGTTTCACTCCGGCCGGCTCATTGAAATGAATGACATACGGGAGCGCATACGGTGACATACGGGAGCGCAAGGTTTTAGCTCCCCCCTGCCGTATGCGCTCCCGTATGGGAGAAAACGTATTGTGAACCCACCCTAAGATCAGGATAAAATGTAGTTCTGGGCGGTATGACCAAAAATGTATATCATGGTATCAGAATTCATTCTGTGTGAAAAAAAATAATCAGCCGCAGCACAGTCCCCACATTGCTGAACTAATCATATTACCCACAGGCACTGCTCTGCTTCTCCTGTGAGTTGCAGCACTGGCCACAGCGCTGAACATCCTCCCCACATCAGGAAATGAGGGGCTTCTGTTCTGATCAGAGAACAGAAGCGGACACCTCCCCTGAAAGCCAGTGAGCCGCAGGAGCTTCTGATCAAAACAGAAGCCCTGCGGCTCACTGGCTTTCAGCAATTGCAGGGGGAGGCGACAGCTTCCGTTTCCAGGACAGAAGCCCTGTGCCCGTGGCTCACAAATGATTCATCTCAGACATGTGGAGGATGTGCAGCGCTGCGGCCATTGCTGCAACTCACAGGAGAAACAGCAGTGCCTGCGGGTATCATGATTAGTCCCGATGTGGGGACAGAGCGCTGCAGCTGATAATTTGGGGGTGGCCCGACCGGTATATGAAAATCTATTGTAAAATAAACTATTTGGTATGAACAGTTATACCACCTAGCATTAATAAGACTGGTCTTTTGGAGGTTTAACTGTATATGTAAATACAATCAGTCAGTAAATGCCCTTAAGCCAAGACCCATCAAAATAGGCTATACTTGCTTCTCCTTTACAGGCGATACTTCAAATTTGAATAGCGTCCAAAAGTTAATTTCAGTAATGCAACTTAAAAAGGTGAAACTAATATGAGAGACTCATTACATGCAAAGAGTTCAAGCTGTGATTTGTCAAACTTGTGATGATTGGGGTTTTCACTAAACAGTGAAATCTTAGTGAACACCTCCCAACAGTGGACAGTTTGTAATTCTCTGGCAGAGCCTCATAGGACTTAATTTATTTGCACCCTCCGAATGGGAGTGTCACTCCTCACTGCCTGCTTGCCAGATAACGGGGGGTGTAAGCGTTTGATTATATTTGAGATTTTTTAAGCCTTATTACAGTACAAAATTTAAATTTAGCTTTTTATCATGTTTTGTAGGCAATTACACTGGAGTAAAGAACAGTATTCAGTCATTTAGAAATATTTTTAAGCCTCCTGGGTCTGTAGTGCTCTGCTGCCTCTGATTCACGCCACTGCCCTGTTCTTCCATCCCTTTACTGCCACTGTCCCGTTCTTCTGTCCGCATAATGGCATCTTATGGAAGAGAATGCGACACACACACACTCCCCTGCGCCAAGCGTACAGTTACGCTGGGCGCAGGGGAGTGACGTGTGTGTCACATACTCCTCCATAGACTCCATTATACGGACAGCAGAACAGGGCACCGGTAGTGATATACTGGTAAGCAACTACAAGGGGAGGGGGTTTGGTTCAGAACTTTTTTTCCCTGGTTCTCCTCCAAAACCTAGGTGCGTCTTATGGAGCGAAAAATACGCTAATTCCTTTAGAACATGGGGGTGAATGCCATCTGATTTGTCTATTTAGTTTTGAGAGGTGGCACTGTTCTACTTTCTGTGTTAAACAGGTGACCGGTACTGGGGAGTTTACCTATTGTCGCTGTATTTCACCTGGCATTTCATATTCCTCGGTGAATACAGTGGAGAATAATTTGTTTAATATATTTGCTTTTTCCCTGATCAGTTTATAATTTCTTCATTTTTTTTTTAACCCCTTAAGGAACTGGGGTTTTCCATTTTTTGCATTTTTTCTTCCTCCTTACCTTAAAAAAAAAAAAATCAAAACTTTTCAATTTTGCACCTAAAAATCCATATGATTGCTTATTTTTTGCAACACCAATTCTACTTTGTAATGAGTCATTTTACCCAAAAATCTACAGTGAAACGGAAACAAAACAAATAGAAAAAAACAATTTTGTAACTTTTGGGGGCTTCCGTTTCTACGCAGTACATTTTTCGGTAAACATGACACCTTTATTCTGAAGGTCCATAGGATTAAAATGATACCCTACTTAAGTAGGTTTGATTTTGTCGTACTTCTGGAAAAAATCATAACTACATGCAGGAAAATTAATAAGTTTAAAATGGTCATCTTTGACCCCTATAACTTATTTTTCCGCGTATGGGGAGTTATGAGAGCTATTTTTTGCCTCATGATCTGAAGTTTTTAGCGGTACCATTTTTGCATTGATAGGACTTATTGAACGCTTTTATTCATTTTGTCATGATATAAAAAAAGTGACCAAAAATGCACCATTTTGGACTTTTTGCGCGTACGCCATTGACTGTGCGGTTTAATTAACAATATATTTTTTATAATTGGACATTTCCGCACGCAGCGATACATAGTTACATAGTTAGTATGGTCGAAAAAAGACATATGTCCATCAAGTTCAACCAGGGAATTAAGGGGTAGGGGTGTGGCGCGATATTGGGGGAAGGGATGGGATTTTATATTTCTTCATAAGCATTAGTTATTTTGTTCCAGGAATGTATCTAATCCTGTTTTAAAGCTGTTAATTGTTCCTTCTGTGACCAGTTCCTGAGGTAGACCGTTCCATAAATTCACAGTCCTCACGGTAAAGAAGGAGTGTCGCCCCTTGAGACTAAACTTTCTCTTCTCCAGACGGAGGGAGTGCCCCTCGTCCTTTGGGGGGGTTTAACCTGGAACAGTTTTTCTCCATATTTTTTGTATGGGCCATTAATATACTTATATACGTTCATCATATCCCCCCTTAAACGTCTCTTCTCAAGACTAAACAATTGTAACTCCTTTAATCGCTCCTCATAGCTAAGATGTTCCATGCCCCATATTAGTTTAGTCGCACGTCTCTGCACCCTTTCCAACTCCGCAGTGTCCCTTTTATGGACAGGTGCCCAAAACTGAACAGCATATTCCAGGTGAGGCCGTACCAATGCTTTATAAAGGGGGAGTATTATGTCCCTGTCCCTTGAGTCCATGCCTCTTTTGATACATTACAATCTCCTGCTGGCTTTGGAAGCAGCAGCCTGACATTGCATGCTATTCTGTAGTCTGTGATCTACAAGTACACCCAGATCCTTCTCTACCAGTGACTGACAGTTTAATCCCCCATGTTTATTTACACTTTTTTTTAAGGGAAAGGGGGGGGGGGGTGATTCAAACTTTTATTAGGGAAGGTGTTAAATGATCTTTATTCACTTTTCTTTGCACACATTGATCTTTTACATTGATCACTGGTTTCTCCTAGGAAACCACTGATCGATGATTCTGCCGCTTGACTGCTCATGCCTGGATCTCAGGCACTGATCAGTCATTTGGCGATCGGACAGCGAGGAGGCAGGTAGGGACCCTTCGGCTGTCATGTAAGCTGTTCGGGATGCTGCGATTTTATCGCCACGGCGATCCCAAACCGCTCCCTGAGCTAACTGCCATTGTTTTACTTTCACTTTAGACACTGTTCAACTTTTAACGCTGCGTCTAAAGGGTTAACAGCGCGCGGCACCCCGATCAGTGCCGCGTGCTATTAGCCACAGGTCCCAGCCGTTGTTAGAGGCCGGGCCCGACCCGCTATGAAGCGGGGCCACGCATCATAGTTACTATAAAGTAACATTAGCTAAAGGGGGTGGCAATTTAAATCTCGAGGGCCACTAGTTTGAGACCACTGTCCTAAAGGAATACACACCGCAGCAAAACTGCAGTGATAGTGGGTACCCTTAAAGAGAAGAAAACAAGTTCTCTTTTTTAAATTAGAATTGACAATTTCAAAGAAAAAAAAAGTTTTACATCCAAGATATATGCCTATTGTGCATAACTGTTTTAGGGATAATTACATTACTACACCAGCTGGATAATTTTTTTTTTTTTTGATTTTACAAGACATGGCAGTAACTTTATTAGGGTGTAAAGAATGTTCCTAAAATCTGCAGTTAAAGATTTCACAAGATTTGTGAATTTTAAAATCCCCACTGCAGTCAAAGTAAAAAGTTTACAGATATAAATTGACATTCTGTGCATTTAACATTTGCAGGTCAATTTCTGTTCAAGTTGTGTAGATTTTTCTACAGTATGAGAATAAGACATCCACTTTGCTGCCACTGCAATACATAGATTCAGGCTGCATTCACATCATGTTTGCAGCCTACGGCTGCCGGATCTGGCTTGGGGATGGGAAATCTGTATACTACGGTTTTAGGTCTGGTCACAACCAGATACAGGGCAAAAATAAGCTGACCGGAGTCAGTGTTTGACTCTGGTCAGCGCATTAAAGTGAATGGATTTCAGCAACTGTCTAGAAAAAGACGGGCGCTCCTGTACCCTATTCGGCAGCCGTAGGCTGAAAAAGTGATGTGAATGCAGCCTTACATTGCATTTGCTATTCATTAACATCTGGGCTGAGGCATGCAGGTTTCAAACTAAGACAAAACAAGCTGCTGATTCTACCTAGTTTAACACTCACCTTACTGTTTGCACCGCGCTTCTTTGTACTGCCTTTTGGGCGACCACGTGGACGCTTTGTGGTTGGAGAACCACTTGGGTCCTGTACACAAATTAAAAATATTAGCCATTGAAATCATGCATCACAATCAGAGACACCCATCCATTGACTTTAATGGTCTTTCGGCAGTTCTGTTGACACCGAGGAATTTCTGCGGACGAAATTCTGATGTGCAATCTTATTCCATCAGAATATTAAAATATATGTTCATTCTCCAGTGAAATCAGTGGTTAAAAGCTCATGGATGTCAAGTGGGACTATTTTTCCTGATTAGAATTAAGCATAATTCCACTCAGCTAATTTTCAAGCAGATCAGACCCCAAAAAAGCTGAACTTTCTCCACTGCATTTCCTTAACCTTCTCCTGATTTCCTCTTCAAATTCTGCACCAAGCAGAAGATGGCAGATTTGCTGACTTTCCTGCCCAAAATAATTCCTTGCCAATTCCTCAGTGAGACCATACCCTTATACCTCCACATCTAAACCATCCAAATCTAAATGTCCCAACCTAAACCGCCCCAACCTAAATGAATCAGGTTTGCAAGAATTAGTTCAGGCCCAAAATGCAGATAAAAGGGCCTTTCAGATTGGTACTAAAGAGGCTCCATCAAATGTGGCTCTTTATATTTATCTATGTCAGCCACACATCATCTGCGTAAACAGGGCAACATGTGGCTGATAACTTGCTGTCCACACAACATGTGATTGGCTGATTGCTGGCCCTTTTACACAGGCCAGCTCTCTGGAATAAAAAAAATATAAAATAAAATTTAGAAATGCTATTTTGCCCCCATAACACACCCGTTTAAAAAGGACCTTCAAGTACTTTGCCCTAGTGCAGAGGGTGGTCCTAAGCTGTGTATATGTGAAATGGCCAATCAGCAGTGCTAAAATCAGCCCTGTCTGCCACCTGCCCCAAACCTTTGTAGTAACTGACAGTGGAACTTTACCAAGCACTTACTACATGCCTGTGTGTTGAATTTTAAAGGGGTACTCCGGCCCTAGACATTTTATCCCCTATCCAAAGGACCCCTGACCGCTGGGGACCCCTGAAATCTCTCATGCAGCACCCATTATTAGCCTCATGGAGCGAAGATCGCTCCGAGTTTGATGACTCACGATCACAGGGCCGGAGTATCGTGACGTCATGGCCCCGCACCCTTGTGCCATCACGCCTCACCCCCTTAATGAAAGTCTACAGGAGGGGGTGTGGCATCCATACCACCCCTCCTATAGACTTGCTCTATGAGGCTGATTATACACAATATCCCATTATACACAATCAGACATCTTATCCTTTGGAAATGGGGTAAGAGGTCTAGGGCAGGAATACCCTTTTAAATAGGGGTGGGTCAATGGGAAAGGAATGTGAAGCAGCAATGTTTCCTTGTCAGTGTATAGAACCAGTCATTAAATCACATTTTGAAGTATTAAAAAAATCTTACCCTGCTTTCCTTTGAATCACTCTCTACTGGGGAGGACGATTTACTGGCTTTGCTGGTAGTCTCCTTATAAGAGAAACACTAGGTAAATCTACTACTCATTCAAACATAGGTAAATTCCTTTATAATCAGTTGAATACGAGTCCCATGAGAAAGGCGTTTTTCCTGTTCACTTATGGTACATATTACTTATGTATAAAACCATTTTTTTTTTTTTTTTTTTTTTAACAGTTCATGCAGAATGCCGGCATCATTCTTAACATGAAGATAGCTCTGTTCCCTTTATAGTTGGTGGTTATGAGCTACTAGCAGCCTGGACTCACCGCTATAGATTTCCCAATCAATACTTATTGCGGCATGTAAACAAAAAAAAAAAAAACACTGTTGACGAGATATATGGCAAAATCTAGCGCTTAGTTCCATTTAGAGCGTGAAGATTTGTAATAAGGGGGAAAAGATAAAGTTCATACCCTAATAAAAATTCTAAATCACTCCCTTTTACCATATTTCTAATAAAAAAAAAAAAAAAAATATGTATTGCCCTGCATGCAATCAAAACGCAATAAACAAAAAAAATCTATTTTGGTCATAGGATATGAAAGAGGTCCCTGCCACTAGGTCCAACTTTAGCCACAACTATCCTCATGACCTAGGGGAAATGTTCTAGTTTAAAAACAAAGGAACCATGAACTGACTTGGCTGAAAAGGTTACCAGGACTATGGCTTTTTTATTTTACAAAGGTAAAAGTATATGTGAAGCAGCTCTGGCTGACTAAAAAGGAAATAAAGTGAATGAAGGAAGACCTGCTGTCTCATTTGAAAAAAAAAGTCTAGTTTAAGTTCCATTTAATTATATTTAAGGATGAAGACTTGGTCAGAAGTCTAGAAAGTGCCCCTAGAAAATGTACACTTTAAATGGGATAAGGTTTTATTTTCTTCAAGATCATGTTCTATCCCAAAAACTGCAAGATTTAGCAACGTCCAAAGACAAAATGTTAGCATATTAAAGGGGTACTCCCCTGATAACATCTGATCCCTATACAAAGATTAGTTCGCAGAGGTCCTGCCACTGTGGACCCCACGAGCTCTGGGTTGGCAGCGGCCGGAACACAAGCTTGAAGCTTCTATGTTTTTACCTCATGACATGCCCCCTCCATTCATGTCTATGGGAGGGGACGTGATAGCTCGTACATAGCCATCATGTCTCTTACCACAGAGGTGAATGGAGGGGCTGTGGCATCGCCAGTCATTGGGCAGAGTGGAGTTTGCTCCAAGCAGTGATTGACTTCGGGGGCCGCAGCAGAGATTGCAGGGGTCCCGCCGCTGGATAGGGGATAAGATGTTGGCAGGGAAGTACCCTTTTAAGCTATTATAAGTAAACCAAATATGAAATCCCAAGAAAGTCCTTTGTACTTAAAATCACATTGGAGATGGCTTCCTTTCTAATACCTTTGGTGTCTGGGAAATTCCAAGAGGAGAGTTTGGTCGTATAAATACACCTTGGAATCTATGTACAGGAAGAGTTTACTAGTTGTCCATCATAACTAAAGTGCTTCTTACATTTTTAAGAAAGTAGAAAAGCAATCTGATTGGTTGCAATGGGCAACTAATCTTTACAGGTTTTTATAAAATCTCCCAGCTATCTTCCTCTGGAAAGAAAACCACTTCTCTCAAAGATAGGACACCACTGCAGCTTATGACTGGCTGAGAGAGATGGTCCTTGTCTTGGAAGCAGAAAGTAGAGAAGATTTGGGGACCAGATAGGGGTGAACAAGGCTAGGCAAGTATACTTTGTGTTTGCTTAAAAAAAAAAAAAAAAAAAAAAAAAAAAAAAAAAAGTATTCCTCTTAATATGCAAATATGGAGGGACATAGCTATTTAGTTAGAGGCAGAAAGGCCTTAACTGCTCACTTTTATTACTAGAATTTTATTTAAGGGTTATGTTCATATGCTGTATTTGAAGCATATTGTCTGCAGCAGATTTTCCTGCCCATTGAAGTCAATAGGTAGCAAAATTGGAAGCAGAAAATATGCAGCAAAATATGCATATACTGTAGGTGAACGTACCTTTAAACTAAGGATCGACCGATTTTTTTTTACGACCGATACCGATTATCTGTGGAGGTTAGGGCCGATAGATGATAATTTATACCGATATTCCGGTATTAATTATCGGCTATTTACCCCCCCCCCCCCACTGCAGATCATTGATTTAAAGCGGGCGCATTAAATCAATTAACTGCAGCGGCTTTTGCGGTGCTTCTCTCCCCCTGCCTGTCCGGGAATCCTGAGTCCTATCACCGCACACCCCACCGCCCCATTGCCTCCCCATCCCCGGTTTTATAATGACCTATTCCCGGGGCCCACGCTACATCTGGCTCCGGTGGCATCCTGAGCCGTCACTGTGTGCACTGACAGTGATGACGCGTCACTCGTCATTGCGCACAGCAGGAGCCAGAAGTAGCGTTGACCCCGGGAACAGGTAATTATAAAACCGGGGATTGGAAAGGCAGGCTGGGCAATATTGGCATATCAGCAAGGTAATTGCCGATACCGATAATGCCCAAAATCGTGAATATTGGCCAAAGCGGTAATCGGTAGACCCCTACTTTAAACCCCAGAAAGAAATACAGAAATTTTTGCATCCTACCAAAATGTAGAATACTTCACCTTCATTCACTCTCAGGTACCGTGCTTGAGGGTTTAGAGCTGCCTTCTGTTCTACCTCGGGCTGATTTTCACATCTTTAAAACCAGCAAGGTCGGAGGTATCAAATTTTGGCTTTTACAGGCTACATGACTGGTTGCATTTAATCTCCGTGGCAGGAAGACCAGACTCATTATCTTCCTGGGCCTATTAACACTGAGATTAGGTGCATCTATGACTCCACAACAAATAGATATGCACTGTATAACGGCTTAAAGAGTACCTTTCATCAAAAAATATAAATATAAAATGTTTGATATGTTAGAGCTGATTGTATATAGAATTTTGTAATTTGATTTAATAAAAAAAAGTTTGCTTCCTTTTATGTGTATTTTCATTTTGAAAATGTGGCCACTAGGGTGTCTCCCTAGCTGCAAGCTTTCATTGATTTCGAAATTGCTGCGCTCAGTGCAGTTAGGGAACATAGCCTGAGTTAGAGTACCTGTCATTAAAGAAACTTTTGTAAACTAACTACACTGTAGTGCACCAGCAGCAGTCAAATCTAAGCACTCCAGGCATTGCTGGAGCATCTCCGAACACCAATGCCCCATCCAGGCTCCCACTACTGCCCTGGGGAATATTGGAGCCACACATCTACAGAGAAGCCGGCATGTGCTGCAAACAGAGGACAGGCCTACAGAGGAAAAAAAATAAAATAAAATTGGTGCTGAAGGGAGCAGATCCCCAACAGGAGCTCTGAGCTTGTCCTCCAGGCGGGAGACCTGAGCAGCTGCCGTGTGGAAGCAGATTCTGAGAAAAACCAGGGACCAGGACAGGTTGGATTTGGCAAAAGGAGCTGTCCTTTTTGGGAACCACAATGATTGGAGTAGAACGACCTCCCAAACCCAAGCATCCTGGACTTGTGCCAGCCAAACGTCCCAAAAAAAGGGAGAGGCCACCCCCTATCCGAGGGGGAAGACTCGGATCGGGGCGCACCCTCATGCCATGGGGGCTGGAGAGTCAGATTTGGAAGAGGGACAGTTGGAGTGAGGACCCCATTTCCAGGAGGGACGAGTCTTTAAAGATGGAGCACTCCTAGAGGTCGGGTGTGTCTGTGCAGGCCAGGAAACGAAAAGGGCAAAAGGAAGAAGTCCTCCGCTGTGGATCCAAACGGTGTGTCCGATTTAGGGCAGGAGTGAACTCTGGAGCGGGAGGAAGTGGACCAGGAGAGTGGGCATGGAGACTGGGAACGGACCCTGTGCAACCGGTAACTGACACCTAGGAGGTGGTGAAATGAGAGCGGGCACCCTGCACGACTCTGGAGAGGAAGCTGAGATTAGACACCCCAAGCAGCCACAGGAGAGCTGAAGGGGAGGGCGGGAGGGCCCCCCCCATCGCCGTCTCCCTAGCAGGAGAGCACAAAGGACCACTCCAAGGTGGACACCACCTCCCCAGGAGACCCTGGCCAAATCAAAGATTGACAGATGAGACCCATTCTGGAGCGGGATCAGACTGACCGCCGTCTGGAGGAACACCCTGGACAGTAGACAGGGGAGGACTGGCGCGCAGGGACTCACAGGTGGGTTCAGAGGAACTGCCTGGCAATTTGGCTTTACAGACAGCAGACATAGTAAGTGACCAGCGCAGTAGCCGTCTGCCGGGAACGGGGGTAGGGGGAAGCTGGAGGCGCAGCAGTGGGCTGCAGGAAGCAGAAATGAGCAGTGTAGCACTTTGTCCATGCTGAGGCAGCAAGAGGGGAGAAGAGGAAGGAGTCACTGACCCCACAACCCACCTCATAGGGTGAGAACAGGGTCAGCCTCCTAGTGGCAAGCAGCATATATCCATGGTCCTGTGTCCCCCCCAATGAAGCGCTCGAGGAAAGGTGTAGGTTACAAAGATTGTAGACTGTCCTGCAGCTGGACATTAGATACGAGTGAACTTAGTGATTCAATTAGTCACAAACTTCTCGGCTCGGCAGTTGCTGACTTTAGTCTGCATAAATTAGTTCAGCTTTCAGGTGCTTCGGTGGGCTGGAGAAGGTAGATCGTCCCAGGAGACTCTCCTAGGACTGTATCGACCTTTTCCAGCCCACTGGAGCACCTGAAAGCTGAACTAATTTATGCAGGCTAAAGTCAGCAACTGCCGAGCCGAGAAGTTTGTGATGAATCGAATTACTTTAAGTTTGCTCATCTCTACTCATCTTCTCGCACTGTTTACATCATTACCTTAGTGTGTTCCGGGAATCCTTCAGTCCACCTGTCTCATGGTGTGCAAGGGGACATGACTGACTCCAGCAGGTCAAGAAAAAAAGGCCTGACCCTCCACCTCAGCAGCCTGTGATCTGCTGGAGTCTATGGAGAATTAAAATGTCCCTGAATTGAATGAGGAGCCTAGTGAAGCATCTGTTGGCCTCTCGACCCAATGGAAATGGGGAAACATGAATGAGTGTCAGCTTCTTTGGTGCAGCCAAGAAGTGTCATACAGAAGTCTACCCACCCTCTCTTTCCATGGCTTACTTTGCATCCTTCTGTTGAGGTAGTAGAGAGCCCGGGTGTGCGGCTCCCGGTTTCAGTCACCATGCAGTCAGCTCTGTGGGTGCAATCATAATATCCCTATTCCCAAGTCCTTAATTTCAGTAACCCCTAGCTTTATGAAGAACAGTTAGCCTAACCTTACAGAAATCCATGATCAAAAAATCCCAAAACATAATTATAACCCATAACAGGGGTCAGCATTAGAAAGTCTGAAAGCCCTGACCTCAGTTCACATTTGGCTAATGTTAGTTTTTAACTTTATTGGGTCCGACATGCCAGATTCTTCACAATGGCCATCAACGTATGGAGGTCGAAAAAAGACACCTCATGCAGACAAGGGTGGCAGGACCAATTAAGAGTTTGTATTGCTATGTTTTCTATATTGCCGATTTCCATAGGGTAGAGGAAATTTCTATGGATACTTCAGGGTGGTGTATGTTTAAAGGAGTACTCCAGCGCAAAATAACTTATCCCCTATCCAAAGGACAGGGGATAAGTTATAGATTGTGGGGGGTCCGAGCGGTGGGGCCCCCCGGGATCTCCTGGACGGGGCTGCGGCAGTCTGCCGAAGTGAAGTTTTGTTCCCAGCAGAAAGCCGCAGCAGACACCCCCCTCCATGTATCTCTATGGGATTTATGGAGGTGGCGTGTCGGCCGCCGCGTCATGCGGGGACGGAACGCCCCCTTTGCTGTATATTGCCGCGACCCCGTACCGAAGATCGCGGGGGGGGGGGGGCCCCAGCGCTCGGACCCCCGCAATCTATAACTTATCCCCTATCCTTCGGATAAGGGATAAGTTATTTTGCACTATAGATGTCCTTTAAGTCTAGAAATGTTGCAACTTTTCGTAAAAGTCGCATATGATAAATAAGGGTGCACTGCATGTCTAAATGTGAAAAAAGTGCACTGCAATTCAAAAACTTAATGTCTACTTTAAAAAAGTTGCACAAAAGTTGCTAATAAACAAGTATTGTGCCTTAACAGTGCCAAGGACAGACAAATAAAAATTTCTATATTCAATGATAAATCTCTCCCATTGTGTGACAAAATGACAAAGGGTGTGTTTACAAGGACTGATCATATTAGCTGAACCAAATGGGTTCCACAAAATAAAAATTTTTGCGTTGTAGCACATACCTGTGGCTTTTTTCGAGGACGACCTCTACCTCGTTTCTCAGTCTCCTCTGCAGAAGCCCCTTTTGCTGCAGTCTTGGCCTTTGAGTCACTCATGCTGACACCTATGCAAAGATTGCAAAACATAAAATCCTGATTAAGAACATTTTATCCCCTCAAACAGGAAAAAAACCATTTGTAAAAACAGAGTGTGCTCTAAATTCTACATTAGCTCAGTGCCAGTCAAGCTGAAAGCACTTTATGGCAACAGTAAATACACATTTTTTTATGGAGATTATCCTTGACTGGATAATAGTCCCCTGGTGTGGTTATCTAAAATATACCATGGAGTCAGTGAGCCCGATTTCACAGTGTTGCTTATTTAATGAAGGGTCATTACTTCATACTAGGGCTGGGCAGTATACCAGTTGATACGGAATACCGACATTGTGCTGCACGATAGGAATTTTAACCCATACCGCAATACTGGTTTGGCGCCCCCCCTCAGGAATGAATGAATTATCAGCCCAGTGCTGCGCTGTCCCCAGCTTCCTAGGGAATGGAACGTCGGACAGCCATCAGCCTATCACCGACCGCAGTGATGTTCTGCCTCAGCCAGTGATAGGCTGAGCGCACCGTCATGTAAGAAGCCGGCTTCTGCTCTCCGATGTTCACGTCCCCAGGAAGAGCGCAAGGCCAACATAGGAACTTGCGTTAAAGTTTATTTTTGTTTACCTTTTGCAGTCCGGGCATAGGGATACAGCTACAGAGTGTCAGCGCCGGCAGCCGCAACAAACAGGAGAACAAGGAGGGCAGTGCTTGCGGGTGATGTGAGTATTTACCCTGATGGGGACAGCGCAGCGCTATTAATTTGGGGGGGGGGGGGGAGAATACCATTATACTGTGGAACCGCCATAAGTTACAAAAATACCGTGATACACATATTTGGTCATCCTGCCCAGCCCTACTTCATACTATAATAGTTTTTGTAATTTTTTGGCACTTTAGAGAACTATTTACTTGTGGAGTTTTTACCTGCTAGTATAGTTTTATTAGGTTAGCATTAAACTAGTAGTCCAATATAACAAATCTTATCCCACTAGGATAAATGTCAGATCTCAGGAGAGGTCCAACTGCTGGGACCCCGATGATCTCCCGCCCAGTGCCCTGGATCTCTGCATGAATGCAGTGTGTTGACCACGGGACAAAACTGTGGCCTACACACCGCCTGAGAAGTTGTTATACTGCCTAATTCATTTAACACTAATCTAACGGTGGTAGCTGTACCCCAAAAGTCACAGGCATTCTTATCACTAGAATTCTTCCTAATAAAAAAAAAAAATGCCTCTACACACAAGTTTTGGGGTGTGGTAATGATTTAGCACTGCTACACCATTACCACAACATGAAAACCACCAAGGGGGAGGTTTATCAAAATTGTGTAGAAGAGTGGTGCAGTTTCCCATAGCAACCATTCAGAATGCTTTTATTTTTCACTGAATGAAGAAACTGGTTGCTATGGGCAACTGCACCGCTCTTCTACACAGATTTTGTTAAACCTCCTCTAAAGGGTGCATTCACACCAAATCTGCTGCAGCCATAGAACACTTATCGCCAATCCGCAGGATAGCGGATAAGTGATTGATCGCAGAGGGCCCGACTGCTGGGACGCCCTGCGATCTCCCATACGGGGACCTGGCACTGCCGCGACTCCGCGTGGCTAAGGCTCGTGTCGTCAACCTCACTAAAGTTGACAGACCTACCCCCTGCATTCAGCAGGAACGCTGCATCTCCGCCTCTCCCATAGAGATACATGGAGGGGAGGGGGGTCATGGCGTCATGCTGCAGGTAAGTGTTCTATGGCTGCAGTACTCAAAAATGTACTTGAAAAATCCATAGTTTCAGATCTTTAACTGCAGATCTGTCACACATTATTGGGGGGAAAGAGAGCACACAGAGGAAGGGGATAGGATGGTGAGGCAACAGTCACATGGGGGAAGAATGGGGGACACAGGCACACAGATGGGGAGATTAGGGGATGGACACTAATGACTGACAGGATATAAACGGAACATCGATGACTTCGGCTGGGTTCACACCACGTTTTGTTAAATACGGTTCCCGTATACGGCTGGGAGGGGCGGGGCTTAATCGCGGCACCCGCACTCAGCCGTATTCGGGAACCGTATTTAATGTATGTCTATGAGCCGACAGGAGTGAACCGCAGCCTCCAGTCGGCTTAGTTTTTGGCCGTATGTGGTTTCCCCGACTGTAGGCAAAAACGTGGTCGACCACGTCTTTGCCTGTGGTAGGGAAACCGCATGCGGCCGAAAACGAAGCCGACTGGAGGCTGCGGTTCATTCCGGTCGGCTCATAGACATACATTAAATACGGTTCCCGAAAACTCATATGGTTTACTTTTTTCCATACTGTTCCATCTTTTTTGCCATACGGTTTTCTTTAGAAAAACGGATTGAAAAGAGTATAGCAAAAAAAAAAACGGATGGAACATTATGGAAAAAAGTAAACCGTATGAGTTTTTAAACAGTATACTGTTTTTAAAAGTGCATAAAGTTCTGTCAGTTTTTATAGAAAAAAAAAACACGTTTTTTGAAAATTTTGTCCATTTTTAATGGGAGGGGTCTTGGATGGGGACTTTAGGATTCAAATGCGCATGTGCAAAGTAAAAACATACATTTTTCCCGTATGGAACCGTATACATGTGCGTTTCCCATTGACGTCCATGTTAAAAAAAAGTGTATGCGGTTGCAGTCCGGTTTTTAAACCAGAGACAAAATCGTGGTCAACCACGGTTTTGACTTCGGTTTAAAAACCATACTGCAACCACATAGTTTTTTTTTTTTTTTAACATGGACGTCAATGGGAAACGCACATGTATACGGTTCCATACGGGAAAAATGTATATGTTTTTACTTTGCACATGCGCATTTGAATCCTAAAGTCCCCATCCAAGACCCCTCCCATTAAAAATGGACATTCCAAAACGTATGGGTTTATTTTCTATAAAAACCTGACAGAATTGTATGCACTTTTAAAAACAGTATATTGTTTAAAAACGCATACGGTTTACTTTTTTCCATACTGTTCCATTCGTTTTTTGCCATACGGTTTTCTTTAGAAAAACGGATTGAAAAGAGTATGGCAAAAACGTAGTGTGAACCCAGCCTTACATAGGAGAGGACACTGATCATATGACATTACATGCCGCATCCTTCCTTTTAACCCTTTGCTGGCTCCTAAAGTCGTAACAAGTTTGTCGAGCCCTACCCTTAAGAAACTCACACTAGACTGTTTGCAGATTTTTCAAGTTGAAATTTGCATGCAAAATCCGCAGGGACGTCAAAGTAGATTCGATTATTGAAATCTTATCTACACAGCAGAAATTTATCATTGAAATCAATAGGAAGTGTAAGCAGGTATTTTGCCAGTCATAAAAAAAGCCATACTAATCTCTGGGAATTTCTCTATTATGGACAGGACCAGCTATTTCATTTCCATACCAGTCAGCTTCCCTTGAGTTCAGGGATTTTTATATTCTATCAGTTTTATTCTGCTTGAACCAGGGACAAGAACTACTGACAGGACAACATACTACAGTTATGGGGGGCTCCCAGTCATGGGGTTATCCCTCGCAGCCCGTCCAGACCTCACTTTTATAGTCAAGAGCAGCGGCATGAGGAGTGTTCTCGCTAGGATTCCTCTGTAAACCTTCAGGGTTTATAGCAGTGGTCTCCAACCTGCTGACCTCCAGATGTGGCAAAACTACAACTTCCAGTATGCCCGGACAGCCAACGGCTGTCCGGGCATGCTGGGAGTTGTAGTTTTGCAACATTTGGAGGTCAGCAGGTTGGAGACCACTGGTTTATAGTGTTGAGTTATGTCACCAGGAGCAGCTTCCCTATCACAAAGTGATGCCAGGCTCCCTTGCCCTGGGAGGTGCTGCACCCCACAGAGCAGGTGGCCTGGAGAAAGTCAGTCATAGTATGGCCCTTGTGCTTTTGTTCGGAAGCTCAGACCCTGGTACCACATGGCATGATACACATGGTCACCATGTGGCATGCTTATATACCTGCTCTATAGTGAGTAGGAGGTGCCCAGTAGCGAACCAATAGGTGTCCATGGGCCCCAGCAACTCCTCCACAGGCTCTACCCCAGTCTCTAGCATTGTCCTCCCCTGAGGCCGCACTCTGGCGCCAAGCACACAGCACCTATAGTTATTTCTAATGGCACGGCCAGGAAGCCATGGAACCGCGCACACCGCCACATTCATTCATCTTCCGCGCCCAATGCTCTCCTCCACGACAAGCACACCGGAGCTGCCTGCCCACAATACGGCCGTCCAGCCCACATTCATGGCGCCGCCAGCCCTCCCGGGTGCGGTACCGAGGATCGCCATCAATCCAAGCGTCTGCCGCCCAGAATCTGCCCGGGAAACAAACAAAAAAAAAACAGCAGCGCACGTAGCACATGGCACCCCGAAGCGCCCAGGAAATGCCCCCGTCGCCGGGTCCAACCCGTATCTAGGCATAATGCGAGCGCTCTACTTACCCCGTGTATGTGCAGGAGAGGACAATTACCCCTCCCCTCCCCCGCTCCTATATTTATACTATCAGAGCAGATTAAAGGCTTGGAGGGGCGGGGCGGGTCGTGTGATGTCATCGGGTGGGAGGGGACCGGGGGCGGAGGCGGCGGTTGCTGCTCTTGGGAGACAACCTGGCCTCTTTATCCCCATAGTCCAAACAGCAGGGGGCGACCCACAACAATGGGGGAACCGCCTTCCATGTACATGACCCGCGCCTGTGTGCAGCCGGCAGGGGCGTTCACCGGGTGGATATTAGATCGGTACAAGCACATAGGAGGCAGATATGTGCCGTGTCTACTTATATGGTAAA
This sequence comes from Hyla sarda, assembly GCF_029499605.1. NCBI lineage: Eukaryota > Metazoa > Chordata > Amphibia > Anura > Hylidae > Hyla > Hyla sarda. Next base: position 302,255,411 of record NC_079190.1, on the reverse strand, counting down.
AATAGAAAGAAGCTGGTTTATGGCCAGTACTTTTGATTCGGAAATGCAAAAATAGTAAGGAAAGTGTGGTATGACACCCCAAGAATCCTTAGGACTGTACTTACCTTAGAGGCCACTGCTATGGGTCCCAGCGATCAGGGCTTCAATGGTATATTGTGACAGTATGAGGACCCAACTACTACATGGGGACAAGGAGGTTGCCTACTTCGTGGGACTACAAAGTGGGCACTATTTCTTTTGGGGCAATACATATGGGCAGTTGTAAGGAGGTGGGGGGATTGTACTGGAGAAAAGAGCCTAAAATATTTGTCTAGCAGATTCTACCCATGTCACCCATGCACACTCGTCTACACGCCTCTGTCTCCCATGTACACGCCTCTGTCACCCATGTACACGCCTCTGTCTCCCATGTACACGCCTCTGTCTCCCATGTACACGCCTCTGTCTCCCATGTACACGCCTCTGTCTCCCATGTACACCCCTCTGTCTCCCATGTACACCCCTCTGTCTCCCATGTACACCCCTCTGTCTCCCATGTACACGCCTCTGCCAACCATGTACACGCCTCTGTCACCCATGTACACGCCTCTGTCTCCCATGTACACGCCTCTCCCAACCATGTACACCCCTCTGTCTCCCATGTACACGCCTATGCCAACCATGTACACGCCTCTGTCTCCCATGTACACGCCTCTGTCACCCATGTACACCCCTCTGTCACCCATGTACACGCCTCTGTCACCCATGAACACGCCTCCCCCAACCATGTACACCCCTCTGTCTCCCATGTACACGCCTATGTCAACCATGTACACGCCACTGTCTCCCATGTACATGCCTCTGTCACCCTTGTACACCCCTCTGTCACCCATGTACACGCCTCTGTCACCCATGTACACGCCTCTGTCTCCCATGTACACCCCTCTGTCACCCATGTACACGCCTCTGTCACCCATGTACACGCCTCGGTCTCCCATGTACACGCCTCTGTCTCCCATGTACACGCCTCTGCCAACCATGTACACGCCTCTGTCTCCCATGTACACCCCTCTGTCTCCCATGTACACGCCTCTGCCAACCATGTACACGCCTCTGTCTCCCATGTACACTACTCTGCCAACCATGTACACGCCTCTGTCTCCCATGTACACCCCTCTGTCTCCCATGTACACCCATGTACACTCTTCTACACCTCTCTGTCTCCCATGTACACTCCTCTACATCCCTGTCTCCCATGTTCACCCGTCACCCATGTACACTCTTCTACACCCCTGTGTCTCCCATGTACACCCCTCTGTCACCCATGTACACTTCTCTACACCCATGTACACTGCTCTACACCCCCTGTCACCCATGTACACTCTTCTACACCCCTCTGTCACACATGTACACCCCTCTGTCACCCATGTACACTCTTCTACACTCCTCTGTCACACATGTACACCCCTCTGTCACCCATGTACACTCCTCTACAACCCCCTATCAGCCATGTACACTTCTCTACACCCCTCTGCCACCCATGTTCACTCCTCTACACCCCTCTGTCACCCATGTACACCCCTCTACACTCCTGTCAACCATGTACACTCCTGTCCACCCCCAACACCCCTTTGTCACCATTGTACAACCCTCTATCACCCCCTTTTCCCCCTGTCACCCATGTACATTCTTCTACTCTTCTACACCCCTCTGCCACCCATGCACACTCTTCTACACCCCTCTGCCACCCATGCACACTCTTCTACACCCCTTTGTCACCCATGCACACTCTTCTACACCCCTTTGTCACCCATGTACACTCCTAAACCCCTCTGTCACCCATGTAAAAAAAAGGTCGGCGCCTAATAGGTTTGTTTTGCAGGTTTAATGGTGAAGAATTGTGGCTGTAAGAAATTGTCATGATGGCCCGGACCAGATGGAGAAGAAAAGGGAACGACGCTGATTAGAGAAGACGTCATTTGTGAGTTGGTGTCTAAAAGTGTCTGCGACGCTTTTCCCTTTTTTTTTTTAGAGGGGTGTCCCGAGTCGAAAAAGGTTGGGAAACACTGCTCTACACTGAAGGTGCCACAGGACTAGGCTGTTTCATTGGCCAGTCGAGTCTCCAACACACACACACGGGGAGATTTATCAAAACCAGCCCATAGTAAAAGTTGCCCATAGCAACCAATCAAATTTCTTCTTTCTTTTTTCAAAGAAGCTGATGCTGGTGAAGCAATCTGGTTGGTTGCTATAGGTAACTCAGCAACTTTTCCTCTGGACAGGTTTTCATAAATCTCCCACTAGGGATCGACTGATATCGATTTTTTAGGGCCGATACCGATACTCTTTGAAGGTTAGGGCCGATAGCCTATAACTTATACCGATATTCTGGTATAAGTTATCAGCTATTTATCCCCCCGGCGACACCGCTGCAGATCATTGATTTAAAGCGGGCACTTTAACCCCTTAAGGACACATGACGTTCTCATACGTCTCCATTTCCGAGTCCTTAAGGACACATGACGTATGAGAACGTCATGTGTTTTACCGGCCCCCCGCAACCATCTGGAGCGGAGCCGGTCCCCGATGCCTGCTGAAATCGTTCAGCAGGCATCGGGGCATATCGCCCAGGGGGGTCATTATGACCCCCCATGTCGGCGATGGCCGCAGATCGCTGGACAATTCAGTCCAGCGATCTGCGGCGGATTCCGGGTCAATCGGGTCTCCAGTGACCCGGTGACCCGGAATTATTGGCTGATCGGGGCCGTCAGAGACGGCTCCGATCAGCCAGAGCCAGCAGGGGTGAGGTGGCACTGGTGCCACCTCACAATCGCCCTGATTCGTCGGCCGGATTACCGGCCGACCAATCAGGGCGCCTGCTGCGGGTGTCACTCCCGCAACCCGCTCCGCCCCTCTTCCGGAGGACGTGAGCGGGTGCGGGACGTGCACCCCGGGTGCTGGGGACCCCGATCCCCGGCGCCCCTGTTGGGATCGGGGCCCCAGGAGCAGCGGCGGCGGCGGAGACGACGAGGGACTGACCTGTGCGGCGAGGATCGTTGGAGGTGAGTGACAGCCTCCTGCTGTTGCTTAGCAACAGCTCCCAGCATGCAAAAAGGGCATGCTGGGAGCTGTAGTTATGCAACAGCAGGAGGCAGACCACCACAACTCCCAGCATGCCCTTATGGGCATGCTGGGACTTGTAGTTTTGCAACAGCTGGAGGCACATTCTTTCTATGGAAAAGTGTACCTTCAGCTGTTGTGTAACTACAACTCCCAGCTTGCACAATCAGCTAAAGTGCATGCTGGGAGTTGTAGTGGTGCATCTGGTGGTTGCATAACTACAACTCCCAGCATGCCCGTTGGCTGTCGGTGACTGCTGAGAGTTGTAGTTTTGCAACAGCTGAAGGCACACTGAGTTAAGTAGTAAACCAGTGTGTCTCCAGCTGTTGCATAACTACAATCCCCAGCATCCCCAGCCAAAGTAGTATGCCTCCAGCTGTTGCATAACTACAACACCCAGCATGCCCTTCCGCTGTCCGTACATGCTGGGGGTTGTAGCTTTTGCAACAGCTGAAGGCACACTGGTTGCAAAACACTGAGTTTGTTACCAAACTCGGTGTTTCACAACCAGTGTGCCTCCAGCTGTTGCAAAACTACAACTCCCAGCATGCACTGATAGACCGTACATGCTGGGAGTTGTAGTTTTGCAACAGCTGGATGTTCCCCCCCAATGTGAACGTACAGGGTACACTCACATGGGCGGAGGATTACAGTTAGTATCCGGCTGCAAGTTTGAGGTGCGGCAAAATTTCTGCCGCAGCTCAAACTGCCAGCGAGAAACTACTGTGAACCCCCCGCCCGTGTGACTGTACCCTAAAAACACTACACTACACTAACACACAATAAAATAAAAAGTAAAAAACACTACATATACACATACCCCTACACAGCCCCCCTCCCCAATAAAAATGAAAAACGTCTGGTACGCCACTGTTTCCAAAACGGAGCCTCCAGCGGTTGCAAAACTACAACTCCCAGCATGCACTGATAGACCGTACATGCTGGGAGTTGTAGTTTTGCAACAGCTGGATGTTCCCCCCCCCCAATGTGAACGTACAGGGTACACTCACATGGGCGGAGGATTACAGTAAGTATCCGGCTGCAAGTTTGAGCTGCATCAAATTTTCTGCCGTAGCTCAAACTGCCAGCGAGAAACTACTGTGAACCCCCCGCCCGTGCGACTGTACCCTAAAAACACTACACTACACTAACACAAAATAAAATAAAAAGTAAAAAACACTACATATACACATACCCCTATACAACCCCCCTCCCCAATAAAAATGAAAAACGTCTGGTACGCCACTGTTTCCAAAACGGAGCCTCCAGCTGTTGCAAAACAACTACTCCCAGTATTGCCAGATAGCCGTTGACTGTCCAGGCATGCTGGGAGTTTTACAACAGCTGGAGGCACCCTGTTTGGGAATCACTGGCGTAGAATACCCCTATGTCCACCCCTATGCAAGTCCCTAATTTAGGCCTCAAATGCGCATGGCGCTCTCACTTTGGAGCCCTGTCGTATTTCAAGGCAACAGTTTAGGGCCACATATGGGGTATCGCCGTACTCGGGAGAAATTGGGCTTCAAATTTTGGGGGGTATTTTCTGCTATTACCCTTTTAAAAAATGTAAAATTTTTGGGAAAACAAGCATTTTAGGGAAAAAAAATATATATTTTTTTACATATGCAAAAGTCGTGAAACACCTGTAGGGTATTAAGGTTCAAATTACCCCTTGTTACGTTCCCCGAGGGGTCTAGTTTCCAAAATGGTATGCCATGTGTTTTTTTTTGCTGTCCTGGCACCATAGGGGCTTCCTAAATGCGGCATGCCCCCAGAGCAAAATTCGCTTTCAAAAAGCCAAATGTGACTCCTTCTCTTCTGAGACCTGTAGTGCGCCAGCAGAGCACTTTTCACACCCATATGGGGTGTTTTCTGAATCGGGAGAAATTGGGCTTCAAATTTTGGGGGGTATTTTCTGCTATTACCCTTTTTAAAATTGTAAAAATTTTGGGAAACCAAGCATTTTAGGTAAAAAATATATATATTTTTTTACATATGCAAAAGTCGTGAAACACCTGTAGGGTATTAAGGTTCACATTACCCCTTGTTACGTTCCCCGAGGGGTCTAGTTTCCAAAATGGTATGCCATGTGTTTTTTTTTTGCTGTTCTGGCACCATAGGGGCTTCCTAAATGCGGCATGCCCCCAGAGCAAAATTTGCTTTCAAAAAGCCAAATGTTACTCCTTCTCTTCTGAGACCTGTAGTGCGCCAGCAGAGCACTTTTCACCCCCATATGGGGTGTTTTCTGAATCGGGAGAAATTGGGCTTCAAATTTTGGGGGGTATTTTCCGCTATTACCCTTTTTAAAAATGTAAACATTTTGGGAAAACAAGCATTTTAGGTAAAAAATAATTTTTTTTTTTTACATATGTAAAAGTCGTGAAACACCTGTAGGGCATTAAGGTTCACTTTACCCCTTGTTACGTTCCCCGAGGGGTCTAGTTTCCAAAATGGTATGCCATGTGTTTTTTTTTTGCTGTTCTGGCACCATAGGGGCTTCCTAAATGCGGCATGCCCCCAGAGCAAAATTTGCTTCCAAAAAGCCAAATGTGACTCCTTCTCTTCTGAGACCTGTAGTGCACCAGCAGAGCACTTTTCACCCCCATGCGAGGTGTTTTCTGTATCGGAAGAAATTGGGCTTCAAATTTTGGGGGGTATTTTCTGCTATTACCCTTTTTAAAAATGTAAAATTTTTGGGAAACCAAGCATTTTAGGTAAAAAAAATATATATTTTTTTTACATATGCAAAAGTCGTGAATCACCTGTGGGGTATTAAGGTTCACTTTACCCCTTGTTACGTTCCCTGAGGGGTCTAGTTTCCAAAATGGTATGCCATGTGTTTTTTTTTTTGCTGTCTAGGGGCTTCCTAAATGCGGCATGCCCCCCAAAAACCATTTGTCGCTCCTTCCCTTCTGAGCCCTCTACTGCGCCCACCGAACAATTAACATAGACATATGAGGTATGTGCTTACTCGAGAGAAATTGGGTTTCAAATACAAGTAAAAATTTTCTCCTTTTTATCCCTTGCAAAAATTCTAAAATTGGGTCTACAAGAACATGCGAGTGTAAAAAATGAAGATTTTGAATTTTCTCCTTTACTTTGCTGCTATTCCTGTGAAACACCTAAAGGGTTAATACACTTACTGAATGTTTTTTTGAATACTTTAGGGGGTGTAGTTTTTATAATGGGGTCTTTTATGGGGTATTTCTAATATGAAGACCCTTCAAATCCACTTCAAAACTGAACTGGTCCCTGAAAAATAGTGAGTTTGAAAATTTTGTGAAAAATTTCAAAATTGCTACTGAACTTTGAAGCCCTCTGGTGTCTTCCAAAAGTAAAAACTCATAAATTTTATGATGCAAACATAAAGTAGACATATTGTATATGTGAACCCAAAAAATATATATTTTGAATATCCATTTTCCTTACAAGCAGAGAGCTTCAAAGTTAGAAAAATGCAAAATTTTCATTTTTTTCATCAAATTTTGGGATTTTTCACCAAGAAAGGATGCAAGTTACCATAAAATTTTACCACTAAGTTAAAGTAGAATATGTCACGAAAAAACTATCTCGGAATCAGAATGATAACTAAAAGTATTCCAGAGTTATTAATGTTTAAAGTGACAGTGGTCAGAATTGCAAAAAACGCTCCGGTCCTTAAGGTATAAAATGGCCTGGTCCTTAAGGGGTTAAATCAATGAACTGCAGCAGCTTTTGAGGTGCCAGAGACCGCCGTCACCACCCGCTTTTCTCCCCCTGCCTGTCCTGGGGTCCTCCTGAGTCATATCACTGCCACCGCAACCGCCCCCCCACCACCGCACCGTTCCGGCCAGAGACTGCCGCCGCCACCCGCTTTTCTCCCCCTGCCTTTCCTGGGGTCCTCCTGAGTCCTATCACCGAGACTGCCGCTGCCCCATTGCCTCCCCCATTCGCGGTTTTATAATTACCTGTTCCCGGGGTCCACGCTACTTCTGGCTCTGGCGGCGTCCTCCTGAGCTGTCACTATGCACACTGACGGTGACGTCGCGTTGAGGACGTCACTCGTCATTTCGCAGCGCAAATCGTAACACAGGACGCCGTAGGAGCGAGGGCCCCGGGAACAGGTAATTATAAAACCGGGAAAGGGTGAGGTAATGAGGCAGCGGCGGCGGCAATCTCTGGGTGGGGCGGGGCATTATCGGATTATTGGCAAGGTAATTGCCGATACCGATAAAGTCCAAAATCGTGAATATCGGCCGATAATATCGGCCAAACCGGTAATCAGTCGATTCCTAGTGCCCACCACACATGAATGATGGCTCTTACTCCACAGTCTTTATGCAAGTGCGTGTTTGCCCCTGCCTGACCCCTTACTAATGCTAAGAAGCTTCTGTAAAATAAAAGTAACAGCGACACATATGCACTATAGGATTTCTTTTACTTTCTAAAATTAAAAAAATATCCCTCTTAGGCTCCTTTCACACTAAAGTTTTCGCCCGGTAGATGACGTCCCTTAGGAAGATAGCGGGAGAAAAATGTGTTCATGACACGTCTTTTTCTCCCGCTATCTTTGGCCGCAATAACGGGAGTTATAACGGATGTTAGAGGAATCCCATTCAAGTGAATGGGATCCTCTTTGCCCGTTATGACTCCCGTTAGGCTCTGTTACAATAACGGACATTAAGAGCGGTCAAAGTGGGAAAAAAAGAGCCCTTAACATCCGTTTGTAACGGAGCAACTTTCACAGTGTGAAAGTAGCCTTATAGGGCCAGATGTCACTGTGAGACAGTGCTTATACAAGTACAGTGGCACTAGAAGAAGCAATGACTCCTTAGCAACATAGGATGTAAATGTATGTCCTGATACTTAAAGGAGTTATCCACCACCAGGTGATTTTAGTATGTACCTGGCAGACAGTAATGGACATGCTTAGGAAGGATCTGCGCTTGTCTTGGGGATAAATGGCTATGTTGTGAGATTACCATAATACTGTGGCTAGCCTTTTGTCAACTGGTATTTCTGTTTGACTTTTCCTTTTTTGACTACAAATCCCACAATTCCATTTTCTTCCTGCCCACACATCAGCCACCCCACCCATTGAAACATAAATGAGCTGCATCCATGAAAAGACCTGTGGTTTTCAATCAGGGTGCTGATTGATCTCTCTCCCACAAAGCGATCACTCCACCCATTGAAGCAGACAGGCTCCCTGTCATCAGCTGACTACTGAGGTCAGGTCTCAGCCGCATTGCAAGCTGGGAAAAATTTGGCACAGCAGTCATTTTGTATGCTGGGAAAAATAAATATTGGAGTGAAAATCACAGAAGAATTGTGAGAAAACCATCTCACACAGGTACAGACACTATATTATGAACTACACTAACTTTACAGCCCCTGTAGCATAGTCAAATAAAAACAATTCCTGGAATACCCCTTTAACCCCTTAAGGACCAAGGACGTACCGGTACGTCCTTGGTCCTGCTCTCCAGATATAACGCGGGGTTACACAGTAACCCCGCGTCATATCACGGTGGGCCCGGCGTCATAGTGAAGCCGGGACCCGCCTCTAATAGGCTAAAAGCGAAAGTGAAAGTTGCCGGCTAGCTCAGTCGGGCTGTTCGGGATAGCCGCGGCTAATCGCGGCATCCCGAACAGCTGACAGGACAGCGGGAGGGCCCCTACCTGCCTCCTCGCTGTCCGATCGCCGAATGACTGCTCAGTGCCTGAGATCCAGGCATGAGCAGTCATGCGGCAGAATCGTTGATCACTGGTTTCTTATGAGAAACCAGTGATCAATGATGAAGATCAGTGTGTGCAGTGTTATAGGTCCCTATGGGACCTATAACACTGCAAAAAAAAAGTGAATAAAGATCATTTAACTCCTCCCCTATTAAAAGTTTGAATCACCCCCCTTTTCCAATAAAAAAAAAACACAGTGTAAATAAAAATAAACATATATGGTATCACCGCGTGCGGAAATGTCCGAATTATAAAAATATATCATTAATTAAACCACTCGGTCAATGGCGTGTGCGCAAAAAAATTCCAAAGTCCAAAATAGTGCATTTTTGGTCACTTTTTATATCATTTAAAAATGAATAAAAAGCGATCAATAAGTCCTATCAATGCAAAAATGGTACCGTTAAAAACTTCAGATCACGGCGCAAAAAATTAGTCTGCATACCGCCCCATACACGGAAAAATAAAAAAGTTATAGGGGTCAGAACATGACAATTTTAAATGTATTAATTTTCCTGCATGTAGTTATGATTTTTTCCAGAAGTCCGACAAAATCAAACCTATATAAGTAGGGTATCATTTTAATCGTATGGACCTACAGAATAAAGATAAGGTGTCATTTTTACCGAAAAATGTACCACGTAGAAACGGAAGCCCCCAAAAGTTACAAAACAGCGGTTTTTTTTTTCTATTTTGTCGCACAATGATTTTTTTTCCGTTTCACCGTAGATTTTTGGGCAAAATGACTGTCATTACAAAGTAGAATTGGTGGCGCAAAATATAAGCCATCATATGGATTTTTAGGTGCAAAATTGAAAGAGTTATGATTTTTTAAAGGCAAGGAGCAAAAAACGAAAACGGAAAAACCCCGGTCCTTAAGGGGTTAACGCACCAGGATGTACATTTATGTTTTGTACATGAAGCAAGCAAAGGAGCTGCGCTCGTTTCATGCTCAGCTGCTATGTGCAGCCAGGGACCCTCCGGTATGGTGCTGATGTCAGCCATTAACCTCTCGGATGCCATGATCAATACTGATCACAGCATCTGCAGCAATGCGGCTGTTCTAATGACTGCCATGGCATGACCGCAGGGATCCAAACAACCAACATGGCGGATGGAGGTCCCCTTACCTGCCTCTGCCGCTCTTCCAGTGGTCAGAGAAGAACACCAATAATACTAATCAGTGCACTATAAGGACTGCTCTATGGGGACATAAGTGTAAAAAAAAAAAAAAGCCCCTCCCCCAATAAAACTTTTAATCTCTCTTTTTCCCATTTTAACCTAAAAAGCATTAAAAAAAATAAAATAATAAACATATTTGGTTTGTAAATGTCAGAACAATCAAAATATAATGTTAAATGGGTACTCCGGTACAAATTTTTATTTGTTTTTTTTCAAATCAACTGGTGGCAGAAAGTTAAACAGATTTGTAAATTACTTCTATTAAAAAAATCTTATTCCCTAGCATCCCTCAGCAGCACAATGTGGGGTGTCTCCGCCCCTGTGAGCAAAGTAGGACATGGGATTTTTTAATGAATAAATAAAAAACCCTAAGGACCTCCCCCCTCAGCCGGTATAAATCACCAGGCTCACACCAGGACAGTGAGTTTTTGTCTGTCCTAGTGTGAGCATGGACTTCCAAGCTCCCCCGTATTGTGATTTTAACATTTACCTGTATTTCTTTTCTCCTAGGGCTGGGGTAGCATGTTCCGATGTGCGGCGCCATCTTGTTGTGGTCTGGAGAAGGAACTGTTTCTCCGGACTCCACCATTTCCTGTTTGGGGGCCATTTTACCGTAGCCCATAGGGAGTTAAGCTGATATGTCACTTCCGATCCAGAGGATCTGCAGATGCGGCCGCAAATTACCTTTTTATTCAGGAGAACTTTTTCTTTTTTTACATGTTAAATAATGCCTTGTAAAGTTATTAGGATTAACCTTACAGTTATTTAGATAGTTTATTTAAAATATTTTTTCCTTTACTTTACTGTTGGGTTTGTGACCCGGATGTGGGCGGGACTTCTCCCTGGCATGATTTTGCCCACTATTTAATTCCCCCCCCCCCCTTTTTCAGATTTACATATTGCTGTTTGTGATTTCTTTCAGTTCTAAAGATCTGAAGCCTAGGTATTTCCCTCTGAGGGTGGATATGTTTATACTTGATATTGGATTTTTTTCTATATATTTACATTTTTGGTTTGAGATGTTCTCAATGGAGTCTGGAGGATCTGGAGGGCGGAGAGAGGCTTATGGAAAATCCTCTCACAAACAAAAACACTTGGAGTGTAATACATGCAAGATTCCACTGCCAGATGGATATGATTACCCCACTTGTTAATCATGTCGCCCTAGATTACCACCAGATAGCAAGCCATCCATGCAGGATATGTTCGTCTGGGTTAAGGATTTCGTATTTTCCTCTATCAAGGAGTTGAAGGACACACTAGCAGTTGCTCCTTCTCCAAACAAAAGCCCATACGTGGTGATTCTTCTGTCATCATGCACTCTGATGAAGAGTTTAGAGTATTAGATGAGACGAGATCAGCTAGCTCAGAAGAAGAGGAAGTACAGGGAAAGACCTATTTCCCTGTAGAAAAGTTCCCTAAATTCATTAGAGCCGTACAGACAGAAAATGCACCGGCTGTCTGGGAAGAGGCTCCCTCTACATCAAAGGGGCCCAGGGTGTTTTCTATGGAGGACACGATCCTAGATCTAATGAAGACTGAGTGGGTCAACCCGGAGAAGGCACCAGTCCTTGATAGGAGGTTTAAGACCCTTTACCCCTTGGATCAGTCAAAATTCCAAGGTATGGGTCAACCCACCTAAAGTGGATTATGCCATAGCAAAGCTCTCCAAGAGAACTGTTATTCCGTCGGACGACGGATCAAGCCTTAAAGACACTATGGACCGTCGGATAGAGGTCACCCTTAGGAGGTCTTATACAGCATCTTCCAGCCAGTGTGCTGTAGGGAATGCATTCTTTGAAGTGATTAGAGCAATAAAATCTTGGCTCTCTAGGATAAAGGATGACATAGATTCGGGTGTCAGTAGACACGATATTCTTAGATCATTCAAATAGATTATCCTAGGTATAGGCTATCTTTACGATGCAAATTGTCAACAGATTAAACTGGCATCATGTAGTAGGAGGAGGGCACTTTGGTTAAGGCCCTGGCCAGGAGATAGTCACTCCAAATATATCCTAGGGAATCTAGAGTTTAACCCGGCCAAATTGGCAAGCACTAATAAAGGATGCTTGGGTTATAAATGTGGTAAAGAGAGGTTATTTCCTTCCTTTGAGGTGTCACCCTCCAGAGAGGTACCTATCCTCCCCTCCTCAAAATCCTCCAAAACAAGAGGTTTTGGAAGAGGCTATTCTGGAGCTGATTACAAATGCTGCAGTAGAAACTGTTCCCCTGGAAGAGAGGGGCAGGGGGATTTATTCCCCAGTGTTTCTAGTACCCAAGCCAGGGGGAAAGTGGAGACTTATAATAGACTTACAATATTCCAATCAGTACATAATAAAGAAAAGGTTTCGGATGGAAACCATAAAGTCAGTGAAGTCCCTCATTCTGAAGGACGATTATATGGCGTTACTATTTACACATACCCTTCTTTCAGAGGCATAGAAGATTCCTGCGGATCGCAGTCTTCATAACAGGAGTTCTCCAGTTTCGAGTCCTTCCATTCGGCATTTCAGCCGCCCCATTTGTGTTCACGAAGGTCGTCTCTTCCATTATGGCAGTGCTCAGAGTTCAGTGTATCAGAAGAATACCTTATCTGGACGACTGGCTTATATTGGCCAGAACTCAGGAGGAGTGTCGCTGTCAGACCACAATTACGCTGGACTTACCTCACAAACTAGGTTGGTTAATAAATCAACACAAGTCCCATCTAAACCCAACCAAGGTTTCTGTTTAGATTACCACAGCATGACAATCCATCTATCTACAGCAAGAAAGGACAGGATATCCAGGGGATATCAATTCCTTCGAGTCCCTCGCAGGATAACCCTGAGGACCCTTATGAGATTCTTAGGTCTCCTATCCTCCTCAGCAGAGGCTGTCCCGTGGGCACTCTGGCACATGAGGCCACTTCAGGCAGAAATCCTTCAGAGTTGGGACAGGAGGATCTCCTCCCTAGACACTCATCTAAGACTTTCTCCCAGGTATTACTCTTGATGACAGACGCGTCAGGGTCAGGATGGAGAGCCCACCTGCTGGGAAGAAAGGTGAATGGGAATTGGAGTACAGAAGAACTTCCTCTTTCGACCAATATAAAGGAACTAAGGGCAATTTACTATGCCCTTCTTCACTTCGCCCCCTTCCTGCTGGGACAAGCCGTCAAAGTAAGAACGGACAACATGTCGGCTGTTTATTACATAAACAAACAAGGAGGAACAAAATCAGTTCCACTACTTCAGGAGGTGGCAAGGATCTTTCGGTGTATATTCCTTCAGCTAGTAGACCACTGGAGTCTCCCGGAGATAGATCTGATGGCCACAAGATCCAATTGCAAGCTAGACAAGTTCTGCTCCCTTTATCCTGCAGACAAACCTCTTTATGTGGATGCCATGACGATTCTGTGGAATTTCAAGCTGGCCTACATATTTCCTCCAATCTCAATGATACCCAGGGTATTAATGAAGATCAGACAGGATCAAGCCTCAGTAATCGCCATCATTCCCTTTTGGCCCAAGAGATCCTGGTGCTCCCAGCTCAGCCAAATTAGTAAGGGAATGTATTGGAAACTTCCTCCCAAGCAGAACCTTGTGTCTCAGGGCACTCAGTTCTGCCACAATCTCAAGACACTCAGTCTGACAGCATGGAAGTTGATAGGTCCTTACTAAAAGCCAGAGGGTTTTTGGACCGCATACTTGAGACGCTATCTCACTCTAGGAGTGAGTCAAATAACAAGACCTATGCTAGAATCAGGAAGATCTTTATTTCCTGGTGTATCGCTAAGAAGATTGACACTTCTTCCCGATCTATTCCATCAATTCTGGAATTTCTCCAGGACTGGTTTGATAAAGGACTTTCTCCTAATTCCATTAGGGTACAACTAGCAGCTCTGTCTGCATCTTTACAGAGACGTCTTTTTCAAGAACCAGTAGTAAAGTCATTCATCAAGGCTATTACTAGAATTTGTCCTATGTCTGTGAAACCGGTTGCTCACTGGGATCTGGCATTGGTCTTGCAACAACTGTGTGCTCAACCCTTTGAACCCTTGGAGGAAGTGGAACTTAGGTTTCTCACTCTTAAGGTGGTGCTACTTTTAGCTGTCACCACTGCTAAGAGGGTTAGTGAACTACAAGCTTTAGCCCGGTAGAACCTTACACAGTGTTCTTACCCAGAAAGGTCCTTCTGAGATTCCTTCCATCTTTTTGCCTAAGGTTGCCTCTTTTGCAAATATTAACCAAATTATTTCTCTTCCAGAGTATTTTCCTGAGCCTGGATCTTCTCAGAAAGATCTTGCTTCCCTACATCTGGTAAGGTGTTTAAGAATCTATATTGAAGAGAACTAAACCCTTTAGAAAGGCTGAGAATCTTCTCATCTTGCATCAGGGTGTAAAGAAGGGTGCTAAGGCATCTAAACCCTCCATTTCTAGATGGATATGTGAATATATAAACCTATGTTACACCTCTAGGGGGCTTACTGCACCTGAGTTCACGAAAGCACACTCCACAAGATCTGTGTCTGCCTCTTGGGCAGAACGTAATTCTGTTCCTCTCGAACACATCTGTCAGACTGTGACCTGGAGCTCTCCGTTAACTAAGACACTAAAGGGTAGATACCTTTTTGTCTAGCGAAACTGCCTTCGCTAAGACCATTATTAATTCTGTAACGCAGGAGAGCCCTCCCTAGGGGTGATTCTTGCTAGATCCTCACATTGTGCTGCTGAGGGACGCTAGGGAAGACTAAATTTAGAAAGTTAATTTGTTTTCCCTTAGTCTCCTCAGCAGCACAAGCTTCCCTCCCATTTTTACGTTTACTTTATAATTTACTCACTGTCCTGGTGTGAGCCTGGTGATTTATACTGGCTGAGGGGGGAGGTCCTTAGGGTTTTTTATTTATTCATTAAAAAATCCCATGTCCTACTTTGCTCACTGGGGCGGAGACACCCCACATTGTGCTGCTGAGGAGACTAAGGGAAAACAAATTAACTTTCTAAATTTAGTCATCCTTCCAGTACTTATGCTTTTCTGTGCACTGTGCTTGTGATGTCAGCAGAGAGCACTGTGTTCCAAAAAGAAAAGAATTTCCTCTGTATTATTAAGCAGCTAATAAGTACTGGAAGGATTAAGATTTTTTTTATAGAAGTAATTTACAAATCTAAAAAAGTAGCCAACCCCTCTAGGCTAGCATCAGTTGCCTGATACAATGATGTAATGGCAAAAATGATGACTGGATCGTGCTTCAATTATAATATGAAAGTGCAAATTTATTACACAATATAAAATACATAAAAGATATTTTGTAAACAGTAAATCCTCGAAACACAAGGGCCCTTGTGCCGAGGAAAATTACAATATAATACTTATACAAACACCGATAGCTATCATTAAGAATTTCAGCAATGCAATGTTACTTTAAATCCGGCCTCCGATAATCCAAAAATGAGTTTAAAGTCCCTTAAGAGGTATGGATTCCAAATGTTATACGTAAGGTACGTCAAGTCCCGTAAATGGTATAGATTCCAAATGCTAAACGTGGAATAGATAAATTATAGTTACCAGTCTGCAATACATCCCGATAAAAGGTCACCTTGAGTTGAAATGTGGGGTCCGCACGGTTAGGTGGGGGGTGCGTGGCCTCGCCTGGCGGCGTCTCCGCCGCCGTACAGGGGACTCGTCATCACTGCTAGATGATGAGGAGGACGAGGAATAACACAAAAAAGTAGGATCTTCCTCGTCCTCACTGGCAGATTCGGAGTCAGAGGCTAAAAAAGCGTAAGCCTCCACTGCCGAAAATGCCCTGCGGGCCATCTCCTTTTTTCTACGGTGGCGGGGGTGGTGTGGTGGGGAGGGTGTGTGTGCGGGGGGGGGGGGGGGGGGGGGCAGGGAAGTGTGTAGTGTGTGGTGCTTGGTGTAAACTTACAGGAAAAAAAAAAGCTGCGGCCAAAAAATAAAAAATAAACAAATGGGTGGCACTCGCAGCACCCTGAACCCCTAATAGGGCCCGAGGTCACACGGATCAGGTGACAGCGGACCCTTGGGGACCTATTAGGGGGTCAGGGGGGGGGTTACTTGTTTTTTCTTTTCAGTTTTTTCACTTTTTACTGTTTTTTACTTTTGATTGCCTACCTGTCCCTGGAAAAAAGCTCACCCTGATCTAATGGGGTCCTCTTCTTCCTGGGAGTCTCTGATGCGATCGCCAGCCAATAGCAGCGTTGACCAGTATTGTCACCTCTCCCAAGCAACGGCAGGTGATTGGCGGTGTACCGTACACTGCCGATCACCATTTATTACCGTATCATCGGGTCACAATTGACCCGAATGACTGGAATCGGCGCAGATCGCTGGCGTGAATTCGCTTGCGATCTGCACCGATCTCCGACATGTGGGGGTCCCGGGACCCCCCTCGGCATTTGCACAGCATGCCTGCTGAACGATTTCAGCAGGCATGCAGTTCCGATCTCCGCCCTGCGAGCGGCGGAAACCGGAATGACTCAGGACGTATGCATACGTCTTGGGTCCTGAACAGGTTAAAGGGAACAAATCATCAGATTTTACCCTATATAACGCTTGGCATAGTGATATATAGGGTAAAATCTTTATTTTCACCATTCTCGGGGGACTCTCCTGCCCCCAGTGATATGAAGATAGGAAGTTATAAACTAGTAACCACCGCCGCCGTAAGTAGTCACCTGGGCGGGGAGCCCTTCTCACCTACTCCCGTTCTTCGGCCGGCAGCGACGCCCCCTCCGCTTGATTGATGGGCAGCATCATCGCTCTGCTCCGTCTGTTCAGTGAGCGGAACAATGACGCGGCCCATCAATCAAGCAGAGGGGGTGTCGCTGCCGGACGAAGAACGGGAATAGGTGAGAAGAGCTCCCTGCCCAGGTGACAACTTACGGCGGCAGCGGTGACTAGTTTATAACTTCATATCTTCACCATCCTTGGGGGCAGGAGCGTCCCCCGGGGATGGTGAGGACAACAATTTTACCCTATATAACGCTTTGCCAAGCATTATATAGGGTCAAATCTGATGATTGGTTCCCTTTAAATGTTATAGCTGACCCATCAGATTTGTATTTTTTGAAGGCTATTTTTTTTGTTGTTTATTGCTCTTTTAACATCATTTGTCAGCCATGTAGGATTTAGTTTTAATCGTTTATATTTGTACCCCTTTGGTATATATTTAGCTGTATAATTATTTAGAGTTGATTTAAAGATGTCCCATTTACCTTCTGTATCAGTATTTGAGAACACCTCCCCCCAGTCTATGTCCTGTAGTGCAGATCTCAGCCCAGGGAAATTTGCCTTTTTAAAGTTATATGTTTTTGCCTTCCCCGCCTGTCTTTGTTTTCTACATTTTAAGTCAAAAGTAACTATATTGTGGTCGCTATTACCAAGGTTTTCCCGCACAGTTACATTACCAACCAGCTCTGCGTTGTTGGAAATGATCAGATCCAACAAGGCATCACTTCTTGTTGGGTCCTCCACAAACTGGCCCATAAAATGATCCTGCAATAAATTTAGGAATTTTCTCCCCTTTGTAGTTTTAGCCAGCCCCCCGGCCCCAATCTATATCTGGATAGTTAAAATCTCCCATTATTACCACTGTACCTGCCCGGGCGGCCCTCTCTATTTGTTTATGCAGCCGACCTTCTATCTCTTCAGTGATATTAGGGGGTCTGTAGATTACACCAAATATAATTTTTTCAGTATTTCCCTCCTTTTGTAATTCTACCCACAGTGATTCCACATCCTCAGAATCATCACACACTATGGCATCGTTCACACTGATTTTCATACCACTTCTAACATACGGACAGACTCCACCACCTTTTCTGTTCATTCTATCCTTGCGAAACAATGTAAACCCTGCAGATTGACAGCCCAGTCATGTGAGGAGTCCAGCCATGTCTCAGTGACCCCAACTATATCAATATGTTCCTCCAGTATCAAGGCCTCAAGCTCCCCAATTTTATTTGCTAGGCTTCTGGCATTTGTGAACATACACTTTACATTTCCATTAAGTTTTACACATATAGTCTCACTAATGGGATTTTCTGAGTTATTGGGGTTAATGTTATTATTTGAGTTATAAGGGCTAATTGTACTATTTAAGTTATTGGGGCTAATGTTATTTTTTGAATTAATGGGGCTAATTGTAGTTATTGAGTTATTGGGGCTAATGGAATTTTTCTGGCTTAATAGCTGATATTGAGCGTTCATACCATGTTGGCTCATTACATGATATTGAGCGTGCATACCATGCGGGCTCAATACATGAAAATGAGCGTGCATAGCATGCTGGCTCAATAACTGATATATACACACACACACACACACACACACATATGTGTGAAGGTTAATTGATTATTTAATTAACCTGTGTTTGTGGGAGGGGCGGTACTCACCTTTAAAAGCCAGAGGCTCCTCACATCCTGTACGCCACGGCTCTTGCGTTGTTTGGGCCCATGACGCTGGAAGCTCCCCGCTGCTCTGTTCCTCCTGCCTCGTGCTCTCTCTGTCCGTCGGATCGCGTTCCTCTTCATGGTCAAGGTTAGTTATGGGTGCCGGGTCCGGGGGGTGGCAGCGGCAGTTACCTCCGGAGCTTGTCTTTTCTGCCAGGAGCTCTGCGGCACTGTTAACCACTCGGCACCCGCGGCAGGCTGTAATATAGTGTTGCACGCTTCCTGCTGCTCGTCTCTGCATACTGGGTGCTTATTTTGTGAAATTATGGTAGGGGTTGCTGTTATTTTTTGCTTTTTTGGGTATTAGCGTTGTTTTCAGCCAGAGATGACTACAGGTCTCAGCATGCCTGCTCAGTGTGTTGCTACTGCATTTCTTTCTTATATTTTTTCAATGTACACTCAGCTCTACCTTAATTTCCACGGCAAACTCTGCCCCCCCCCTTTTATTACACTATTTATTCCGCACTATTGCTCCTTATTGCCTACGCTGCTACTCATTTCTTGCACATTTACTCCTTTTTTTGTCACCTTTATGCGTCTGCTGCATACTCTGCTAGTCATGTTATGTATTATCGGTTACTTTGTATAGGCATAAGAGAAGGGGGTTCATTGTACAACAAACATTTAAAAAAAAAATAAAGAGAGAGAGAGAATAGATGCCGTTTTGGGGGCTTCTTCTTGCATAAGTGCATTTTTCGGTGGAGGTGGCACCTTGTCTCTGTTCCGTAGGTCCGTACGGTTAAGTTTTGTGTGTTACGGTTACGCTTCAACTGCGTTCTTTGCTGTTACTTTATACACTATTCGGTTATGTTTTCGCTGCACACTGCTGTATTACGTACTATATAAATCACTGTGTGCTCAGCTTGTTAAAGTTACGTTCCTACTGCATACTCTGTCAATCGTTTATAATATTATCTGCTCAGTCTCGCTACTGCTGTATTCTCCGATACTTACCATGTGCAAATAACGTTGTTTTCTATATATTTGGTTTGCCTGCCGCTTAATTTTCACTCCTGTTCTAATACATGTTATTTCCTGCTTGGTCACTTATACAGCTTGTATTACTAGTCAGTCATTTACGGTATTCATTTCTCGCTGTTATCTCAGTATCATACTCCACTGGTTGTGGTAGGCGGTTATGTGATTTTTCTCTGTCCAGTTGGCCTTGCAGTATACTTCTCCAGTATACGCTGCAAGTTTGTCATTTTATACTCTCGTGGCATACTTTACTAGTAGGTTTGTTATATGTGATACCTTTTTTGTTTGGTTATCTGGTTCGATTTTACCTTTATAGCCTCACTGTGCACCCTGCTTTTCAGTCCACCTATCTACTAGACCCAACATAGTCATGCTGTGTTGCGCGTTCTTCTTTCACTTCCGTTATATACACTTAGTGCTCATTCTCAGTTTTGCAGTTTTAGGTAGTTTAGTTGTGTGACTGAGTATCTTTTTAGGTAAACACATGGTGGCTTACGTAGGGTTGTTTCCTGCAGTTGTTTGCTTTATTTCCGGTCAGGCGGTATATTTACGCATGTTTTTTTGATTTCAGTATACCCGTTAGGAAAGCAGTTCCTGCGTCAGTACGTTCTCTTGTTGACTCATTGTTCGTTGTTACGGTAATGTTCTTCTTTTCGTTTTCATCCAGGTTTGGTTTAGTGTTATGTGTTATTTAGTAACTCTCCGTTTTCTTCTAGTCTGCTTACTTCGTTTGCGGGTAGGTGCTGCTCTGTGATACTTGCCTTCCCCGTTCTTAGGGGGTGCCAACCCTTGGTACTACGTTGATCGGATCACTTGGTCAGGTATGCACTTGTCGTCTCGTTTAGGTTATGGTTTAATATTATTCACTTGTTTCTGTTCATCTGTGTGTTCCTAATCTCAATATTTTCCAGATCCTATGCCTTCTAGGCCTCGAGTCCATCATTTTTTCGTGAGTTCGTGGTTTCCTCACCATAGGCCCAGTCGCTTCATATGTATCATAAAAAAAAAATATATATATAAAAAATCTTAAAATAACATCATGTTTTGTGTTCATGCAGGTTGATTATTCTTCTCCAAACTCGTGTTTGGGCCTCGGTTAATATCCTTCCACCGACTCAACTCGTCTTTGGGTCCTCGTGTGGATCCGTATTAGCATATGCTTTTAGTTATATGTCTGTTTTTTTCAGCAGTTGTCCACGTGCGCTCAAGTGGCTTAACGTCTGCTGTCGTGTACGACCAGTTGGCTTGCTTGTCTACGGTTACAGGTATGTGCAGTCTACACTCCTAGTGGTGGTATTAGATGTTTTGTTTATACGGCTCTCCTTTAGCTTGCAGAGTTCAGTCTGGTGGTGTTCTCACCTCACCTTGTTTCTCCGTTGGTCCAGCGACCTGTTCGGGTCGTTACTAGTCTACGACGCTCACTAATTAAGGTTGGTAGTTTTATTCCTTCAGATATTGTTTTAAGCAGGATCTTGGTTCTCATTCGTTTTTCTTTTAGGCGCATTCTGTTTGGACTATCAGGAAGCACAGGTAGTAGTCACGTGTTTTAGTTAATTACCCATCACGTCCTTGGGTAAACTTTACCTCATGCCCATCGTGTCTTTGGGCCAGAGATTCGTTTCAACATCAGTAACTGTCACGTTGTTAGCACGTTTTTTTGTCACTACACGGCACTCTTCACTTTTCAAGTCTGTTCGTTTTCAGACTTAGCTTCTTCAGTACTATTTGCATTATGTCGGTGGCTTTGGTTTCTGTGTTGGTCTGGTTTTGGTAGGTGAGTTACACTCTGGTTTATTTAACGCTTGTTTATGGCAGGGTCTCATTGTTGTGTATCTTATTTTCAGAAATGTCTCATGCTTCAGACATTGAAGATGCAGCCTCTGTTCTGGACAACATTGCTATAACATCTGATCACGGTAGCGTCCCGTCACTTTGTAGTTGGACTATTCCCAAGCTGACGGCTGAACTTGACCGCAAAGGCATTCCGTTCCCTGCCACTGCTCGCAAGGCGGAACTTTATCGTATATTGGTCTCTGACCAGTCGGGTCCTAGTGACCAAGCAGGCACCAGCAGTGGAGAAGTGTCCATGCAGACACTCAATACGTCTATTCTGCAATTGCATACGTTAGTTAATTCACTGTGTTCTAGAGTTGATACCTTGGAGAGTAAAAATTCTGAGGTTCCCGCTCCAGTGGTGGATTCGGCTCCCGCCCTACCTCAGATTTCTGTTGCCCCTCAGGTTTCTGGCACTCCGCAAGCTTCAGTATTACCGGTTGGTCTTAATATGCTCGTGCCGAATATCGCACCAGCTCACTTTATCCCGGCTAATCTGAAGAAGGACATTCTCGATGGTAAGGATATTAATCTCGCTTCCTTGCTTATTGTATCGCATGATTTCTCAGAAAACAAGACTATAGCTTGTGGGGAGGTGTCAGTTATTCCGAAAGCCAAAGACGACAGATTAAATCGCAAGCTCTCGCTAGCAGAATTTAGTTTGCCATTTATCGTGACGTCATATGCTCAGTCAAGCCAGAGAGACGTGAAGAGTTTGATATGTACCTTTACAAGGTTACCGAGTTGGCACATAAGTACGGTGGGTCTACGTTTTATGATTATCATAAGTCTTTTTCAGCTAAGGTGGCAGCAGCTCTGGTTCAATATAATTACACAGTTAACTGGGCGTTGGTTGATACCGAGATTTTCTGAAATCATTTTGCAGGTCTTAAAGCACCTGTTTGTTCTTGGTGTCAGTCTATCACCCATACCACTGAATGGTGCAATACTGTTAATTCTCTGTCTGAAGTATCTCCTGGTACATCTTCATCCACATTCCAGCCTAGAAATCAGAAACTTGCCGGCTGAACTGACAAACTGGGTAGACCCATTAAATACCTTGGCAAATCGCAGATTTGTAATAATTATAATTTTGGGTCATGCAATTATAACCAGTGTAGACTCTTGCATGTCTGTGCAGTCTGTTTCAGAGCCCACCCAAAATCCAGTTGTCCACAGAAGTCGAAAGCATGACTAGCTGTAATAGATGTGTTATGTTTAGAATATTTTCTGGCTGATCACCCAAATTAACGTTTTGTTAAATTTTTGGTTCATGGGTTCCGGTCAGGTTTTCACACGGGCTTCATTACTTTACCCTCTGTTACTTATGAATGTGACAATTTACGTTCTGCTCTAGGGGACCCTGTTATTGTTGATAAAAGCAGAGATAGACAAGGGTTTCATTATTGGTCCTTTTGATGAGTCCCCGTTTGACGTTTGGAGAGTAAGTCCGTTGGGGTTGGTGACTGGGAAATTCAGTAATAAACACAGTTTAATTTATGATTTGTCCGCCCCTTACTCTGCGCACACACACCTAGTTTGAATTCCCTTATCCCTGCAGAGGAGTACTCCTTGAAGTATGCTTCCATAGATGAGGCAATAGCTGGGATTTTGAGCATGGACGGTAATACGTGGCTATCCAAGATTGATATCTCTGATGCCTTCAAACTCCTGCCTATTATGCCTCAGTTGTGGAAGTGGTACGGTATTAAATGGCGCAACAAGTATTATTTTTCCATTAAGTTAACGTTTGGTTCCAGGAGCAGTCCTTGGTTGTTTGATAAATTTGCGCAATCCCTACCCTGGCTCCTGGAGAACAGATTTGACAGTTCCCACGTTATTCACTATTTAGATGATTTTTTGTTTGAGCCAGGTGGTTCGTGCCCTAGAGACTTGAGAACCTCGTTAGCAGTGTTTCAGCAACTGGCTGTTCCGGTGTCAGATAAAAAGGTGGAGGGCCCTTGTAAGTCACTGACTTTTTTAGGTATTGTCCTGGACACTCAGGCCATGGTAGCTAAGCTGCCATCTGACAAGCTCTCACGCATTAAACAAACCATGCACAATCTTGCTAATTCGCCTCGGGTGACCAAGGTGGAGCTGCAATCCATTCTTGGTATGTTGAACTTTGCCATGCGTGTGATTCCTCAGGGTAGAAGTTTCATTTCTAGGTTGTTAGACGCTATGAACTCTGTGCCTGGTCAGAATGACGTAGTCACGTTTGATAGACACGCGGTTGCCAATTTTGCCATGTGGAATACGTTCCTGGCCAACTGGAATGGTGTATCCTTCTTCACTCCCGGTGTTGACAACACCTCTCCTTTAGTGTATTCCGATGCTTCCTCATCACTGGGCTTTGCAGCCATTTGGGATAATCATTTGATAGCTAGTGCTTGGCCAGCTGAGGTTTCCCAGTCTCCGGGTTTTAGCAGGTCTTCAGCACTGTTCGAGTTGTACCCTATAGTTGCAGCCGCCAGGGTATGGGGCCACCTATGGTTCAGGAAGTCTGTCTGTTCGTGTCAGATAATGAAGCCACGGTTCACATTTTGCTTAAAGGTAGATCCACGTCCTCACAGGTTATGTCTTTGTTGCGTAAATTGGTGTGGCTGTCGTTGTTGCATAATTTTCATTTCTCTAGTGCTCATATAGAGGGTGTAAAGAATACGGCTGCCGATGCACTGTCTAGGTTAAATTTTCCGCTCTTTTTCCAGGTGATGCCAGAGGCCGATCCATCAGGATGCCAGGTTCCCGCGTTCCACGAATTAGTAATGAACTGAATGCTTATGTGTCCGTAGGTCATGACTTGATTAATAGTTCACTGTCGCTCAACACTCAGAGAATTTACCGTACAGCCTCTAATCTGTTTTCCAAATTCTGTCAGTCTCATCCGCATGATGATTTTCTTTCAGTGCCTTTTCTTTTAGGTTTTATAGGGTTTTGCCACTCCTCCTTACAGCTGGCATACAACACTATAAAAATTTATTTGGCGGGCATACAACATTTTGTTACTCTAAAGTTCCCAGATAGGGCATCACTGTTCTCATTGCATGCTATTAAGGCTGCTCTTAAAGGGGTTGCCAAAAGCAGAGTGCACAAGCCTCCGGTAGGCAGCCTATTTCAGGGTCTCTGTTTAGGGAGTTGTCAGATGCTCTTGATTGCTCTCCGTTTGGTCTAGGTAATAGTTTAATACTGAAAGCTGCTCTTTCTTTACTATGGATTCCTGTGGCCAGGCGAATTTATGAGTAAAACCAGTGCCACATCATTTAAGTTGGGTCAGTTGCAGTGGGTCACGGATCATTACGCTCTCGTACTTCTCGAAACTAAGACGTCACTTCCCGGTCAGGAGGTGCTTGTCAAATATTTTAAAACCTCTCACAAATGGTGTCCAGTGTCGGTCATTAAATCGTTACTTGCATTCCGTATGCATGCCAATCCAGAGAGCCCAATGTTGTTATTTAATAATGTTCCCCTTACTACCTCAGTTTTTGTACGTTATTTATTTGTTTTAGTTGAATCTTTAGACCACGATGCTTCAGTTATATCCAGTCATTCGTTACGAATAGGAGCAGCATCATCGGCTTCCCGTCATGGTGTTCCTGCACATGTTATCATGAAATTAGGTCTCTGGAGGTCCAGCGCCTATATGTGTTATGTTCCAAATCCGAAGTCGGAAATGCAGTATGCTTTTGAATCTCTTGTGTTGTAATTGCTAATAAAGCTTTGTGTTCTGATTTCTGAGTTTTGCCCTCTTATTTACCCTAGGTGTACCCTCACGCGGCAGTATATGGCACAATTCAGACTGCCTAGTCAAGTTAGTTATAGTTAGGTAGGCTCACTATTCTGAAGCACTGAGCACAAGTGTGAAGGTTAATTGATTATTTAATTAACCTGTGTTTGTGGGAGGGGTGGTACTCACCTTTAAAAGCCAGAGGCTCCTCACATCATGTACGCCACGGCTCTCGCATTGTCCCACCCTGCCCTCCCCTCTTTTCTTCTCTCTGCTCTCATTTAAGGTATGCCCTCTTATTTACCCTAGGTGTACCCTCACGCAGCAGTATGTGGCACAATTCAGACTGCCTAGTCAAGTTAGTTATAGTTAGGTAGGGTAGCTATTCTGAAGCACTGAGCACAAATATATATATATATGTATATATATATATATATATATATATATATATATATATATGTGTATATATATATATGTATGTGTGTATATATATATATATATATATATATATATATACTTAAATATATATAATATATATCGTTAACACATAAATTTAGGTGCACTACTGTGGTAGATGTAAACAATGACATTGGCTAACCCTCAAACTGATGATAACATTTAGACATTAACCAGTATATCCTTATATGAAGGACATACCTGAGCCCTCACACCAACGCCAAGGTTTCTCTGGTGGCTCGGGACCTAACACTAAACCTACCTGTGCCGTATGGGCAATACCAGGGGCCAGCGGGCAATTACAGCAGCATTGAGAAACCTTGGCGTTGGTGTGCAGGCTCAGGTATGTCCTTCATATAAGGATGTAGGGGGAGATTTATCATTAGGTGTCTATTGTAGACACAGATCTACCCCTTTACACTGCTTGTCAATTTACACTCTCGCCCAAGATTTACTAAAGTTAGAATAGAAACACTCCTTCTCTACCTCACATGGTAAACTGCTCACATAGCTAGAAGTGCCGGAGCAGCAGTGTGTGCCGAACAAAACTCTGCACAATAGTAAAATCATAAATCTTTATAAAGTACACAGAGGGGGAGATTCTCAAAGAATTTAGCACAAAAAAAGCAATTTTGGCACGAAAAGTATCGACCACATTTTTCAAAGAGCTTTGTGCCGTGGTTTACACTGTTCATGTCAGTTTTGTAAAAGTATATTGTAAAACTATATTGTCTTATAGCTACTCACCAATCAGAGCTCCCGGTGGCGGGGATTATGAATGATGACAGCTGTATATAGTATTCCCCGCCGGGAGCGCATTGTAGTTGCATGTGCCGCCGGCTTTTACAGTTAATAAATGCGGATCGCAGCGGGTCTCTGGAGAATGACCTGGTGTGATCTGCCCCTGGACTATCCCATGATGGGAGTAGTAGTCCCAACTGTCCCAAAATAGTTAATATATTATGTTTCCAAAATACAAAGGGAACACAAGTTTCACATTCTCAGATGCTTTAGAACACTTTGGTACGTGTCCTCCAAGGTGGTGTATATTTGCGCAAGATAAGTGCATTTGCGTTAAAAAAAACATGCAGTTAATAAATTGGATTCTACAGTAGAAAGTGCTATATGGTAAACTTAACCGTAGACATGGCTATGAAGAATTCTATTAGATTTTGTGCAACAAAAAAAACTGCAAAAAAACTCTTGCACAATTTTTTGCGTTAAAAAATAGACAAAAAAAGCTCTATATACAATGATAAATTCCCCCTGTACTGGCTAATGTCTCAATTTTATCATCAGTTTGAGGGTTAGCCATATGTCATTGTTTACATCTACCATAGTAGTGCACCTATAAATTTATGTATTATTCTATATGTTACACATCCACACTTTTCATCTGGTGTAGGATGCCATTGTGGCCCTTGTAGTCTGTTGCAGGAATCCCCCATTGTATGCATTTTATGCTGGGGATTGCCCTTAGCAACAGATCACAAGCGCAGGATCTGTTCCCCCAGCATAAATGCATTTGGGGTTGAGCACCTCCTGCCATTTGAGACCACGTCTTTATTGTTATTTAACCCCTTATTGAACGCAGCTCATTTTCTCCTTAAGGACGCAGCCCTTTTTTGCAAATCTGACCACTGTCACTTTAAGCATTAATAACTCTGGGATGCTTTCACTTTTCATTCTGATTCAGAGACTGTTTTTTCGTGACATATTCTACTTTATGTTAGTGGTAAAATTTTGTCGATACTTGCATCATTTCTTGGTGGAAAATTCCAAAATGTGATGAAAAATTTGCATTTTTTTTTAACTTTGAAACTCTCTGCTTATAAAGAAAATAGATATTCCAAATAAATGATATATTGATTCACATATACAATATGTTTGCTTTATGTTGGCATCATAAAGTTGACATGTTTTTACTTTTGGAAGAAAGCAGAGGGCTTCAAAGTTCAGCAGCAATTTTCCAATTTTTCTCAAAAATTTTTTAATCTGAATTTTTCAGGGACCAGTTCAGATTTGAAGTGGATTTGAGGAGCCTTCATATTAGAAATACCCCATAAATGAGCCCATTGTAAAAACTGCACCCCTCAAAGTATTCAAAATGACATTCAGTATGTGTTAACCCTTTAGCTGTTTCACAGGAATAGCAGCAAAGTGAAGTAGAAAATTCAAAATCTTCATTTTTTTACACTGGCATGTTCTTTTAGACCCAGTTTTAGAATCTTTACAAGGGGTAAAAGGAGAGAAATCTTCCTAAAATTTGTAACCCAATTTCTCTCGAGTAAGGAAATATCTCATGTGTATGTCTAGTGCTCCGTGGGTGCACTAGAGGGCTCAGAAGGGAAAGAGTGACAATTGGATTTTGGAGAGGGAATTTTTCTGAAATGGTTTTTTTGGGGGCATGTCACATTTAAGAAGCCCTATGGTGCCAGAACAGCCAAAAAAAAAATAAAAAATCACATGGCATACTGTTTTGGCAACTACACCCCTCAAGGAATGTAACAAAGGGTACAGTGAGCCTTAACATCCCACAGGTGTTTGATGACTTTTCATTAAAATCAGATGCTGGGTTTTCCCCAAATAGGAGATTATGGGTAATAGGAGAAAATGCCCCCCCCCCCAGCATTTGTAACCCCATTTCTTCTGTGTATGGAAATACCCCATGTGTGGATGTCAAGTGCTCTGCTGGCGCACTACAATGTTCAGAAGAGAAGGAGCGCCATTAAGCTTTTGGAGAGAGAATTTGGTTGAAATAGAAGTCGGGGACCTTGTGCATTTACAAAGCCCCCCGTGGTGCCAGAACAGTGGACCCCCCCCCACATGTGACCCCATTTTGGAAACTACACCGCTCACAGAATTTAATAAGGGGTGCAGTTAGCATTTACACCCCACTGGCGTTTGACAGATCTTTGGAACAGTGGGCTGTGCAAATAAAAAATAACTTTGACAGATTTTTGGAACAGTGATCCGTGAAAATTAAGACACTTGTTGGGTGTAAATGCTCACTGTACATCTTTTTACATTACGTGAGGGGTGTAGTTTCCAAAATGGGGTCACATGAGGGGGGTCCATTGTTCTGGCACTATGGGGGCTTTGTAAACACACATGGCCTTCAATTCTGGACAAATTTTCTCTCCAAAAGCCCAATGGTGCTCCCTCTCTTCTGAGCCCTGTAGTTCGCCAGCAGAGCACTTTACATTCACATATGGGGTATGTTCTTAATCAGAAGAAATGGGGTTGCAAATTTTGGTGGGCTTTTTTCCTATTTTCCTTTGTGAAAATGAAAAATATTGGGTAACACCAGCATTTTAGCTAAAAAATGTTTTTTTCGCTTTCCCCTTGAACTTTAACGAAAATTTGTCAAACACCTGTGGGGTGTTAAGGCTCACTATACCCCTTGTTATGTTCCGTGAGGGGTGTAGTTTCCAAAATGGGGTCACATGTGGGTATTTATTTTTTCGTATTTATGTCAGAACCGCTGTAAAATCAGCCACCCCTGTGCAAATCACCAATTTAGGCCTCAAATGTACATCGTGCGCTCTTACTCCTGAGCAGTGTTGTGAATCCGCAGAGCATTTTACACCCACATATGGGGTATTTCCGTACTCAGGAAAAATTGCGTTACAAATTTTGTAGGTCGTTTTTTTCCTTTTACCTCTTGTGAAAATAAAAAGTATAGGGCAACACCAGCATGTCAGTGTAATTTTTTTTTTTTTTACACTAACAGGCTGGTGTAGACCCCAACTTTTCTTTTTCATAAGTGGTAAAAGGAGAAAAAGCCCCCAAAATTTGTAGTGCAATTTCTCCCGAGTATGGGAATACCCCACATGTGGCACTAAACTGTTGCCTTGAAATACGACAGGGCTCCAAAGGGAGAGCGCGCCATGCGCATTTGAGGACTAAATTAGGGATTGCATAGGGGTGAACATAGCGGTATTCTACGCCAGTGATTCCCAAACAGGGTGCCTCCAGCTGTTTCTAAACTCCCAGCATGCCTGGACAGTCAGTGGCTGTCCGGAAATGCTGGGAGTTGTTGTTTTGCAACAGCTGGAGGCTCTGTTTTGGAAACACTGCCGTACAATACAGTTTTTCATTTTTATTGGGGGGGGGGGGGGGGGTAACAGTGTGGAGGTGTATATGTTGTGTTTTACCCTTTATTTTGTGATAGTGTAGTGTTTTTAGGGTACATTCACAGTGACGGCGGTTTACAGTAATCTTACCGCTAGGAGTATGCGCTGCGGCAGCACATACTTGAAGCAGGAAACTTACTGTAAACCTGCCCGTGTGAATGTACCCTGTATGGTCACATGGGGGGGGGCAAACCTCCAGCTGTTTCCAAACTACAACTCCCAGCATGTACTGACAGACCGTGCATGCTGGGAGTTGTAGTTTTGCAACAGCTGGAGGCACACTGGTTGGAAAACCTTCAGTTAGGTTCTGTTACCTAACTCAGTATTTTCCAACCAGTTTACCTCCTGCTGTTGCAAAACTACAACTCCCAGAATGTACTGATCACCGAAGGGCATGCTGGGAGATGTAGTTAGGCAACAGCTGGAGGTACGCAACAACAACTCCCAGCATGCCGAGACAGCTGTTCGCTGTTTGGGCATGCTAGGAGTTACAGTTTTGCAACATCTGGAGGGCCACAGTTAGAGACCACTGCCAGTGATATCCAAACTGTGGCCCTCCAGCTGTTGTAAAACTACAAATCCCTGCATGCCCAAACAGCTGTCTGGGCATGCTGGGAGTTGTAGTTTTGCAACATCTGGAGGGTTACAGTTTAGAGACCACTGTATAGTGGTCTCAAACTGTGCCCTCCAAATGTTGCTAGGCAACTTACCGGCTTCCGTCGGATCCAGGGAGCCTGCCGCACGACATCGCCGGACTCCGATCTCCTCCACTGATCGTCGCCTGCAACCTCGCCCGCGGGGTAAGTGGATCTTCGGTGCCGGTCCTCTGTTGTTTCCCTGTTATGCCCCGCCTATTGTGGGTGGGCAGAACGGGGGAAACTGAAAGTAAAGCCCCCCGCCCCCGATCTGCTATTGGTGGTTGCGTCTCGAATAACAATAGCAGGGATAGGAGCGGTGGAACCCGTACCACCTCACTCCTATGCCTTCAGGGGGATCGTGGGTGTCTTGGAAACCATTCCCCCTTATTTTCCGGGTCACCATAGACCCGTATGACCCGGAGTCGGCGCAAATCGCAAGTGTGAATTCACATGTGATTTGCGCCGATCGCCGACATGGGGGTGGGGTTCTGATGAACCCCCTGGGCATTTGCGCGGGGTGCCTGCTGATAGATATCAGCAGTCACCCCCGTCCAGTCCCCGCCGCGTGGCAGGGACCGAAATTCCCACGGGCGTACAGGTACGCCCTTGGTCCTTAAGTGCCAGGGAGCAAAGGCGTACCTGTACGCACTTGGTTCTTAAGGGGTTAAAAACTGATTATTGTTCCCTTTTTTTCCCAGAACTACATTTAACACTGCTCCTCAGATTCAAGAGCAACCGGAAGAAATTCTAGAAGCGGGAACAGACGTTGATGTGGAAAGACATCATTCTTCAACTGTAGAAAATCTAAGGCGACCTGTATCTGAAAGACATTCGACTTGAAGAAGCCACAGTTCCAATTGGCAGGAGGCTTTTCTTGAAGCTATAGAGAAGCTGGAAAACAGCTTTACTAATAAACTCCTCCAATTGATTCTGCGGCTTCTTCGAGTTGAAGGTTTAGTGTCAGGGCCAACTCCCAGTCCAAATAGAGACTTTGCATTGGGTTTGGTGTCAGAAATGGACAAAATGTCCGAAGAACAATGAAACATTTTCAAATCTAGAGTGTTAAGAATCTCTTACGAATGCCTTCATCCCCAGCCCCAACCAATCTACCCTCCCCCTTCACCATCAGTCCATCCATCCCGCCAAAGACTGTACTCTTCCTCATATCCATACCAGCAGCCTCAGGAAACATATGAGGAAGAAGGTCAAATATATTGTAGAATGTAACTTTGTGGACTATTAGTTTTGTTTTTCCAGTTTTATATATTTATGTTAAAGGACAGCTGTAGTGTGCTTTTTTTTTTTTTTTTTATATATATCCCTGTACCTGCGTTGTAAAAATAAACTTTGACTTACCTTCCTACGTTCCCCCGTTGATCTGGTGTGGGCCTCACAGTCTGTTGATGTGATCCTCTTCATGCTTCCTTGGGACGTGCACGCCACACTTCCCTCAGCTTAGCACCGCCCGCAGCGATGTCCTGTCAAGAGCTCCTTACATGACAGTGTGCTCTGCCAATAAGCGGCGGGGATGGAACATCGCTGCTGCAAGTGATAAGCTGACGGCAGTGTGACGTTCCCTTCCTCAGGAAGAGGATTGCAGCAACGGAATGTGAGGCATATAATGGAGACGGGGAAATGTAGGAAGGTAAAGTTAAAGTTTTTTTTTTTTTTTTTTTTCTTAAACAGCCCGGGAACAGGGCTATATAAAAACTCCACCCAAAAAATGTCTCTAAATATGTTATTTATTCTATTTATAAAACTTTGCATGAAAACTGTTGCCAGTCTTTTTTTTTTTTTTTTAAGTAAAAACTTTAATTTGAGAAAATAGAGGTATTCCGGCTCTATCCCTGGTCTGGATCACGAGCAGGGAGAAGGTGTGGACCTCACCCAGAACAATAGAAATGAAGGAAGTAAACTCCAGCTCGGTTCAGGAACATGTGGCTTTATTCACATCAACAAGGCAACAGGTACAGGACTTGTACCTGTTGCCTCGTTGATGTGAATAAAGCCACGTGTTCCTGAACCAAGCTGGAGTTTACTTCCTTCATTTCTAAAAACTTTAATTGTTTAAAAAGTTTGCTGATGATTTCTGAACGTAACTCCAACAAAACAATGATAATCTTCATAGGAAAAGACTCCGCATTCCAAATGTTCTGCAAAAAAAAATTAGGACAAATTATTTACTCCCCACACAAGAACATATTTTTTAAAACATGGGCACAACTTAAAGAAATTACATGACATGCAGAACATAGCCTTACCATTTTAAAGGTCATCTGTGGCCCTTGTACTTATCCCCTATCCACAGGATGGGGGATAAGTGTTTGATTGCGGGGGGTCCGACCACTGGGGACAGCTCTCCCGTGCAGGAGCATTACGTTGTGGCTGGCATGCCTCCTCCATACATCTCTAGGGAGAGACGGGGAGGCAGCGTTCATGCCTCTATGCCTCTCCCATAGAACTGTATGGGGACGGGGCGTAAACAGTGTTCTGACCCCCCCCCCCCCCCCCCCCCGCAATCAAACACTTATCCAATATCCTGTGGATAGGGGATAAGTGTTTTAGCACTGTAGTTGTCCTTTAATGCTTTCTTTATTGCAATTTACAAACTGTCAGATGAAAAACAGGATATATACATCAAGCAATTCACTTAATTACCTTAATATCTGTCCTGCCAAGGAAGAGCTCCAACAGGTGAGCAAAAATAGTTAGCAAAGTTTTCCCTGATTTGGGAATTGGAGACTGATGTCCAGGCAGACAATGTCTGCATGCCAAGCATGGGGGCATCTTCTATGTCTTCAGGCATTAAGTAATCTTGTGGCTGATGATGCATTACAAAATTGTGAAGCACCACTGTAGCTTTTATTACCACATCAACTTTCTGGGGTTGTATCTGGATGCAGATAGTGAGAACTCATTGGTTCATTCATTCATTATGGGTGTTGTAGTGCTGGGCAATGGTACAGGTCCAGGGAGCTTAAACTTTTCACTATAAAATGCACGTCCCAGGTTTGACATTTTAAAGACCCTAGAGTTATTATTGTGTCCATAAGAACCAACGTCCATGGCCATAAAACGGAACTTAGAATAAGCAAGGGCCATTAATATAACACTAAAGTATTTCTTGTAATTGAAATATAAGGACCCACTGGCAGCCGGTTTCCGGATCCTCACATGCTTGCCATCAAGGGCTCCAACACAGTTTGGAAAGTTGGCTGTTTCATGGAAACCATTGGCAGACGCAAGCCAGATTTCTTCATTTGGCTCTGGTAAGTATATGGGTTGAAGATGTCGCCACAAAGCCTCACAAGTCTCTCCCACAATGTTACAAATGGTGGATTTGCCTAGACGGTATTGAAAATTGAGTGAGGCAAACGATTCTCCACAGGCAAGGAATCTGAAACGAAAAAGTTAAACACATATTTAAATTAGAGTACATATTCCCCCCCCAAAAAACAAGGATATAGTAGTATTGTCTGGGTGGATTTGAACCACCAATCTTTCACTTTCAATGAATGTGCTCCCAATTGCAACACAGACATGATCCTGGCAATGTCTTTGAATTTTAATATTAACCCCCTCCCTCCCATAATTTATCACAAATATAAATACAAGATATTGGAGAGAGAGATAAATTATTGTTAAAGCTAATTTTCATCAACATTTAAATTAATTATGGTGATTAAACATCTATACATGATGGAAATATGGAATAAATGGAAGGAATTTGTTTCTCTTATTATTAAAATCCCTCATATTTTGTGTGGGGTGAAGGATGCATCATAAAAGAGCACATATAGTTATAAGTAATAAATTAAGGGGAAAAAAAGGAGGTAATTCTTAAATATATTTAATATCTTCCCTCCAATTTTATGGGGGAAGAAGGATACACCAAAGAGCACATATATACTACTTGAAACA
The DNA here is from genome assembly GCF_029499605.1 of Hyla sarda. Lineage (NCBI taxonomy): Eukaryota > Metazoa > Chordata > Amphibia > Anura > Hylidae > Hyla > Hyla sarda. The sequence continues at coordinate 302,221,267 of NC_079190.1, read as the reverse complement.
GCTGGAGACACATCAAAATGACTAAAAAGGCTTGTGCATTTTTATTTTTTGCAAAATTAACATTTTGGTAAAAATATTGTACCTGAGTGTCACTAGAAGCCGTTGTTCCGGTGAAATTGCCTTCCAGAAATGCGTGTCCATCGCTGAAAATGACTCCTCACTATATCCAGAAGGACATCAAAGGAGGCAGGAGACATCCTAAGATAATCTTGGATATTTACGTAATTGCTGGTATAGACAATGGAATGCTCCATGCTGCTGGCGACAAAGATTTACTGGGTACACCCAATATCGCCGGCGCAACCGTTGCCTTTCTCCTTCTCCCTCTCTCGAAAACTTAGCATTTTCAAATGCAAAATTGGCAAAACAATCATCGCTGTAGTAATGCACACACTGATAGCTGTGAAAAGTACTTGCTTCTCCTCTTAACTCACTAGCAAGACTAAAATCCAAAAGAAAACTACTCCCAGTTTTATGTAATATCAATAAAACTAGCAGAACTGTATTTAATTTTGGAGAGCAAAAAATACCGTATACGTTTTTTTTAGTGTAACACCGTATGCAACCGTATACAACCGTATATCTGTTTTTTATTACAATACGGTTTTTAACCGGAATCCGGCATATACGGTTCTATACGGTTGCATACGGTTTAGTACGGTTTTTAGTGATACGTTTCCTTCAAAAAAATGTGACACGGGAACTGGATTGCAAAAACGTGGTGTGAACCCACCCTAATTGGGAGCAGACTGTAAGTTGGACCTAATGCTGCTATAATTGCCCACTGGCCCCCGGTATTGCCCATACTGCACAGGTATGTTTAGTGTTAATGATAATGGGGAGGTTGTCACAGGCGATATAGAGAAAGCAGAGCTACTGAATGGGTACTTTAGGAAGAAGGAGCTGACATTGGACAGGTCAGTGCTGGTAACACATCATGTAATGTACTGAACTGGCTTAACCCCTTAAGGACCAAGGACGTACCGGTACGTCCTTGGTCCTGCTCTCCTGATATAACGCGGGGTTACACAGTAACCCCGCGTCATATCACAGCGGACCCGGCGTCATAGTGAAGCCGGGACCCGCCTCTAAGGTTTAGTCTCAAGGGGCGACACGCCTTCTTTACCATAAGAACTGTGAACTTATGGAACAGTCTACCTCAGGAACTAATCACAGCAGGAAAATGTAACAGCTTTAAAACAGGGTTAGATACATTCCTGGAACAAAATAACATTAATGCTTGTGAAGAAATATAAAATCCCATCCCTTCCCCAATATCGCGCCACACCCCTACCCTTCAATTCCCTAGTTGAACTTGATGGACGTATGTCTTTTTTCAACCGTACTAACTGTAACTATGTAACTATGTTAGGTCCCGTGCCACCTGAGAAACCTTGGTGTTGGTGTGTGGGCTCAGGTATGTCCTTCATATAAGGATATACTGGCTAATGTCTCAATTTTAACATCAGTTTGAGGGTTAGCCATATGTCTCTCTTTACATCTACCACAGTAGTGCACCTACATTTATGTATTACTCTATATGTTACACACCCACACTTTTCATCTGGTGTAGGATGCCATTTTGGCACTTGTAGTCTGCTGCAGGTATCCCCCATTGTATGCATTTTATGCTGGGGATTGCCCTTAGCAATGGATCTGCTCCCCAAGCATAAATCCACAACTGCATTTGGTGTTGAGCACCTCCGGATTTTTGAGACCATGTTTCCGCATCGCAACCGCACCTGTCTGCAAGAGTCATCACATTTGGTGGAGGATGCGGGAAAAGCAGTGAAGTCAGCGATTGAGTTGCAGCACACTGTTGCTAAGAACCAAGCCTTAGGAGTTGTTGCTAGGGGCAAAGATCCTGCGGACAAGTGACTGTCGGTACGGCGAGAGTGTTTTCTTCAGTGAGTCAAGGCAGAGCAGTGTTCCAGTGACCGCAATGTTGCCAAAATGGAGGCTGTTATAAAAGTGCTCATGGAGGCCAACAAGCACCAGCAGTAAACCAACCAGCTGTTACTATAGCATGTAATGGTGCTACAAGGGGCAGTGACAACCCGGAACACCCCTGACACCCGGAAAGCTGTATGGTTGGCTATCCCCAAAATGACCCCTTAGAATGATGTCAAGACCTACCTGCCAGTCTTCGAGAAAGTGGGCACGTGGGAGAAGTTACACCGAGAACAGTGGGCCGAGGTCCTCACTCCGTTCCTGACATCTGGACCCCAGCAGGCATACTTCGACTTGCCCGTTGACCAGGCTGTTGACTACGAGGTCATCAAGGGTGAGATTTTGGCAAGGCTGGGGGTGAATGTGTTTGTCTGGGCCCAGCGGGTTCATCAATGGGAATACAAGCCGGCTGAGCCTGCCATGCCGCATTATTACGACCTGTTGCACCGCCTGCAAAAATGGCTGCAGCCAGAGGTGCTAAGTTCCTACGCTATGTTGGACCGTCTCCTGGCCGATATATTCTGGAGGGCTTTGCCTCAATCCCTCCAAAGCTGGATTGGCCAGGTAACCCCTGGCAACGCACTTGGGATGGTGGACCTGGTGGAGAGGCTCGAGGCCACCTTGAAACTGTGGTAGGGGGCAGTGAAACCCAGAAGGTCCCCACCCTTGCCCAGGCGGCTAGAAAGCCCTAAAGGTCACTAGGAATTGTTTCCCAATGGACCCGCCCCTTTGCTGTGTTGGGGGTGTCAAAAACTGGGACATGTTAGGGCCAACTGTCCCCAGCGGGAAGAGCCCATGGACATATGAACTATGCTCTCCGCCCATCCATGTATGCCCAGAGACTGTGTGCTACCGGTGTTCCCAGTACAGTGGACTCTGGTTATCTCTGCCAGGTGAGGCTGGAAGATAGTGTCGTGGTGGCCCTGATAGATTCATTCTGGTAGCATGGTGACACTGGTGATATCACACCTGGTAACCCCCACCGTATATACAAGGTGAAAAGCAGGGGTGGTGTGCATTAACGGGGACTTGAAAGACTATCCTACTGCCTTGGTAACCTTGTCAACGGTGACCGGCCAATGGACTCATGAGATAGCCGTTGCCACGAAGTTGCCATATGATCTGATAATTGGGAGAAACTTTCCAGGGTTCGTGTCTTTGTGGTCTCAGACAGGAGTTCCCCAAACCCATGAGGCAGGGGTGTCCCCAATAGAGTGGCCATACTCAGTGGTGACCCTGGGAACAGAAGGGACAGCAGTTGGGGTGACCATCACTACGGTAGAAGAGGAGGTGTCCTCTCCACTGAATGTAATGGTAGGAGATGTGGAGGGAACTGCCTTCCGGACCAGAGTTTGCAGACCTCAATGTCTAAGGAGAAAATTTTGGTACAGCACAGCACTCGGGCATGGGAAAATGTATTAATTGAAGAAGGTGCAGCCGAGACCCGCAGACGAATGGCCTGGTAGAAAGGTTTAATCAAACATTAAAAAATATGTTAAAGCTGGTGGTGTCTAAAGATGGGAAGAATCAGGATCTTTTGCTGCCCTATCTTGTGTTTGCAGTACGAGAAGTGCTCCAGGCCTCTACTGGGTTCTTGCCCTTTGAACTACTGTATGGCAGACATCTGCGTGGTCTGTTAGACATAGCCAAGGAGGCGGGGGAATAACAGCCCACGCCGCACAAAAGTGTGGTTGAGTATGTCACTCAGCTGCAAGAGTGGATGGAAACAGTGTTGCCCTTAGTTAAGGAACATATGGTGGCAGCTCAGTGACCCCAGAGTAGAGTCTATAATCGCGATGCTTTGGTTCGGAATTTTAACCTGGGGAATTGGGTTTTGGTTCTGGTACCAGCGGTCGACAGTAAGTTTCTGGATAGGTGGTAAGGTCCCTATGAGGTGATCGAAAAGGTAGGGGAGTTGACGTACAGGGTAAACCAGCCCGGGCCGAGGAAGCCAGAGCAAGTGTACATGTAAACTTGTTGAAACCTGGAAAGATAGGGAGACTAGTGTGATGACAGCCCCCGGCCAGGTTTGTTAGGGGTGGAGTTTCCTGTCCCTCACTCTAGTGCGAGGGAAGCAGTTGCCACAGAGAAAGTTGCTGACAGCATTTCCTCTGCACAGATTCAGGAGGTCAGGGAGTTCATCAGTAGGAACACCGATGTGTTCTCAGACCTTCCTGGACGTACTTCTGTCATCCACCATGACATTGTCACTAAACCCCAGGTAAAAATACGCTTCAAACCATACCGAGTAGCTGAGTCATGGCGACAAGTCATCTCGGAAGAAGTACAACAGATGTTAAAATTGGATGTCATCGGGACGTCGAAGAGAGAGTGGGCCAGTCTGATAGTCTTAATATCCAAGCCAGATGGTACGTTGCGGTTCTGTAACAATTTACGTAAACTTAATGAGGTTTCCAAGTTTGATGCATATCCTATGCCCCGAGTTCAGGAGCTTATTGATAAGCAAGGACAGGCTTAGTATTTTTCTGTTTCGGACCTCACAAAAGGGTAATGGCAGGTTCCCTTGACAAAGGCTGCCAAAGAGTAAACAGCCTTTGTCACACCAGAAGGTTTATGCCAGTACAAGGTGTTACCCTTTGGTCTACATGGCCCTCCCGCTACTTTTCAAAGGCTAAAGGATATTGTACTCCGGCCACATCATCGCTAACCCCAAAAAATGTGCCATAGGGTTAGAAGAGGCCAAAGACCTGGGGTATGTCATTGGGCGTGGAGTTGTCAAACCCCAGGTAAACAAAATAGAGGCCATCTGGAATTGGCTACGACCTATCATTACCCGACAGGGGAAGTCGTTTCTAGGAATGGTGGGTTACTATATGAGATTCATCCTCCATTTTGCTATGGTGGCTGTTCCCTTAACCTCTTAAGGACGCAGGGCGTACCTGTACGTCCCTGTTCTCAGGTCCCGGTGTTTAAAACGGGGTCACGTCGAGACCCCGCATCACACCGGGTCGGTCCCGGCTGCTATTCACACCCGGGACCCTACGCTAATAGCGCATGGCACCAATTGTTGTACCACGCGCTATTAACCCTTCAGACGCGGCGATCAAAGTTGATCGCTGCGCTGAAAATGAAAGTAAACGCTTCCCGGCAGCTCAGTCGGGCTGATCGGGACTATCGCGATAAAATGCACTGCGTAGAAACGGAAGCCCCCAAAAGTTACCAAATTTTATTTTTTCTTCAATTTTGTCGCACAATGAATTTTTTTTCCGTTTCGCCATAGATTTTTTGGTAAAATGACTGTCACTGCAAAGTGGAATTGGTGGCGCAAAAAATAAGCCATCATATGGAATTTTATGTGCAAAATTTAAAGCGTTATGATTTTAAGAAGGTGATGAGGAAAAAATGAAAATGCAAAAACGGAAAAATGCTGAGTCCTTAAGGGATTAACAGACCTCTTGAAGGGACGCAAGTAGGTAATGGTTCGTTGGAACAAACAGGCAAAGCAGGCGTTTTCCGCTTTGAAGTCTGCCCTATGTGGGTCTCTGGTGTTGGTGACACCCGACTTTAAAAGGGAAAACTGGCTATATGGCAAGGAAAGGCTCATCCTTTTAGATGTAAACTGTTATAATGTAACAGGCTATTCCTGTCCGTATCCTTCACATACAGATCAGTTTTGAGACGGTCACCTGACACGTAGACCCAGGTATCCAAAAATTGTTTACCCTCTTTTGAATGAACCATAGTAAATTTTATGTCTGGGTCAATGCAATTGAGAAAATTAAGAAATTGATTTAGCTGTACATCATCCCCACACCAAATGGCGAAAATGTCGTCTATATATCGCCACCACTTCAGCACATGACTGATGCTTCCTCCAATTCGGCCATGACCATGTTTGCATAGGTCGGGCCATATTAGACCCATGGCCGTCCCTTTTAATTGAACATAATAGTGGTCATCACATAAAAAATAATTATTTGTAAGAAGGATCTCTACCAGTCCCAACAAGAACTCCTTACATTCGTTAGAATAATCTGAATTAGCTAAAGCTCTATGAACACAGTCCAACCCCCTTTCATGGTTGATGCTTGTGTAAAGACTTGTGACGTCAAATGACACTAGTGTTGCATTTTCGGGAATTATCACCTCAGAGATTTTATTTAAGAAATCAGCAGTATCCTGTAAATAGGACCGTTCTCTCATGGCATACGTTCTCAGTACCTTATCCACAAAAATTGCTGCGGGACTCAGGATTGAATCACTTCCCGAAACAATTGGGCGACCAGGCGGTTGTTCCAAATTTTTGTGGATTTTGGGCAAAGTATAGATTACCGGGGTAACAGGATGAGAGGGTAACAAAAAATTGTGTAACTCACTGTCTATCAGGTCAATAGCCAAAGCATGATCCACAAGTATTTTCAGCCTATTAGTAATCATCATTTTGGGGTCCACAGTGGTACGTCTATATACAGATGCATCATTAAGCTGTCTGTACAGTTCTTCTAAATTCCAGCTTCGGTCCATAACGGCGACCGCTCCTCCCTTATCGGCAGGTTTTATAACCAGGTCGTCATTATGGACCAGAGCTTCCAGAGCATCTCTTTCTGTTTTAGACATATTGGGTCGACCCCAATTAATTACAGTGGGCCCTCAACATATGATATTAATTGGTTCCAGGAGAACCATCATATGTTGAAACCATCATATGTCGAGTACATATGTCTATGTAAAAATAGTAATTGGTTCTGGGGCCTCGGAACCATTGTATGTTGAATACATATCTCTATGGGAAACTGCCAATTGGTTCTGGGATGACCATTGTATGTGGAGTGAATGGGGAGTGTTTAACAAACCAGGGTGCCTCCAGCTGTTGCACAACTACAACTCCCAGCATGCATGTACAGCCATTGACTGTCTGGACATGCTGGGAGTTATAGTTTTGCAACAACTGGAGGCACACTGATAGGGAAACATTGATGTATGGGGTGTATAGTGTGTATATGTATTGTATGTGATGTGTGACATCGCATACAGTACTGTACAGTTCTTTAAATACCTTCAGGGGGGGACAGAATGTCCTCCATTACGATCCTGCTGACTACAGCTCTATAGGAAAGGAAGGGGAGCAGCTCATTGGATGCCTGCAGCAAAATGCTGCAGGCTATTGGCTATGGCTGCACTGGGGGGGCGGGGCTTACACGGAGCTCACAGTGGAAGCCTGCGTGAGTTAGCAGGACAGCATGTGAGTAACAGGAGGCAGAACGGGGCACACGGGGCACATTATACAACTATCTGTCATTTGCTGAAGTTGTCAGCGCTGTCAGATAGCTGTTTGTATGATGGCCCCGACACACAGCAGCATCATATGTCGAGGCTGCCTTCAACATACGATGGGCTCTGAGAGGCCATCATATGTTGAAATGATCATATGTCGGGGCCATCATAAGTCGGGGGATCACTGTATACCCCTCTGTTTCTTCTTCAAACTCTCAATGTCTTTGTTCACCAACTCAGAGAAGGTTTCAACAGCCTGGAAGGTGAGTTGGGGAACAAAATCCCTCTTAGTGAATAAACCCCACCTCTTTAATGTGAGCTCACTAGCGGTCTTTGTCTGTGTATTAATAACATTAGTGTTAAACCAAATCTTAAGCTTAACATTTCTATACATAGCCGCTAGATCAGCATACAGTTATATCCAGTCCATTCCCACTGTTGGACGAAAAGACAGTCCCTTATTGAGTACATTAATTTCAATAGGTGATAGAGTATAGGAGGTGATATTTACCACTAAGTCCTTGTATTCTTGACCCCCCGGTTGCTCCTCATGGCTGACGGTCGACGACCACCCCGTCGGAATCTTCTCCTTCTCCCTCTGGAGTTAGCTTCTGGCCTGATCCTAAAAAACGCTGTGACTGTGCTTTTGCTCCTGGTTGTCTTTGTTTTTTCTTAGCAGACTGTGCAGACTTTGGTCCCCAGTATCTCTTGTCCTGTTTATCTTGATATTGCCAATTATAAATTTGACTCGTCTTGTAATCCTCCTGATCTCTATGCCACTTTTGACATTTGTTATCTTTTGTTCAGCTTTAAATCTCTCCAAAATATTTTTAGACTTCCGCATATATGCAGTAAATTCCTCAGAATCCAGTGCCCCTTTCAGTTTACAAGCATAAAAGAGTGTATATGCTCAGCACCGCTAGTTGGAGAGACCGCAGTGGATGGTGTCTATACGGCAGGAATGTGTACCAAAAATAGGGTGCTGTGATTCTCCAGGTGGTGGTGCAGTATTCCCAAAGTAATAGCAAGTAGATACTGTAAACAGAAGCAGGATGGAAAACGCACTCACCCCTTTCTCGGTCGGATGAATCAATCTTTATTGCAGCATGTGGCTCATAAAATCTTCAGGTACAAATGTGCACAGGGAGCTTGAGGTGGACACAGGCAGGGGGCCTGGAGGGGCAGCAACTAGTTTCGCGCACGTGGGCGCTTCCTCTGGCTCGCACGGACTCCTTTCAGTTTATCTTCACAGTCAGAAATGTGAACCTTGATTGCACTGATTTCTTTTTGAAGGAAATCAATGTTTAACAATATTAAATCCATGGCATATTTATTTGTCAAACCTTCAAACCGGCGGCAAAATTCCGTATTGAACCAGGAGCAAAAGAACACTCACAGCGTTTTTTTAGGATCAGGCCAGAACCTACCTCCAGAGGGAGGAGGAGAAGAATCCGACGGTGTGGTCGTCGAGGACAACAACAACAGAAAACCGTCGGCCACGAGGAGCAAACGGGGGGTCAAGAACACAAGTACTTGGAGGTAAATATCTCCACCTATCCTTTATCACCTGTTCACCACCACCAAATGAATGTACTCAATAAGGGACTGTCTTTTTGTCCAACAGCGGGAACGGACTGGATACAACTGTATGCTGATCTAGCTGCTCTGTATAGAAATGTTAAGCTTAAGATTTGGTTTAACACTAATGTTATTAATACATAGACACAGACCGCTAGTGAGCTCACATTAAAGAGGTGGGGTTTATTCACTAAGAGTGGTTTTGTTCCCCAACTCACGTCCAAGGCTGTTGAAACCTTCTCTGAGCTGGTGAACAAAGACATTGAGAGTTTGAAGAAGAAACAGAGGGGTATAGTTAATTGGGGTCGACCCAATATGTTTAAGACAGAAAGAGATGCTCTGAAAGCTCTGGTCCATAATGACGACCTGGATATAAAACCTGCCGATAAGGGAGGAGCGGTCGTCGTTATGGACCGAAGCTTGTATTTAGAAGAACTGTGCAGACAACTTAATGATACATCTATATATAAACGTACCACTGTGGACCCCAAAATTATGATTACTAATAGGCTGAAAATACTTGTGGATCATGCTTTGGCTATTGACCTGATAGACAGTGAGTTACACAAATTTTTGTTACCCTCTCATCCTGTTACCAAGGTAATCTATATTTTGCCCAAAATCCACAAAAATTTGGAACGACCGCCTGGTCGCCCAATTGTTTTGGGATGTGATTCAATCCTGAGTCCCGCACAATTTTTGTGGTGCTGATTTTTTAAAATAAAATCTCTGAGGTGATTATTCCTGAAAATGCAACACTAGTGTCATTTGACGTCACAAGTCTTTATACAAGCATCAACCATGAAAGGGGGTTGGACTGTGTTCATAGAGCTTTAGCTAATTCACATTATTCTAACGAATTAAAGGAATTCTTGTTGGGACTGGTAGAGATCATTCTTACACGTAATTATTTTTTATGTGATGACCACTATTATGTTCAATTAAAAGGGACGGCCATGGGTCTAATATGGCCCCGACCTATGCAAACATGGTCATAGCTGAATTGGAGGAAGCGTTGGTCTATATATCCCACCACTTCAGCCATGTGCTGAAGTGGTCGCAATATAAAGATGACATTTTCGCCATTTGGTGTGGGTATGATGTACAGCTAAATCAATTTCTTAATTTTCTCAATTGCAGTGGCCCAGACATAAAATTTACTATGGTTCAATCAAAGGAGGGTATATAATTTTTGGATACCTAGGTCTACGTGTCAGGTGACCGTCTCAAAACTGATCTGTATGTGAAGGATATGGACAGGAATAGCCTGTTACATCATAACAGTTAACATCTAAAATGATGGTCCTTTCCTTGCCATATAGCCAGTTTTTGAGGGTGAGAAGGATTGTAGACGATCCAGAGCACCTAGAGAAAAGATTTTCTGACAAGAGCAATAAGTTCATTTCTAGAGGATACCCTAGGCAACTCGTCAGAGAACAACAGGACAAGGCAAGACAGATAGGATGAAATTATTACAACCAGTTCCTGGGGATGATCACCAAAAGAGGATACCATTCATCTCCACGTACAATACATACAGTAAAGAAGTGGCTCAAATCATACATAAACATTGGTCAGTATTATCACATTCCTACACAAGTGTCCCTGAACTCCTCAGTCTACCCCTCCTCTCATATAGACGATCGACCAGTTTGAGGGACAGAATGGAAAAATCTGACATTTCTCCAGTCAAACAAAATCTGGCCACACAACTGAGGCCTGGGTGTTACCCATGCCTCAGTTGTGAAAATTGTAGCCTTATGATTAAGGGTGAATTCTTCATACATCCACAGACAAAACAGCAATTTAGGATCAGACAACATGTCACATGCAGGACAGATCACGTTATATACGTGATCTCATGCCCATGCAATTTAATTTATGTGGGAGAAACCAGCAACCAGTGCAAAACAAGATTAAACAATCACAAATCCTCCATCAGGACTAAAAAGACAGAACTTCCAGTCCCACGACACTTTAGCGAACAAGGACACAATATTAACCAATTGAGATTTTCCATTGTTGAACACATCCCAATACCCAGAAGAGGGGGCAATAGACTAAGGTTGCTTAAACAAAAGGAGGTAATTTGGATAAATAGATTGGGTTCATTACACCTGGCCGGGCTAAATGTTGATTTTCCCAATCGAGTCTTCAATGAAATACCTATTCTGACCCTCTATTACGTACAGGAGGGAGGAGATATTATGAATTGATTATGTCTTTGAGATATGGAAGCAAAAAAACCCATACTGATCCACTCTATATGATGATGTTGGCTGATCCGTAGTAGGGGTTGTCTATTGTTATCTATTGTACTACATTTTTTACTTACACTTTGCATATGTTTGTATTTTTTAAAGAAACTCATTATTTTGATCCGGAGATAAGACTGCATCTCTCTGTTGACTATGTGAATGTATGGAACTTCTGGAACACGATATTGAAGAACAGCCACAATGCCACAATTTTGTCCACTTTCTTAAAAATAATACTGACAGCTTGGTGGATGACTTAGAGAATTTTATTGGGCAAGATAATTTAATGTGTCCATCACATTGTATTAGGGAGCAAATATTAGGGGTAATGCCTTGTCCAGTATGGCAGTTTTGACATAGGAGCAGATAGGTCGTTAGTATTGCCAGAACGGCTTTAGGAGTTCTGGATATGGGACCAAAATACGGTGGCTTAAATTCAGTCCTGGTTTAGCACATGGGTGTTGGCCTAATAATTTGCACCTGTATAACTGTGCTGCCGAGAAGTACTGGGACCTTCTGTCCATAGGACTGAACCCTATCTGAAATGCTATGTTTGCAAACCATATACAATGTCTAATATGCTTAACCCCTTAAGGACTTAGCCCTTTTTCACCTTAAGGACTCGGCCGTTTTTTGCAATTCTGACCACTGTCACTTTAAACATTAATAACTCTGGAATGCTTTTACTTATCATTCTGATTCCAAGATAGTTTTTTCGTGACATATTCTACTTTAATAAAGTGGTACATTTTTGTGGGAAATTGCATCCTTTCTTGGTGAAAAATCCCCAAATTTGATGAAAAAAATGAAAATTTTGCATTTTTCTAACTTTGAAGCACTCTGCTTGTAAAGAAAATGTATATTCAAAATACATTTTTTTGGGGTTCACATATACAATATGTCTTCTTTATGTTTGCATCATAAAATTTATGAGTTTTTACTTTTGGAAGACATCAGAGGGCTTCAAAGTTCAGTAGCAATTTTCAAATATTTCACAAAATTTTCAAACTCACTCTTTTTCAGGGACCAGTTCAGTTTTAAAGTGGATTTGAAGGGTCTTCATATTACAAATACCCCACAAATGACCCCATTATAAAATCTGCACCCCCCAAAGTATTCAAAATGACATTCAGTAAGTTTTTTAACTCTTTAGGTGTTTCACAGGAATAGCAGCAAAGTGAAGGAGAAAATTCAAAATCTTCATTTTTTACACTCGCATGTTCTTGTAGACCCAATTCTTTAATTTTTACAAGGGGTAAAAAGGAGAAAATTTTTACTTGTATTTGAAACCCAATTTTACTCGAGTAAGCACATACCTCATATGTCTATGTTAATTGTTCGGCAGGCGCAGTAGAGGGCTCAGAAGGGAAGGAGCGACAAATGGTTTTTGGGGGGCATGTCACATTTAGGAAGCCCCTATGGTGCCAGGACAGCAAAAAAAAAAACACATGGCATACCATTTTGGAAACTAGACCCCTCAGGGAACGTAACAAGGGGTAATGTGAACCTTAATACCCCACAGGTGTTTCACGACTTTTGCATATGTAAAAAAAAAAAAAAAGAAAAAATTTACCTAAAATGCTTGGTTTCCCAAAAATTTTACATTTTTAAAAAGGGTAATAGCTGAAAACAACTCCCAAAATTTGAAGCCCAATTTCTCCCGATTCAGAAAACACCCCATATGAGGGTGAAAAGTGCTCTGCTGGTGCACTACAGGTCTAAGAAGAGAAGGAGTCACATTTGGCGTTTTGGAAGCAAATTTTGCTCTGGGGGAATGCCGCATTTAGGAAGCCCCTATGGTGCCTCGACAGCAAAAAAAAAAAACACATGGCATACCATTTTAAAAACTAGACCCCTCGGGGAACGTAACAAGGGGTTAAGTGAACCTTAATACCCCACAGGTGTTTCATGATTTTTGCATATGTAAAAAAAAAAAATAATTTTTACCTAAAATGCTTGGTTTCTCAAAAATGTTACATTTTTAAAAAGGGTAATAGCAGAAAATACCCTTCAAAATTTTTAACTCAATTTCTCCCGAGTACGGCGATACCCCAGATGTGGCCCTAAACTGTTGCCATGAAATACGACAGGGCTCCAAAGTGAGAGCGCCATGCGCATTTGAGGCCTAAATTAGGGACTTGCATAGGGGTGGACATAGGGGAATTCTACGCCAGTGATTCCCAAACAGGGTGCCTCCAGCTATTGTAAAACTCCCAGCATGCCTGGACAGTCTGGCAATACTGGGAGTAGTTGTTTTGCAACAGCTGGAGGCTCCGTTTTGGAAACAGTGGCGTACCAGACGTTTTTCATTTTTATTGGGGAGGGGAGGGGGGCTGTGTAGGGGTATGTGTATATGTAGTGTTTTTTTACTTTTTATTTTGTGGTAGTGTAGTGTGATGTTTTTAGGGTACAGTCACACGGGCGGGGGTTCACAGTAGTTTCTCGCTGGCAGTTTGAGCTGAGGCAGAAAATTTGCCGCAGCTCAAACTTGCAGCCTGATACTTACTGTAAACCTCCGCCCATGTGCCTTCAGCTGTTGCAAAACTACAACTCTCAGAAGTCAACGACAGCCAACGGGCATGCTGGGAGTTGTAGTTATGCAACCAGCAGATGCACCACTACAACTCCCAGCATGCACTTAAGCTGATTGTGCAAGCTGGGAGTTGTAGTTATACAACAGCTGAAGGTACACTTTTCCATAGAAAACATGTGCCTCCAGCTGTTACAAAACTATAAGTCCCAGCATGCCCATAAGGGAATGCTGGGAGTTGTGGTGGTCTGCCTCCTGCTGTTGCATAACTACAGCTCCCAGCATGCCCTTTATGCATGCTGGGAGCTGTTGTTAAGCAACAGCAGGAGGCTGTCACTCATCACCTACTGCTGCTCCTGCACACATGTCGCCACCGCCGCCGCCGCTCCTGGGGCCCCGATCCCAACATTGACGCCGGGGATCGGGGTCCCCAGCTCCCGGGGTCTTCTTCCCGCACCCGCTCACGTGCTCCGGAAGAGGGGCGGAGCGAGTTGCGGGAGTGACACCCGCAGCAGGTGCCCTGATTGGTCGCCCAGTGCCACCTCACCCCTGCTGGCTATGGCTGTTCGGAAGCCTGTAATTCTGGGTCACCGGGTCACTGGAGACCCGATTGACCCGGAATCTGCCGCAGATCGCTGGGCTGAATTGTCCAGCGATCTGCGGTCATCGCCGACATGAGGGGTCGCGGATCATGACCCTCCTGGGCGATATGCCGCGATGCCTGCTGAACAAAATCGGGCACCAGCTCCCCTCCGGCTAGCGGCGGGGGGGGGGGGGGGGGGGGGATTTGGGATTTGGGATTTGACAGGATGTACTCAAACGTTCTGAGTCCTTAAGGACTTGGAAAAGGGGCCGTTTGAGTACATCCTGCGTCCTTAAGGGGTTAAAGGGGTACTTCGGTGAAAAACTTTTTTATTTTAAATCAACTGGTGCCAGAAAGTTAAGCAGATTTGTAAATTACTTCTATTAAAAAATCTTAATCCTTCCTGTGCTTATTAGCTCCTGAATACTACAGCGGAAATTATTTTCTTTTTGAAACACAGAGCTGTCTGCTGACATCACGAGCACAGTGCTCTCTGCTGACATCTCTGTCCATTTTATGAACTGTCCAGAACAGCATATGTTTGCTATGGGGATTTCCTTTTACCCTTGACTGTTCCTAAAAATGGACAGAGATGTCAGCAGAGAGCACTGTGCTCATGATTCAGCAGACAGCTCTGTGTTTCAAACGGAAAATAATTTCCACTGTAGGATTCAGCATCTAATAAGTATAGGAAGGTTTAAGATTTTTTAATAGAAGTAATTTACAAATCTGTTTAACTTTCTGGCACCAGTTGATTTAAAAAAAAGAAAAAGTTTTTCACCGGAGTACCCCTTTAACCCCTTAACCCCTTAAGGACGCAGGACGTACTCAAAGGGCCCCTTTTCCGAGTCCTTAAGGACTTAGGACGTTTGAGTACGTCCTGTCAAATCCCTGCCCCCAGCCGCTAGCCGGAGGGGAGCCGGTGCCCGATGCCTGCTGAAATCGTTCAGCAGGCATCGCGGCATATCGCCCAGGGGGGTCATGATGACCCTCCATGTCGGCGATGGCCGCAGATCGCTGGACAATTCAGTCCAGTGATGTGCGGCAGATTCCGGGTCAATCGGGTCTCCAGTGACCCATTGACCCGGAATTACAGGCTGTTCGGGGCCGTCTCGGGGCCGTCTCTCACGATCGCCCTGATTCGTCGGCCGGTTTCCCGGCCGACCAATCAGGGCGCCTGCTGCGGGTGTCACTCCCGCTACCCGCTCCGCCCCTCTTCCGGAGGACGGGAGCGGGAAGAAGACCCCGGGAGCTTGGGACCCCGATCCCCGGCGTCAATCTTGGGATCGGGGCCCCAGGAGCGGCGGCGGCGACGACGATGTACTGACCTGCAGCGTGGATTGTTGGTGGTGAGTGACAGCCTCCTGCTGTTGCTTAGCAACAGCTCCCAGCATGCAAAAAGGGCATGCTGGGAACTGTAGTTATGCAACAGCAGGAGGCAGACCACCACAACTCCCAGCATTCTCTTATGGGCATGCTGGGACTTATAGTTTTGCAACAGCTGGAGGCACATGTTTTCTATGGAAAAGTGTACCTTCAGCTTTTGTATAACTACAACTCCCAGCTTGCACAATCAGCTAAAGTGCATGCTGGGAGTTGTAGTGGTGCATCTGCTGGTTGCATAACTACAACTCCCAGCATGCCCGTTGGCTGTCGGTGACTGCTTAGAGTTGTAGTTTTCCAACAGCTGAAGGCACACTGAGTTAAGTAGCAAACCAGTGTGTCTCCAGCTGTTGCATAACTACAATCCCCAGCATCCCCAGCCAAAGTAGTATGCCTCCAACTGTTGCATAACTACAAGACCCAGCATACCCTTCCGCTGTCCGTACATGCTGGGGGTTGTAGCTTTTGCAACAGCTGAAGGCACACTGGTTGCAAAGCACTGAGTTTGTTACCAAACTCGGTGTTTCACAACCAGTGTGCCTCCAGCTGTTGCAAAACCACAACTCCCAGCATGCACTGATAGACCGTACATGCTGGGAGTTGTAGTTTTGCAACAGCTGGATGTTTCTCCCCCCCCAATGTGAATGTACAGGGTACACTCACATGGGCGGAGGTTTACAGTAAGTATCCGGCTACAAGTTTGAGCTGCGGCAAATTTTCTGCCGCAGCTCAAACTGCCAGCGAGAAACTACTGTGAACCCCCGCCCGTGCGACTGTACCCTAAAAAACACTACACTACACTAACACAAAATAAAAAGTAAAAAACACTACATATACACATACCCCCACACAGCCCCCCTCCCCTCCCCAATAAAAATGAAAAACGTCTGGTACGCCACGGTTTCCAAAACGGAACCTCCAGCTGTTGCAAAACAACTACTCCCACTATTGCCAGATAGCCACTGACTGTCCAGGCATGCTGGGAGTTTTACAACAGCTGGAGGCACCCTGTTTGGGAATCACTGGCGTAGAATTCCCCTATGTCCACCCCTATGCAAGTCCCTAATTTAGGCCTCAAATGCGCATGACGCTCTCACTTTGGAGCCCTGTCGTATTTCAAGGCAACAGTTTAGGGTCACATATGGGGTATCGCCGTACTCGGGAGAAATTGTGTTACAAATTTGGGGGGGTATTTTCTGCATATGCAAAAGTTGTGAAACATCTGTGGGTTTATTAAGGCTCACTTAACCCCTTGTTACGTTCCCTGAGGGCTCTAGTTTCCAAAATAGTATGCCATGTGTTTTTTTTTTTGCTGTCGAGGCACCATAGGGGCTTCCTAAATGCGGCATGCCCCCAGAGCAAAATTTTCTTTCAAAAAGCCAAATGTGACTCCTTCTCTTCTGAGACCTGTAGTGCGCCAGCAGAGCCCTTTTCACGCCCATATGGGGTGTTTTCTGAATCAGGAGAAATTGGGCTTCAAATTTTTGGGGGTATTTTCTGCTATTACCCTTTTTAAAAATGTTAAACTTTTGGGAAACCAAGCATTTTAGGAAAAAACATTTTTTTTTACATATGCAAAAGTCGTGAATCACCTGTGGGGTATTAAGGTTCACATTACCCCTTGTTACGTTCCCCGAGGGGTCTAGTTTCCAAAATGGTATGCCATGTGTTTTTTTTTTTTTGCTGTCCTGCACCATAGGGGCTTCCTAAAGGTGACATGCCCCCCAAAAACCATTTGTCGCTCCTTCCCTTCTGAGCCCTCTACTGCGCCTGCCGAACAATTAACATAGACATATGAGGTATGTGCTTACTCGAGAGAAATTGGGTTTAAAATACAAGTAAAAATGTTCTCCTTTTTACCCCTTGCAAAAATTAAAAAATTGGGTCTACAAGAACATTCGAGTGTAAAAAATGAAGATTGTGAATTTTCTCCTTCACTTTGCTGCTATTCCTGTGAAACAACTAAAGGTTTAAAACGCTGACTGAATGTAATTTTGGGGGGTGCAGTTTTTATAATGGGGTAATTTGTGGGGTATTTTTAATATGAAGACCCTTCAAATCCACTTCAAAACTGAACTGGTCCCTGAAAAAAAGCAAGTTTAAAAATTTTGTGAAAAATTGGAAAATTGCTGCAGAACTTTGAAGCCCTCTGGTGTCTTCCAAAAGTAAAAACACGTCAATTTTATGATGCAAACATTAAGTGGACATATTGTATATGTGAATAAAAAAAATGTATTTGGAATATCCATTTTCCTTACAAGCAGAGAGCTTCAAAGTTAGAAAAATACAAAATTTTCTAAATTTTCATCACATTTTTTGATTTTTCACCAAGAAAGGATGCAAGTTACCACTAAATTTTACCACTGTGTTAAAGTAGAATATGTTACGAAAAAACAATCTCGGAATCAGAATGATAACTAAAAGCATTCCAGAGTTATTAATGTTTAAAGTGACAGTGGTCAGAATTGCAAAAAATGGCCGAGTCCTTAAGGTGAAAAAGGGCTCAGTCCTTAAGGGGTTAAGTACTCAGCCCATTTGGACCTTAAGGACTCAGACAATTTTATTTTTACGCTTTCGCTTTTTCCTCCTCCCCTTCAAAAAATCATAACTCTTTTATATTTTCATCCACAGACTAGTATGAGAGCTTGTTTTTTGCGCGACCAGTTATCCATTGTAATACCATCACTCACTTTACCATAAAATGTATGGCGCAACAAAAAAAAATACTATTTGTGTGGGGAAATTAAAAAGAAAACCGCAATTTAGCAAATTTTGGAAGGTTTTGTTTTCACGCCGTACAATTTATGGTAAAAATGACATGTGTTTTTTATTCTCTGGGTCAATACGATTAAAATGATACCCATGGTTATACACTTTTCTATTACTGTTGCGCTTAAAAAAAATCGCAAACTTTTTAACCAAATTAGTACGTTTAAAATCCCCCTATTTTGAAGACCTATAACTTTTAAATTTTTCCGTATAAGCGGTGGTAAGAGGGCTAATTTTTTGAGCCATGATCTGTACGTTTTATTAATACCATATTTGCTTATACAAAACTTTTATTGCATTTTTTATAAAATTTTTTGGGAATAAAATGTTATCAAAAAGCATCATTTACATTTTCTTTTAATAGTTCGTATATTTACGCACGCGGCGATACCAAATATGTATATAAAATAATTTTGTTACACTTTTTGGGGGTAAAATAGGGAAAATGGGACAATTTACGTTTTTATTGGGGGAGGGGATTTTTCAAATTTTTTTACTTTATTTTTTAACTTTTTTAACTTTTATTTTTACACTCTTCTAGTCCCCATAGGGGGCTATTTATAGCAACCATTCGATTGCTAATCCTGTTCAGTGCTATGTATAGGACACTGATCAGGGTTATCGGTCATCTTCTGCTCTGGTCTCCGGGAAGGCAGATCAGAGCAGAAGACTCCCGGAAGACAGCGGAGGCAGGTGAGGGGACCTTCGTCTGCCGTGCAAGATGATCGGATCGCCGTGGCAGCGCTGCGGGCGATCCGATCATCCTGTTAAGTGACCACGATGCTGCAGATGCCATGATCTGTATTGATCACGGCATCTGAGGGATTAATGGCGGACATCCGCGGGATCGCGGGTGTCCGCCATTACCGGCGGGTCCCTGGCTGCGTTCCACAGCCGGGACCTGCCGCGCATGATGCCGGCATCGCTCCGATGCCCGCAGTTATGCTCAGGACGTAAATGTACGTCCTGGTGCGTTAAGTACCACACCACCAGGACGTACATTTACGTCCTGCGTTGTTAAGGGGTTAATGTTAGCGAGTAGAATACATGGATTTTCTTACTCATATGTACTCTGCCTTATTTTGTGACAATAGTACGGTCATGCATGATGCTGCAGTATAAGAAAATCATGTTGCCCTTAGATGTGCCAGTACGTAATATGGCGCCCGAACATCCATGTAACATTTGTATTACTGCGCGTGCACAAATGTACCCACGCATGCGCAATCGAGAGGGAACAACTTATGTCAAGCAATCACGTGACTCTTGAGGTTTTCCGGCCGTGACTGGATATGACATTGGGGCACTTGCGCACTCGGTTTGTGTACAAACACGTGTTCCAGAAGGTAAACAAGCTGATTGGATACCCGCATTCGTGTTAGCAGGTGATTGCCGCCTTGAAAACCGGACTTACACTGTTTTAATGCACAGTATATTATCACCGGACTGTTTATCACTATTAATGTGTTTATAATGCACGTATAATTATATGATTGTGTATTTAACTCTGGCATAAGTGACCGATTGCGGTCCTTTGAGTATGTTTACATATTGTTTTAATTTGTATTGGGCACACCCCCCTCTTCTGCATGTGTAATTAGGGGGCCTATACATATGCACTATCTTTTGCCATTCACTATGCTTGAGAAAGGCTCTACTGTTAAGCCGAAACGTCGCTTTTCTGCACAGATGTGTGAATAAAACTACATTTGATCTGATCACTATTGGAGTGCCGCTTCTACTTCTATTGGATACGTTTTGGGAATTGATCTGTTCCTGAAGCTGTGCACCCAGACGGATCTGGAATCCTTATTACGTTGCTCCTCTTCCTCCACAGTATTTTATATATATATATATATATATATATATATATATATATATATATATAATCCCAAAATAAAGCAGCACTACTTATCCAGTCCAACCAAAAAATTGGTGCATTGCTTGAAAAAGGCTCCAGGAGGAGCTGAAACGTTGTAATGCTGACATGAGATATTAAATCACTTATTTTGTTGGAGTGCTGTGCCTGTATCTGGTTCTTATATATATATATATATATATATATGTGTGTGTGTGTGTTTTTCGTACAAATTGTGCCTCCTTATTGTTTCAACAGCTGGAGGCACCTCTTTTAGGAAAGCCTTACTTATATCAAAATAAATATGCATTTATATGAATATCACTATAAATATTGTAATACTCAGGTTTCAGAAGACAGGAGCCCCAGTGGATGGGGATCCGCTGGACCTGTGTGACAGAGGACTCGGACCGTACCAGGGAGCGGAGTCTAAGGTGCCGCTGGTTTTTACCAGAGCCTGCCGCAAAGCGGGATGGACTTGCTGCGGCAGGTGGCACCCAGGTCGCTACCCCTGGCAAGGCTCGACCACACAGGCGGCTGAAGAGATGCGAGGCACAGGAGGGATAAGACAGCTTATAGTCAGGATAGCAGAAGGTCAGGGAAGGCACCACAGTAGCGTAGTCAGGAACTTAGCAAATGGTCAGTAGGTAGGGGGCAAGGAGCAAGGTCAAGTCACGGAGCAAAGGATCAGATACACAGCAAGGCAATAACAGGCTCAGGCTCAAGGCAACAAAGATCCGGCAGGGAAGTGAGGAGGGTGGAGGAATTTATCAATGAGCCACAGGTGAATTACACTAATGAGTGCACTGGGGCTTTAAATCTTACAGAGGCAGAGGTGGGAGCAGGAGAAGCACCAGGTGAATGATGGACTGGGGCTCACATGGGGGTTCGTCCCGCGATGCGAATCTTAGCCCCACCAGCAGCAGCAGGTAATGGGACCATGTGCTCACAGCCAGCGTGTGCGTCCGGAGCACATAACGTAACAAATATTGTGCTGTGAAGAAATAAACTTAAATTTATAATGAAATTACCTTTCAAAACCTCGATCAGATGTTAGCAGACCTCTATTGGGGTATTCTGTGCACCGATGTTTCCAAATAGAAGAGCAGCACTCCACTGACTCTGGGCCAGCACGTGCTGGTGTGAGGTGCAAATTTGCCAACCAGGCAAATGCTTGGAGTGCTTGGAGTTGTAGTCCCTGTTGTGTGTGTATGCTAGTGGTTCCCAACCAGGGAATGGTGGGAGTTCTAGTCCCTGTTATGTGTGTGTATGCTAGGGGTTCCCAACCAGGGAATGCTGGGAGTTGTAGTCCCTGTTATGTGTGTGTAGGCTGGTGGTTCCCAACCAGGGAATGCTGGGAGTTGTAGTCCCTGTTATTTGTGTGTATGCTAGTGGCTCCCAACCAGGGAATGCTGGGAGTTGTAGTCCCTGTTATGTGTGTGAATGCTAGTGGTTACCAACCAGGGAATGGTGGGAGTTGTAGTCCCTGTTATGTGTGTGTATGCTAGTGGTTCCCAACCAGGGAATGCTGGGAGTTGTATTCCCTGTTATGTGTGTGTATGACAGTGTATCCCAACCAGGGCTGAGTTATATTAGTTTGCTGTGTTTAATGCAGGTTTCCTCAGGCTGCAAGGGGGAGGACGAACTGCACGGGCTGGCTTCTGTTTTTTCATGGGGTGTTCATTAGCCCCATAAAGAGGACATAGAAATGCACAGGGTTCATACAGTGATGTTCATGTCCTGTACAAACCCCATACATTTCTATGTCAGTGTTCATACAGGGACGTAGAAATGCACGGGGTTCATAGAGGGACGTAGAAATGT
Organism: Hyla sarda; assembly: GCF_029499605.1. NCBI lineage: Eukaryota > Metazoa > Chordata > Amphibia > Anura > Hylidae > Hyla > Hyla sarda. Next base: position 302,199,299 of record NC_079190.1, on the reverse strand, counting down.
ATGGGGTTCATAGAGGAACGTAGAAATGCTCTGGGTTCATACAGGGATGTAGAAATGCATGGAGTTCATACAGGGACGTAGAAATGCATGGGGTTCATACAGGGAAGCAGAAATGCACGGGGTTCATACAGGGAAGCATAAATGTGCGGGTTTCATACAGGGACATAGAAATGCACGGGGTTCATACAGGGATGTAGAAATGCATGGGGTTCATATAGGGACATAGAAATGCGCGGGAGTCATAACAGGGAAGCATAAATGCACGGAGTTCATACAGGGAAGCAGAAATGCACAGGGTTCATACAGGGAAGCAGAAATGCGTGGGGATCATACAGGGACTTAGAAATGCGTGGGGCTCATACAGGGACTTAGAAATGCACGGGGCTCATACAGGGACGTAGAAATGCACGGGGGTCATACAGGGACGTAGAAATGCACGGGGGTCATAACAGGGAAGCAGAAATGCACGGAGTTCATACAGGGAAGCAGAAATGCACGGGGTTCATACAGGGAAGCATAAATGTGCGGGTCTCATACAGGGACATAGAAATGCACGGGGTTCATACAGGGATGTAGAAATGCATGGGGTTCATATAGGGACATAGAAATGTGCGGGAGTCATAGCAGGGAAGCATAAATGCACGGAGTTCATACAGGGAAGCAGAAATGCACAGGGTTCAAATAGGGAAGCAGAAATGCGTGGGACTCATACAGGGACATAGAAATGCACAGGGCTCATACAGGGACGTAGAAATGCACGGGGGTCATACAGGGACGTAGAAATGCACGGGGGTCATAACAGGGAAGCAGAAATGCACGGAGTTCATATAGGGAAGCAGAAATGCACTGGGTTCATACAGGGAAGCAGAAATGCACTGGGTTCATACAGGGAAGCAAAGATGCACTGGTTTCATGCAGGGAAGCAAAAAGGCATTGGGTTCATACAGGGAAGCAAAGAGGCTCGGGGTCCACTCCATACATGGAAGCAGAGAGACATGGGGTCCATACAGGGAAGCAGAGATGCACGGGGTCCATACAGGAAAGCAAAGATTCACGGGGCTCATACAGGGAAGCAGAGATGCACGGGGTTCATACAGGGAAGAAGAGATGCACGGGGTTCATACAGGGAAGCAGAGATGCACGGGGTTCATACAGGGAAGCAGAGATTCACTGGGTCCATACAGGGAAGCAAAGATGCACGGGGCTCAGACAGGAAAGCAGAGATTCACTGGGTCCATACAGGGAAGCAAAGATGCACGGGGCTCATACAGGGAAGCAGAGATGCACGGGGTTCATACAGGGAAGCAGAGATGCACGGGGTCCATACAGGGAAGCAGAGATGCACGGGGTTCATACAGGGAAGCAGAGATGCACGGGGTTCATACAGGGAAGCAGAGATGCACGGGGCTCATACAGGGAAGCAGAGATGCACGGGGTTCATACAGGGAAGCAAAGATGCAAGGGGCTCATACAGGGAAGCAGAGATGCACGGGGTTCATACATGGAAGCAGAGATGCACGGGGTTCATACAGGGAAGCAGAGATGCACAGGGTTTTTACAGAAACCTTCATGTCAGCGTTCATTGCACAGCAGCTTTGAGAGAAAATCATGTCAGGAGGGACGTACAGGAGAAATAACACTGTAGCATGTAAATCTTCATCCAGGGGAAAACGGATTTTCGCGTCGGCCGCCAATTGAAATCTACACTTGCAAGTGGAGTTTTAGATTAAATCATTAACCTGTCTAGGACCAAGGGCGTACCTGTACACCTTCAGGGCTTCCAGTCACCACTGGTAAAAGGGCGGTGAACGGAACGAGATGCCTGCTGAAATCGTTGTAGTTGTGCAAGATCTGGATGGCTACAATTTAGAGAACACTGCACCGTGTTCTCCAAACTGTGGCCCTCCAGATGTTGCTAGGCAAGTACTCACCTCCTGGCTCCTGTCAACAGCACAATCGCTGTTCGCCACACCTTAAGGGATAATCACCGCATGCAATCGGTAAGGGACCCCACCGCTTCTCACATCACAGTTCCCCCTCTCTGCCCGGATTACCGTGGGTGGGCAGAGCGGGGGAACTGAACTTTAACCCTCGCGCCACCACCCTGGTCTGCTATTGGTCAGTTGCTTCTGACGCCCTTGGTCCTAGACAGGTTAATGATTTAATCTAAAAGTCCACTTGCAAGTGTAGGTTTTAATTTGCAGCCGCTGCCAAAATCCGTTTTCCCCTCCTCAATTTCCCCTGGATGAAGATTTACATGCTACAGTGTTATTTCTCCTGTACGTCCCTCCTGACATGATTTTCTCTCAAAGCTGCTGTGCAATTGTGATAGCCTGGGGGAGTAGGGTATATGGGGGTGTAGCTGTGCGGTTACTAATGGTGCTTGCTAAACTCTTTCTATTTATGACACCAGGGTGAGGGTTATTCTCTGTATGCTTGTCCTACCGCCACCCATCCCAAGAGCGATAGGGAGATAGGAAATAATTGATTGTATACAACCGGAAATTTTGCTGAAACTTGTCCAAACTTTTACTGAAGATTTTAGGCAATAATGAATAGGAACAGTCCATATAACAAAGTCTATTAGAGCTTGACAAGTGGTTGGGACCTCATGAGTCTATTGAGCTTAAGAAGGTAATTGTTGCGGTGATCCACTGGATATAGGGGTTTATGATCGGTCCAGTAATCACGCTAGCTTTAGCGGGGATTTAGATGTTAACTCACGGTTTAGTTAAGGCTATGGCCGGTAGGTTTCTGGCCTAGCTTGTCTTTGAAAGTTGCGCAGATACGCCCTGCTAGTCCGGCTTCCACGAGAGCAGCAACCCAAGAGAGCAATAATTGGCTACAGCTCCCTTATATGGGCAGGGGCTGGACTTAAGCTCACTGGTCCATAACAACTGTCAATCTTCTGTACAAGGAGTTATGGGTAATCATGTGACCCAAAGGTCATCCAACATACCATAGAGGAATTAACAAGGTAAGTAAACTATACATTATATTAAATATATACATTTAAACATTATGGAAGAGGCGACTAGGGTCTATCCCACCTGGGGGACCCTACCTGAACATGGTGACTCAGGCTTTGGGGACCACCATACAAGGTACGGTACTGGGACACCACACAATGAACACGGACATGAAGACCACTGTACAAACCCTGTGCATCTCTGCTTCCCTGTATGAACCCCATGCATCTCTGCTTCCCTGCATGAACCCTGTGCATCTCTGCTTCCCTGTATAAGCCCCGTGCATCTCTGCTTCCCTGTATGAACCCCGTGCATCTCTGCTTCCCTGTATGAGCCCCGTGCATCTCTGCTTCTCTGTATGAACCCCGTGCATCTCTGCTTCCCTGTATGAACCCCGTGAATCTCTGCTTCCCTGTATGAGCCCCGTGCATCTCTGCTTCTCTCTATGAACCCCGTGCATCTCTGCTTCTCTGTATGAACCCCGTGAATCTCTGCTTCCCTGTATGAACCCCGTGCATTTCTATGTCTCTGTATTACCCCCGTGCATTTCTATGTCCCTGTATAACCCCCGTGCATTTCTATGTCCCTGTATCACCCCCGTGCATTTCTACATCCCTGTATGAACCCCGTGCATCTCTGCTTCCGTGTATGAGCCCCGTGCATTTCTATGTCTCTGTATTACCCCCGTGCATTTCTATGTCCCTGTATCACCCCCGTGCATTTCTATGTCCTTGTATCACCCCCGTGCATCTCTACGTCCCTGTATGAACCCTGTGCATCTCTGCTTCCGTGTATGAGCCCCGTGCATTTCTACGTCCCTGTATGAACCCCGTGAATTTCTGCTTCCTGTATGAACCCTGTGTAACCCTGTGTGACATAGAAATGCACAGGGTTCATACAGTGATGTTCATGTCCTGTACAAACCCCATGCATTTCTATGTCCTCTTTATGGGGCTAATGAACACCTCATGAAAAAACAGAAGCCAGCCCGTGCAGTTTGTCCTCCCCTTTGCAGCCCGAGGAAACCTGCGTTATACACAGCACATTAATATATATATATATACAGCCTATGCAGAGTTATACACAGCACACTAATATTACTCAGCCCTGGTTGGTATACACTGGCATACACACACACAAAAGGGACTACAACTCCAAGCATGTGTCATTCAGGAGTCTTCAGTCTGTGGTATAACACCAGCATGCTGCCTCTGTAGTCTCCTGGGAGTAGTAGTTCACCACACCTCTACAGGGCAAACGCCAGTGTTTCCCAACCAGAGTGCCTCCAGGTGTTGCAAAACTACAACTCCCAGCATTCCCTGGTTGGGAAACACTAGCATACACACACATAACAGGGACTACAACCCCCAGCATTCCCTTGTTGGGAAACATTAGAATACACACACATAACAGGGACTACAACTCCTGGCATACACACACATAACAAGGACTACAACTCCCAGCATTCCCTGGTTGGGAAACACTAGAATACTCACACACATAATAGGGACTACAACTCCCAGAATTCCCTGGTTGGGAGCCACTAGCATACACCCACATAATAGGGACTACAACTCCCAGCATTCCCCCCCCCACACCCTATAACACTTAGTAATCATCTCCAGTCCGAGATTATTTCCCCAGCCCCTGCAGTCTACGAATCCCCAGCCCGTGCACAGTAAACACAGACAGAGCTCAGGCAGGGGAGATGAGGAACAGTGCTCTGGCTTCTTTCTCCCCGTGCAGGCCTGCGTACTCCGAGTGGAGGGGAGATGTGGGAGCCGTGCTCATCCTTTCTCCCCCTGCTCTGGCTTTTTTCTCCCCGTGCAGACCAGCGTCCTCCCGAGCTCAGGGAGGAGAGATGAGGGAGGGGGCGTGTACCTCTTCTCCCCACTTGCTCTGCCCTCCCCCAGCTCTAGCTTCCGAAATCTTCGGAGAGCTGGGGGAGGAGCGGACGCAAGTCTGCACGGGTCGCAAATTTGCACCTCACACTGGCTTTCCTTGTCAGGGGGCGGAGCCTGAACATGCAATTGGCCGGTGTGAGGTGTTTTTTTGCGCCCCCGTAGATCCATGCATCCGCTCCTCCCCCAGCTCTCCGAACATTTCCGAAGCTAGAGCTGGGGGAGGGCAGAGCAAGGGGAGGGAGGAGGTTCACGCCCCCTCCCTCATCTCCCCTCCCTGAGCTCGGCTGGACGCAGATCTCTACGGCACGCCCCCTCCCTGAGGACATAGATCGCCACGGCAGGTCCCCTCCCTCATCTCCCCTCCCTGAGGACATAGATCGCCACGGCATGTCCCCTCCCTCATCTCCCCTCCCTGAGGACGTAAATCTCCACGGCAGGTCCCCTCCCTCATCTCCCCGAGCTGAGGACGTAGAGCAGTGCTCCCAATGAGCTCTATGTGTAAAGGGGGACATTTAGCCTGTACAGTATGTCCCCCTTTAGCCCGTACAGTATTACCCCCTTTAGCCCATACAGTATGTCCCCCTTTACACATAGAGCTCATTGGGAGCACTGCTCTACGTCCTCAGCTCGGGGAGATGAGGGAGGGGACCTACCGTGGAGATTTACGTCCTCAGGGAGGGGAGATGAGGGGGGGGACCTGCCGTGGAGATCTATGTCCTCAGGGAGGGGGCGTGCCGTAGAGATCTGCGTCCAGCCGAGCTCAGGGAGGGGAGATGAGGGAGGGGGCGTGAACCTCCTCCCTCCCCTTGCTCTGCCCTCCCCCAGTTCTAGCTTCAGAAATGTTCGGAGAGCTGGGGGAGGAGCGGGCGCATGGATCTACGGGGGCGCAAAAAACCACCTCACACCGGAATAGCAAGGAGCGAGCCCTTCAAGGATACGGGCACAGCGCTTAATCAGACAGTGCTATTAGAAAGTTGATCTATATAGAATAAGCTATAAAATATTTAAAAAAAATTTGATGAAAGGTACTCTTTGACACATTTGTTATTTTTAAATGTAATAAAACTGTTGCAAACCCCAATGCCCATGCAGGAAAAAAATATCCAGCACCGGGTGTTCAGATAAAACTTCTTGCTCTTTATTCAGGATTTATTCAGGATAAAACAAGTGGAAAACCTCTGACGCATTTCAGGCAGTAATGCGCTTAGTCATAGAGTGGTTTTACTATTAACACAGCACGTTCACATACATACAAAATTAAAATAGACAGCTGGAAAATAAGGTCCGGATTCTGTCCTGGCATTCTCTTCTATGAGATTCATAATATGGCTTCTCAATGTGACTTACATGGCAGGTCAGGCATATGCATAACACACTTTATATAAGTACATAGTTATACCATCCTACAAGTAATACATCTTAATAAGATGTTGAGTTCCTGTGGATAAATCGTTTTTAAGTGCAAACTTCAAATATGTTTCCCTATTTAATAGGTGCCTCCTTATATCTCCCCCCTGGGGTTTTCTGTTGATCTTTTCTATGCCCTTTACACTTAGGGATTCCGTATTTTCCCCATGAACTTCACAAATATGATGGGTGAATGCTGACACTTCTACCAAAACTTGTTAAGGACGAAGAGCGTACCTGTGCACCCTGCTTCTGCAATATAACGTGGTGTCACGGGCTGATCCCGCGTCATATTGGGTCGGTCCAGGCACCTAGTAACGGCCAGGACCCGTGGCTAATACCGAACATCATCGATCGCGGTGATGTCCGTTATTAACCCTCTTAGACGTGGTGATCAAAGTTGATCGCCGTGCCTAAAATGTAAATAAATATATCCCGGCAGATCAGTCGGGCTGATCGTCTCTAAGCCTGAGATCCAGGCTGGAGCATGGCTGGAGCATGATTAATGGCGTACACATAAAAAAAATTCAAAGTCCAAAATAGTGTATTTTTGGTCACCTTTTATACCATAAAAAATGTATAAAAGATGATCAAAAAGTCCCATGAACACAGTAATGGTATCGATAAAAACTTCAGATCACGGCGCAAAAAAATTTGCCCTCATAAATCCCTGTACGCAGAAAAATAAAAAAGTTATAGGGGTCAGAATAGGAAATTTTTAAACGTATTAGTTTTCGTGCATGTAGTTATGATTTTTTCCAGAAGTAAAACAAAATCAAACCTATATAAGTAGGGTATCATTTTAATAATATGAACCTACTGAATAAAGAAAAGGTGTCATTTTTGTCCTCGACATTTCCTGATACGGACAGGGGTGTCAGCATAGAGCACTGAGGACAGAAAAAAAAAAAGAAATCCAAAAAGAAGAACTTTCTCCAAAGTATATAGCAGCTAATAAGTATTGGACGGATAAAGATTTTTTAATAGAAGTGATTTACAAATCTGTTTAACTTTCTGGCACCAGTTGATTAAAAAAAAATGTTTTTCACTGGAGTACCCCTTTAAGTTGATTACTTGTAGACCCTACATATTGCAGGCGACAGAATGAACAAGATGCCAAATAAACTATGTACATATTACTACAATTTATATAACTCTTAATAGGATATTTGACATTAGTACTGTAAGATGTAAATTAATTAGTCTTTTCCATATACCTGCATGTTATGCATCATGAATGGTCACATCCCACATTTCCTATATATTTAAGCCATGAGGCATATTCTTGCCTATCACTTCTCTTACTGCTATATGTGCTCGGTGAAAGTGCCAAGCCTAATGACGGCCTTCTCCTTGGGACTATGTTCATACCTGTTGTGATTACCCCTCTCTTAAAGGACATGTCCGGTGCTCACTTTTCTTATTTTATCCGTCCCGGTCTGAAAAATAAAATAATTTTTTTTTCTCTTACCTGCCTAGGCTCCCCCGGTGCTTCAGTACAGGTCTTCGGTCCCTGGGCTGTATTCTTCTTACTTCCTGTTAGCCCGGCACGTCACACGGAGCTTCAACCTATCACTGGCCGCAGCGATGTCCCGCCTCGGCCAGTGATAGCCTGAAGCTCTGTGTGACGTGTCGGGCTAACAGGAAGTAAGAAGAATACAGCCCGGGGACCGAAAGCCTGTACCGGAGCACCGGGGGAGCGTAGGCAGGCAAGAGAAAGCTTATTTTCTTTTTTTATGCAGCTCGGAACGGAGACAATAAGAAAAGTGAGCACCGGACATGTCCTTTAAAGTAGAATCCACCTGTAATATTGGCAAATACTTCAGAATTATTTGTTTTATAGCAGCAAATTGAGCACTATATGCTGTAACAAATAGTTTTTTTTTCATAACTCTGTTACCCATATGCTCACTATTTTCCTCTTTTTTTCTTCCCTTTAATCAAGCTGATCCTATCCTTCTTGCTCACATTTTCCATAGCATCAGATAAATTCTTCTCAGTATATCCTCTCTCTAATAATCTCCTGTTTAATCCCAACGCCCATCCGCATTCAAGTGTGTTCCATTTATGTATAAATGACGAATCTTGTAATACTATTTCAAATGGATAGTAGAAGCTTCATGGAGGATGTATGGTGGTGTCTTTTTCTGTTTTAAAACTGTGCTGCAGAATATGGCCATATACTTTCTTTGCTGAGAGTCTTCCCTAATTTGATTTTGTCATGAGTTGTGAAAAAACTGCATTTTTACAAATCACAACAGAACTGCAGCAGGGACGTGCACAGACATTGTTGAGGACTGGGGCTCGAAAGAGCATTTCACTCTATGTAGTATGCTTGTACTGTTACATCACTCTGCAGCTCCTTTTGTGAGGGCAATAGGCAGGGCCTGTTTCAGTGTGGCCCTGGGCAAAATTAAAAGTGGGGCCCATTGACTTGACGTGCTGCACATGGCTCCATCCCAGCACACCTTTGACATGTGCCTATTACATTACCACAGGTCCTATGGAGTCCTGTGGAGGAGGAGAAGAGCTGTAGAGGTATGTGAGAAGAGAGAAAGGGGACCAATCTGTGTGGGGAAAAGCTGAAAGCAATAATAATGGAGGGCCATAGGAGCAGTATGTGAGAGGAATTGGGGGCTTCTGGTCTGATTTGATGTCCGAATACATTTTTTGGCCAGTGTCTGTAATTAGGAGTCTCGTTGAGGTCTGAAGTAGTTTTGTGGTATAATTCAGGGGAGTGCACATTATTTCACACTTAAGTTCATGATTACATCCCCCCCCCCCCCAGGTGTTCAAGTGTTCAAACGCTGGGGGATGAGTGTTCAAATTCGGGATAACCTATTTAAAGTAAAAACACGTTTTTAGAAATATATTTTTTTTTAAATCACTCATTTAAAAAATTCTTAACTTTTTCCCACTTTTCAAAGAAAAAAAAACATGACTACATAACAACTTAAACACAGTTGAAAATACTGCATGTGGAATTGTCCAAAATATTAAAATATAATGAAGTTTATCCTGCAGCATGAATGCCACTTTAGTTCTGCTATAGTTCCGATGGTGGTAAGGAAAATATTTTGTGTTATAGCCTGGGGCCTATGGAACACTTAAAGGGGTATTCCAGGCAAAAATATTTTATCCCCTATCCAAAGGATAGGTGATACGATGTCTGATCGCGGGGGGGCCCACATTCTATGCGGGAGCTGCGTCTCCAGTTTCGGAAACCTCCAGGACTGGGGATGTGACGTAAAGCCACGCCCCCTCCATTCATGTCTATTGGACATAATGTCACACCAAACTCCAAAAATGGTCTGGACAAAACTATTGGCACCCTTTCAAATTTGTGAAAAATAAGCTTGTGATGCTCCTTTAAACTCACCTGAGGCAAGTAACAGGTGTGGGCAATATAAAAATCACACCTGAAAGCAGATAAAAAGGAGAGAAGTTCAGTCTTTGTGTGCCACACTAAGCATGGACAACAGAAAGAGGAGAAGATAACTGTCTGAGGACTTGAGAACCAAAATTGTGGAAAAATATCAACAATCTCAAGGTTACAAGTCCATCACCAGAGATCTAGATTTTCCTTTGTCCACAGTGCGCAACATTATGCAACTCATAATGCACTGTAGCTAATCTCCCTGGGCGTGGACGGAAGAGAAAAGTTGATGAAAGGTATCAACGCAGGACATTCCGGATGGTGGATAAGCAGCCCCAAACAAGTTCCAAAGATATTCAAGCTGTCCGGCAAGCTCAGGGAGCATCAGTGTCAGCGCAAACTATCCGTCGACATTTAAATAAAATGAAACGCTATGGCAGGAGACCCAGGAGGACCCAACTGCTGACACAGACGTAAAAAAGCAAGACAACATTTTTCCAAAATGAACTTGAGTAAGCCTGAATCCTTCTGGGAAAACATCTTGTGGACAGATGAGACCAAGATAGAGCTTTTTGGTAAAGCACATCATTCTACTGTTTACCGAAAACGGAATGAGGCCTACAAAGAAAAGAACACAGTGCCCCCAGTGAAATATGGTGGAGGTTCAATGATGTTTTAGGATTGTTTTGCTGCCTCTGGCACTGGGTGCCTTGAATGTGTGCCAGGCATCATGAAATCGCACTGTACAGTCCAGTGTCAGAAAGCTGGGTTTGCCTCCGAGATCTTGGGTCTTCCAGCAGTCCAGATCTAAATCCCATTGAACACCTGTGGAGAGATCTTAAAATTGCTGTTGGGAAAAGGCACCCTTCCAATAAGAGAGAACTGGAGCAGTTTGCAAAGGAAGAGTGGTCCAACATTCCGGCTGAGAGGTATAAGAAGCTTATTGATATAGGAAGCAACTGATTTTAGTTATTTTTTCAAAAGGGTGTGCAACCAAATATTAAGTTAAGGGTGTCAATAATTTTGTCCAGCCCATTTTTGGAGTTTGGTGTGACATTGTGTCCAATTTGCTTTTTTTCCTCCCTTTTTTTTGGTTTAGTTCCAATACACACAAAGGGAATAAACATGTGTATAGCAAAACATGTGTTACTGTAATCCTTTTCTGTGAGAAATACTTTATTTTCTAGAAAAATTTCAGGGGTGCCAACATTTACGGCCATGACTGTAGATTGACCAGCCTTCTTAAGGAAGCTCAAAAACAGCTTGGCAACTGTGGATAGCCTATTTGGAGGACCGTTCTTGTTAGTAACTGTCCATGTCTGTGAATTCCCTGCTTTTTTTTTTACTCCTTAAAATACCCCCCCCCCCCCAGCTTGTTAGTCTTCTCTATAAAGATAAATTGGGTACCCTTCTGGCCAGACACCCAGTCCTTTAGTCCTTTGGTAGCCGTCCCCAAACCCAATCTAAATCATCAACATTTCCATATTTACTTGCTCTCTACAAATCAAGATTTTCCTAGCTTGTGACGGAAAATATAAGTTATATGAAGACAGGAGGCGAGTATCTTATGCATTAATCTTTCTTTATTAATGCCCATAGCAGAAAAATCAAACGTTTACTTTTAACGTATTAAAACAGAAAAATCTTCTCAAACTACAACTCCCAGCAGTCCCTTGGCATCCCTTCGGCCAATCCTAGCCATGATGACTCCTATAAAAGGGACTGCCCTAAAAGACTCCTCCTCTTTCTTGAAGCGATCGTCACCGCAACCACAAGAAAACAGAACACCGACACTTCTGCATCGTTGACGTTTCTCCAGAACTGGAACTACAGACCTCCAGTCAATGGAACCGAACAACCCGTCCCAACGGGGACAGAACAGGAACATCTCAGCCTCCGCCAAGCAGAATCGGACGAGCCTCAGTAACCTGGAAGAAAAGAGAAGAGGAACACCATAATAGGGTTGGGTCGGGAGGGAAGATACTCGTCTTCATATAACTTATATTTTCTGTCACAAGCTAGGAAAATCTCGATTTATATTTCAGACAGGAGGCTCATATCTTATGCAAGTTCAAAGCTATTACAAACATAATAATGACATGTCATGGAAGGCATAACACAAGCAGAACAGGTAAGTCCTACAGTTTACAAGACCGACATGGACACATGAGGCTCCGGCCTGAAATAAAACTGACGAAAAGTCCGCCGCCAACAACAGATTGGAGAGGGAACCCCCCAAAGTAACTACCTTGGTGGCCATAGCCCCTCTGGAAGAATGGGAACCAAACAAGGAGACATCTATCCCAGCCAGAGCCATGGCGGATCGTACCCACCAGGCCAAGGTAGCCGATGTAACCGGCATATGAGGACGGACATAAGAGATAAGGAGCTGGGAAAAAGCCGGCGAACGAAAAGATGTTGTCTGTGCCTCGTATGCCTGAAGGCAACGGACAACACAGAGACGAGGATGCGCGGGAAAAAACGGATAAAAGACCGACTGGAGACCCGATTTGGTCCTTCGAACGACTGAAAACTGGACACCCTGAGGCGAAAATTAACGTCTCGAGACATCCAGGGCTTTAACGTCCGAAACCCCTTTTACGGAAACGAGACATAAAAGAACAGTTAACTTAAAGGATAACATTTTAAGGAAAGTTCATCATTATCGGCCCAAGCAGAAAACATGTCCAACAGTTTGAAGACATCCCAGGTTGTTTAAATTTAACGCCCCGCAGGAGTCGACACACCAGCGGATGTTTGCCAACAGGCAAAGAATCCACCGGACAATGGTAAGCTGAAATAGCGGACCGGTAAACATTAATAGAGCTAAAGGATTTTCCTGACTCAAAAGCCTCCGCCAAGTAGTTGACAACTACCGAAACAGGCGCCTCATTGGGATCAATTTGCCGTTGATCACACCAACGAACCCAGAGTCCCCAGGCTGATCGATATGCCGATCTAGTCCCGGGGGCCCAGGCCAAGGCGAGGAGATCCCTAGCTGAGTTTGAAAGGATGTTATCCGCTTCCGGCACCCCGAAACCAACCACGCCAGGAGTGGTAGGTTGTTCTCCATCACCAGAGGATAGAGACCCCTGACAGGAGATGAGGGAAGTGAGGAAGTAAGAGGGGATAGTCGATAGTCATCCCCAGAAGTAGGGGAAACCACGGTTGCGTCAGCCACCATGTAGTGATCAACACAATGGTCGCCCCCTGGTTCACCATATGTAGGAGAACTCTGGGAATCATCGGAAACGGAGGGAACGCGTAATGTGTCCCCTTCGGCCATCGCTGCCGAAAGGCCTCCAACTGTAGAATTGGGGTAGTTGGTGATTGAGTCGAGAGGCAAACAGGTCCATAAGGAATGGACCCCAAGTTTGCTGCAAGGCTAGAAACACAGACCGATCCAGCTGCCAGTCGCTGGAATCGATCAAATAGCGGGAATTCCAATCCACCACTGAATTCGATATTCCCGGAATGTATTCCGCTATCGGGACAACATCGCGAGCTAGGCAAAAGTGCCAGAACTCCTTTGTGATGTCCGCGAGGATTCTGGACCTCGAGCCCCCCAAGCGGTTGATGTACTGAACCGCCGTCACATTGTCCATGCGCAATAACACACAGCAGTTTGATGTGTGTGATACGAAGCTCCTGATGGCGAAAAACGCAGCTCGAAGTTCCAGCGCATTAATATGTAGTAGAGATTCCGCTGTGGACCACGTCCCTCCTGTGGAGTAATTTCCGCACCGAGCGCCCCAGCCTTGTCGACTCGCATCTGACTCTATTATGATGTCTGGGCTGGAATTGAAAATGGTCTTGCCGTTCCATGCGACGGCATGACGAAGCCACCACTGCAATTCTTCCACGGCTTTCGGACAGAGAGATACCTCATCCGCATACCTGAGGCCTTGGTGAAGATGGCGAGTTTTAAGTCTCTGAAGGGCTCGGTAGTGGAGTGGGGCCGGAAAGATTGCCTGAATAGAGGCGGATAACAGCCCTACCAGTCGTGCGATTATACGTAACGACTCCCGGCCCTTGCGTAGCACCGCCCTGATCTCCTTGAGAATAAGGGCCAGCTTGGACGTGGGTAGTCGGAGAACCGCTTGATTGGTGTCTACCAAAAAGCCTAGGAACTCCATCTCCTGAGCCGGAACGAGAATTGATTTCTAGTGGTTGATCAGGAATCCTAATTCCTGAAGTAGGGAGACCGTCCAGTTCATATGAGTGGCGGCCTGAGTTCTGGAACGAGCCATGATAAGTAGATCGTCTAGGTATATGATTAGTCGTACTCCCCTGCTTCGTAGGGATGCCACCACTGGTTTCAACAATTTGATGAAACACCATGGGGCGGACGAGAGGCCAGCAAATTGCCACATCCAGTCTCTCCAGAGGAAGCGTAGAAACTGCTGAGAGGACGGGTGGATAGGGATGGTAAGATAGGCGTCCTTTAGGTCCACCTTGACAAGCCAGTCCCCCGGCCATAAGAGATCCCACAGGAAGTGAACCCCTTCCATTTTGAAGTGCCGATACACTACATGTTGGTTTATATTTCGTAGATTTATCACGGGGCGATATCCGCCACCTTTCTTCTTGACTAAGAAGAGGTTGCTGACGAACCCCGGGGACAATGGATCGACTTCCATTACCGCCTGTTTGGACAGGAGGTCTTGCAGTTCTTGTCTATGACCCCCCCAGGGGTTTGCACAGGGAACCAGCTGAATGATTTCAGCAGGCATTCCGATCAGGACCCCACTCGGTGGGGACCAGAATTTCCACGGGCATACAGGTACACCCGTGGTCCTTAAGTACCATGGAGCCAGGGCATTTGACCAGCCTCAGGAATTGATCCGGATCTCAAGTCCCCCATGCTCAACTCAGCCACTCATTCCCCTGCTTATCATTTACACACAGCCTCTCACCATCCATTGGCTACAACTGGCTTATTAAATTCAATGGGCCGATTTCTACAATGTTATAGTTAACATTTACACACTACTAATAAAATTTGAATAAAATTTTGTGTATATGTGTATATATATATATATTAGTGTTAATGTACATTATGTAAAGGACCTGAAGAAGGATGTACCTTTGAAACGCATTGTCCCTGTCTGAACTACCTGCTTATGACTAAATATATAGACAGTATCTGTTCAATTTACTTTTGGGTGTGTGCTTCTCAGCCTAATATCGAATTTTTTCCCTTGGTACATGGGAACCTCGCCAGATTATCCCAACACCAGCTGAACTATCTGCTTCTTCACCGTTGGCACAGCGGGACCGACAGCCAGCTGCCTCCCGACACCGAATTATTCTACATGCACTTCTCAGTGTTGTGCCTTCCTGCACAAAACTTACAGGTTAGCAATATACAGTACCTATTGTTATCACAATATCCAGCCTAATAAAACTGGATTAACTGCACTATATTAGTGCCATATCTGCCTTTTTTTTTCTGCTCCCCAAACCTAATCTACAGTATTGTAGTATTCTACTTCCTCAGACGTCTGTCTTCTTTACTAAAGCAAACTTGCCCTCCCTGATGAAGAAGGTAATGAACCTAGAGGAGATTTCCTTGACTATCAAAGCCTCTAAATTGGCTAGCATCCCTGGTCTGGATGGCTTTGGAGTGCTCCATAAAATAAAATAAAAATATGCTCCTTTGATTAACCCTTACCTCACTATATTTTTCAATGTGTTCCGAAACAGGGAGTCTCTGGGCTCTGAGCATTATCCAGATACTTTCAAGGTTTTACCCAAGACAGATATAGATCCCTTTACCTGTAACAACTATTGTCCCCTATGCCTAATCAACAGTGAAATGGAAATACTCATAAAAATATTGTCCTTGCAAATAATACCTTTCTCTCTTCCTATAACTATTCAGACCAGGTGGGCTTTATATCTGGCAGACAGGCATCTGATCAGACTCGCAAACAAATATATTTGGTTTCACTAATGCAATCTTCTTCAGATGGTAGCTCTTTTTCCTGAACAGGCTTTCTCCTTTCATTGGACCTGTGGAAAACATTTGATTTTCTGAGTTGGAAAGGTCTGTTCTCTTTTTCAGCAATGGGATTTAGGTTCATCTTTCTTGTTAAAAACTTTGTATCCTCAAGTACACTGTAGTGGTGCAATTACATTCATAAAACTGTGTAGCCTCAAATAGAGCAATATAGTAGAAAGATGAATGGAACACTCACCCTGGATCTCTTAAACTAATGTAGCCTTTATTTTCAAATAAAAAAGAGAAGTACAACAGAGCATATTCATGCCGGTGGCTGGATGGAATTATGGCAGGGGAAGACTACTCAGGGTGAGTGCTCCATTCATCTTTCTACTATATTGCTCTATTCGAGGCTACACAGTTTTCTGAATGTAATTGCACTGCTAAGTCTGAATGTACACAGTCGTAACCTGCTGGTCGTTTTTAGATGGAGTTAAGGTTGCAACTTTCAGTTCATAAAGCAGTGCCGATGCTGACCTATTTGCTGTTTGTTAAAAACATTATTTGTAGTTGTGGCATATCATGGAAACGTAACCATAAAACTAATTAGGATTAAACTGCAGATAAAGGTGTGCTTGGGCCGCCCCCAAAGGTACACTTAAAAAAGGGCACGCCATGAAAGGAATAGTCAAATAATAATATGATATTAATAAGTGAGGAATATGGGTGGGACAACGCAATGCCTGACATGCCCCCTGACCTAAACACAGGAGGTAGATATAATCAAAGCCCCTACCACAAATACAGGCTTTAACCAGCCTTAAAACTTGTGCTTGTGACATATTATGAAAACATAACTATAAACCTAATTAAAGTGTACCTGTCGTTAGCAAAAACTTTTTATATAATGTAGAAAATAACATTATATGAATATTTGTAATATATATATTGGTTAAAAAATTTGTATATTTTTGTCCCTACAGCTATTGTATGTGTGTCTCTGTGAGGAAACCATATACAGGAAGAGTGGGTGGACAAGCGAGGCTCTGTGCACTGAGGACAAGCAGAGCTCTGTGCACTGAGGACAAGCAGGGCTCTGTACACTGAGGACAAGCAGGGCTCTGTATACTGAGGACAAGCAGGGCTCTGTACACTGAGGACAAGCAGGGCTCTGTACACTGAGGACAAGCAGGGCTCTGTATACTGAGGACAAGCAGGGCTCTGTACACTGAGGACAAGCAGGGCTCTGTACACTGAGGACAAGCAGGGCTCTGTACACTGAGGACAAGCAGGGCTCTGTACACTGAGGAATAAGGAAAACAGGCGCTCCATAGAGTAGTAACGTTAGCGATCCAATGGTAATTAAATGACTGAAATGCTCACCCTGGGTGGTTGTGCAACTTCATACACAACAATGATGTAGGCGTAGGAATAGGTGAAGTCGTCTGCTGCCCTCCGGTAAATATCAGACAAAGGAATATAAAGGCTTCAGAGGGAACCCGGCTCAACGGCGCTGAACGACCACCACAGGTGAAGGATTAAAAGGATTTATTTGTCCAGAATGCAACGCGTTTCGCTGCACATGCGCAGCTTCATCAGGCATGACAGATAGAGTACACAGCAGGTATAAATAGGTAGGATTTAACCCATTGACTAACAAAGAAGATTGCTAAAAATTTAACCATTTAGTTGGCAGAAGAAAAATTCCTCAATTATTATAAAACTGCATTGTGAGTCGCCAGGATCCGCTGTTAAATTATAGCACAATAGTCACAATGCGGATAAAAAATAATAAGTAGAATTGTGTAACTGCAATAGCTTTCTCATTATGTGTACACAATATGGGTTGCCTTGGGAGATGGCAATTACCGAATCCACAGTAAACCACATCAAGTGCTATACATAAAAACATTTTATCATTTTCCATAGATAATCTCATTGGTATTGATCATTCATAAAAAATTATTAAAAAGGTACAAGAATACAAAAATGCAAAAATTACAAAATAACATACAGAACAAAAATGAATATATGGAGAAAAACAATGTAAAGGACTATCGAACATTTTCTATTGATTCATTAAGTCCCTGAGGGGTAAGCGTAGCTAATTTGAAAATCCAGTAAGATTCTCGGTTAATCAGTTTTTGATTTTTGAAAACGGTGTGCCAAGATACGGTTACCCTGAGTAATTGCAAGCAAACTAACTAATGTTGATACAAACTTCTATAGTGTGTGCTGGCACTAACTGAGCTGTGATTGTGGATTTATTCTTGGACGTTGTGTTTCGCCATCCTCACGGTGAATAGTTTATGGAGATTGCAAGACGCATCCACATGGACATTTTGAGTCTCAAGACGTATATTTATGGATAGTGCATCTACAACAGCTTAATGCGCTATAGCAATAAAGTTCTGTCTTTAGTTAATGCTATCATATATCACTTACATGTGGCTTTATGGTGATTTTTGCAAATATTTTTCTATTCTATTTTGCAATTTTTTATCTGTTTAATTAAAAGTTATATTTTAAGGTCCCTTTTCTACTCATATTTTTTGAGCAAGATGATTACAAAGTGTTTTAGCATTCTAAATGTTAAACCCATTTTTTTGGGGAGAATTTTACTTAATTTTGAATCCATATAAATAATTGGCCAATGCTTATTAAAAATATCTCACATTTTTTGTGTTGCAGAATTAAAAGTAAGAAGAAATGGAATGTCCAGCGCAAATTTGTGAAATGGAACTTCTTTATTAAAACATCGTGGTTGCCATAGGAAACATCAAGGATTCAGTAAAAGTGACGCGTTTCGGTCCGCAAGGCCTTAGTCATAAAGAAATTAAATTTAGAATTAAAAGTAGTTATAAAATTAAATTAATTTTTTCTCATTTGCTGAACACTTTTTTATTTTTATTTATATTTTTGTATTTTAGTAGCTCACTCTGTTGAAAGGCACCTGCTTTCACATAAGCATTTTTTAAAAGGTTTTTCGGGTATTTTTACCCGCCAAACCGTTGATACAGTATTTTAGATTGTTCTTTATACTCCAATAAAGTGCTACAATTTTTTCTAATTCTCCGATACTGTCCGAACGGAATATTTTGAAGCCACTTTGGATAATGGCAGCTATCAAATCCCAGGAAGCTATTTACGTCCACACTTTTAAAGTGCGTACATGTTCCAATTTTATTCTTATTTTTATTAACTTCAGAACATATATTTTTGTAAACTTCAATATCAAAAAAATAAAACATTTTCCGTGGAAAAATTAAAAGTAAAGGAAATCCCCACGAGTTATTGTTTAAATGTTTAACAAATATTTCAGCTTCCTCAAAACTGCCTCTCCAAATAAAGAACAAATAATCTATGAATCTTTTAAAATAAATAATATTTTTAAAATTCCAAGGGGACTGTGCGATAAATAGGTACCCATCGCACAGCCCCTTGTTTGTCTGTAAATTACACTATTAAATGAGAAAATATTATGGTTTAACCACATAAGGACCAAGGACGTACGCGTACGTCATGGGGAATTTCGGTCCCTGCCGGGCGGGGATCGGACCGGGGTGACTGCTGATATCGATCAGCAGGCACCCCGCGCAAATGCACAGGGGGGGGGGGGTCATCAGACCCCCCCATGTCGGCGATCTGCGCAAATCGCTGGTGAATTCACCCTTGCGATTTGCGCCGATTCCGGGTCATACGGGTCTATGGTGACCCGGAATATAAGCAGGATCGGAGTGACATGGCAGGGGTGCCACCCCTCCTATCCCTGCTATTGGTCGTCAAGACGCGATTGGCTGTAGCAGCAGGCAGCAGAAGAGGACGGCTCTGCGGCTTCCTGGATCCTACAGAAGCCGGTGAGTTGCCCAGCAACATCTGGAGGGCTACAGTCTGAGACCACAACACAGTGGTCTCTAAACTGTAGCCCTCCAGATGTTGCAAAACTACAACTCCCAGAATGCCCAGACAGCTGTCTGGGCATGCTGGGATTTGTAGTTTTGCAACAGCTGGAGGGCTACAGTTTGGAGATTACTTTGCAGTGATCTCTAAACTATGTCCCTCTAGATTTTGCAAAACTACAACTCCTAGCATGCCGACACAGCTGTTTGCTGTCTGGGCATGCTGGGATTTGTAGTTTTGCAACATCTGGAGGGCAACAGTTGGGAGATCACTGTGCAGTGGTCTCTAAACTATAGCCCTCCAGATGTTGCAAAACTGTGTGAATGTACCCTAAAACACTACACTACACTACCACAAAATAAAGGGTAAAACACTACATATACACCCCCTTACACTGTCCCCACCAATAAAAATGAAAAACTTATTGTACGGCAGTGTTTCCAAAACGGAGCCTCCAGCTGTTGCAAAACAACAACTCCCAGTATTTCCGGACAGCCACCGACTGTCCAGGCATGCTGGGAGTTTAGCAGCAGCTGGATGCAACCTGTTTTGGAATCACTGGCGTAGAATACCCCTATGTCCACCCCTATGCAATCCCTAATTTAGTGCTCAAATGGCGCTCTCTCACTTCAGAGCCCTGTCGTATTTCGAGCAAATAGTTTAGGGCCACATATGGGGTATTTCCGTACTTGAGAGAAATTGCACTACAAATTTTGGGGGGCTTTTTCTCCTGTTACCCCTTATGAAAAGGATAAGTTGGGGTCTACACCAGCCTGTTAGTGTAAATTTTTTTTTTATTTTTACACTAACATGCTGATGTTGCCCCATACTTTTGATTTTCACAAGCGGTAAAAGCAAAAAAAGAACCCCAAAATTTGTAACGCTATTTTTCCTGAGTACGGAAATACCCCATATGTGTGTGTAAAATGCTCTGGGGAAGCACAACAAGGCTCAGGAGTGCATTTGAGGCCTAAATAGGGGATTTGCACAGGGGTGGCTGATTTTACAGCGGTTCTGACATAAACGCCCCAAAAAATACCCACATGTGACCCTATTTTGGAAACTACACCCCTCACGGAACATAACAAGGGGTATAGTGAGCCTTAACACCCCACAGGTGTTTGAAGAACTTTCATTAAAGTTGGAAGGGAAAATGAAAAAAATAATTATTTTCACTAAAATGCTGGGGTTACCCTAAATTTTTCATTTCCACAAGGGAAAATAGGAAAAAAGCCCCCAAAATTTGTAACCCCATTTCTTCTGAGTAAGAAAATACCCCATATGTGGATGTAAAGTGCTCTGCGGGCAAACTACAATGCTCAGAAGAGAGGGAGCGCCATTGGGATTTTGGAGAGAGAATGTGTCCAAAATTGAAGGCCATGTGTGTTTGCAAAGCCCCCATAGTGCCAGAACAATGAACCCCCCACATGTGACACCATTTTGGAAACTACACCCCTCATGTAATGTAATATGGGGTACAGTGAGCATTTACGCCCCACAAGTGTCTGACAGATTTTTGGAACAGTCGTCCGTGAAAATGAAAAATTCAATTTTTCCTTTGCACAGCCCACTATTCCAAAGATCTGTCAAATGCCAGTGGGGTGTAAATACTCACTGCACCCCTTATTAAATTCTGTGAGGGGTGTAGTTTCCAAAATGGGGTCACATGTGGGGGGTCCACTGTTCTGGCACCATGGGGGGCTTTCTAAATGCACATGGCCCCTGACTGCCATTCCAAACAAATTCACTCTCCGAAAGCTCAATGGCGCTCCTTCTCTTCTGTGCATTGTAGTGCGCCAGCAGAGCACTTGACGTCCACACATGGGGCATTTCCATACTCAGAAGAAATGGGGTTACAAATTTTGGGGGTAACTTTCTCCTATTACCCCTTGTAAAAATTTATAATTTGGGGGAAAAGCAGCATTTTTGTGAAAAAAATATTCATTTACACATCAAACTTTAACAAAAAGTCATCAAACACCTGTGCGGTGTTAAGGCTCACTGTGCCCTTGTTACATTCCTTGAGGGGTGTAGTTTCCAAAATGGTATGACATGTGAGTTTTTTTTTTGCTGTCCTGGCACCATAGGGGCTTTCTAAATGGGACATGCCCCCCCAAAAACCACAGCTAAATTTGGGACAGCTAAATTTGCTTTCCAAAAGCCAAATGTGACTCCTTCTCTTCTGAGCATTGTAGTGGGCCCGCAGTGCACTTGACGTCCACATATGGGGTATTTCCATACTCAGAAGAGATGGGGGTTACAAATTTTGAGGGGCATTTTCTACTATTACCCCTTGTAAAAATAAAAAATTTGGGGGAAAAGCAGCATTTTAGTGAAAAAAAAAATGTAATTTACACATCCAACATTAACGAAAAGACCTGTGGGGTGTTAAGGTTCACTGTACCCCTTGTTACGTTCCTTGAGGGGTGTAGTTTCCAAAACAGTATGCCATGTGTTTTTTTTTTTTTTTTTTGCTGTTCTGGCACCATAGAGGCTTCCTAAATGTGACATGCCCCCTAAAAACCATTTCAGAAAACTCACTCTCCAAAATCTCAGTGACGCTCCTTCCCTTCTGAGAGAAATTGCGTTACAAATTTTAGGAAGATTACTCTCCTTTACCCCTTGTAAAAATTCAAAAACTGGGTCTACAAGAACATGCGAGTGTAAAAAATGAAGATTTTGAATTTTCTCCTTCACTTTGCTGCTATTCCTGTGAAACACCTAAAGGGTTAACACACTTACTGAATGTCATTTTGAATACTATGAGGGGTGCAGTTTGTATAATGGGGTCATTTATTGGGTATTTCTAATATGAAGACCCTTTAAATCCACTTCAAAACTGAACTGGTCCCTGAAAAATTCAGATTTTGAAAATTTTGTGAAAAATTTGAAAATTGCTGCTGTACTTTGAAGCCCTCTGATGTCTTCCAAAAGTAAAAACATGTTGACTTTATGATGTAATCGTAAAGTAGACATATTGTTTATGTGAATCAATATATAATTTATTTGGAATGTCTATTTTCCTGATAAGCAGAGAGCTTCAAAGGTACAAAAATGCAAAATTTTTAATTTTTTCATAACATTTTGGAATGAAATGATGCAATTTTTGATGAAATTTTACCACTAACATAAAGTAGAATATGTCACGAAAAAACAATCTCGGAATCAGAATGAAAGGTAAAAGCATCCCAGAGTTATTAATACTCAAATTGACAATGGTCAGATATGCAAAATAATGCTCTGGTCCTTAAAGGGGTACTCCGGCGCTAAGACATCTTATCCCCTATCCAAAGGATAGGGGATAAGATGTTAGATCGTCGGGGTCCCGCTGCTGGGGACCCCCGGGATCTACCACGCAACACCCACCTTTAGGGGCTTCTGGAACCGCTGGAGGTCCTCAGGCTGAGTCCATCTCGACCACGAGGACAGAGCATTGTGACATCACGGCTCTGCCTCTGTGTAACATCATGCTCTGCCCCTCAATGCAAGTCTATTGGAGGGGTGTGACAGCTGTCATGCCCCCTCCCATAGGCTTGCATTGAGGGGACGGAGCGTGACCTCAGACGGGGGCGGAGCCGTGACGTCCCTATGCTCCTTCCCTGTGATCGCCAGTAATCAGACGCCAGGGACTGATTCTAACAGGGTGTGGCGTGGAAGATCACGGAGGTCCCCAGCGGCAGGACCCCCGTGATCAGGCATCTTATCCCCCATCCTTTTGATAGGGGATAAGATGTCTTAGCGCCGGAGTACCCCTTTAAGGCCAAAATGGGCCTGGTCCTTAAGGGGCTAAAATTTATTTAATTGAGTCCAATAAAAAGCAACATTGTGCATCACATAAAGTTTCATCTAGCTACAAAAAGTGCTTTATTGCACTTCTTCCCTTTTTCTCCAAAATATTGGAATTTAATGAGCTTTTTGACATTAGATGTCAGCTCATTATATTCCAATATTTTGGAATCCTGCATGTCTGATGAAAGGGGCAGAGCGTCTCTGAAACGCGTTACATGTTTATAATAAATGTGCACTTTAAAAAAAATTATAATAATTTGCACTTACCTCTGCACCTTATCCGTGGTAGCGCTTTTTTGCACATCCCTACAACCGGCACTTTAATTAGTGTGGGAACCTCTTGTATAATTGCAATGTGAAAGCGCCCTTAATAATAATAAAAGGGTGCAGTGAGTCTGTGAGGGACTGGGTACAAACAATCAGATTGCCAGTTTAATTTTTATAAACGCGTCTGAAAGATAAAAAGCAATCAGATTGCTTTCTTTTAATTTTCAGAAGTCTTTATAAGAATTGAACAGGCAATCTGGTTGCTATGAGCAGCTGGTCAACTTTTCTACTTCGTAGGTTTTGATAAATTTCCCTAGACTCAATAAAGATCCAAAAGCAAGCCCACTGCTGAAGAGCCCTGCATTGGCATTGGGATTCCACGGAATCCAATGGAAAACGTGTGGGCGGGAATAAGGCTGCTGTGCGCAGAAGTGGGAGAACAGGTTCTGTTTAACTGTAGTTAAATATATTAAAAGTATTAATAGTTAATAAAAAAACTATAAATTAATTGCAAAAAAGAAAACCAAAATGCCCCCTTTCCTCACACAGTAGCAACAGCAGGTTTCCCCTTTCCAGGACCCCCCCTCCCCCAAGCCCACATAACAGGTCTCCCCCTCTCCAGCCCCCCCAATGCACACAAACTCACAGCAGGACTCCACATCCCAGCCCCCCCATACACACAGGCACAGCAGGACACCACTACCCAGCCCCCCCCCCCCTCACACACAGCTGTGGCTAGCTCCTTTTGCGCCCAAGGCAAGAACAGAAGATTGTGCCCCTCCCCCATTTGGGCTCAGGGCACCCCTCAGAACTTTATTTTTTCGTGAGGCACCCCTACCGAATTATTTTTTTTAATATGTTTCTTGTGTAGTTTACAGTACTGCTATATGCGGCGACTCACAAATGACGTCTTCACTGATCACTCTTTTTCTTTTGTTCTCCATCTGGCCCAGGGCATCATGATCTCTTCCAGCCAAAACTCTTCAGGGCAGAACTTGCAACACAAACATATTAGGCTCTGCACTTTTACGGCATTATCCTCCCCTTTTCCCTACATATGCCAGCAGCCTCCTCCAAACATAATGTCACCAGCCTTCCCACAACGCACAATCTTTCCAGCTTCACTCAAATGCATCCAGCTCTCCACCAAACAAGGCTTCCAACCGCCCCCCCCACATACACACACGCACAATGCCTCCTGCCCTACCCATATTCCTCCAGTCTTCCCCACACACAATGCCTCCAGCCTCACCCACACACAATACCTCCAGCCTCACCCCACACAGTGACAGAGTGGTGTACATGGGAGGCAGGGTTGTAGGGGGGTGTACATGGTTGACAGAGGGACATACAGAGGTGACAGAGAGGTGAACGGGGTAAAAGAGGGGTGTCCATAGGTGACAGAGAGGTTACGAGGGGTGACAAAGAGGTGTAGAGGAGTGAAAGAAGGGTGAGGGTGCAGTACCTGAAGCTTAATAGGCCTCTGTCAGTGCTGCCCCTGCTCCTTCCCTCCAACCCCATCTTTCTGCTGAGAGACTAGGGAGAATCCAGAGTCCACAGCTGCTTCACAGGAGAATAAGGTTGCACGGGGATCAGAGCTGCAGCATCCCGTCCCGCCAGTGCGCACAGACATCTCCTCCACCTGGCCTTTGCACCTGTGACTCACAGTGCTGCAGGCCCTGCCGTGCCATGAGTGTGTCACAGTTGTGCAGACTGGGACGGAAAATTCAACAACATTATTGTGTCATCTTTCCCACTGGGGTGACCCCGGCACCCCTTCCGGGGCACCCTACTTTGGAATCACTGCCAAGTGTAATGTGTGCTGTACTTCCTGTGCCAGACATCCTTAGCCAATGTGCCCCCTTGCAGCAGCATGCCTGAGGCGATAGCCTCAGTCGCCTTATGGGAGCTACGGCCCTGCACACACACACACACACAGCAGGACTCCACTTCCCAGCCCCCACCCCATACACACATACAGCAGGACTTCACTTCCCAGCCCCCATACACACACAGCAGGACTCCACTCCCCAGCCCCCCATACACACACAGCTGGACTCCACTTTCTAGCACACCCATATATATACACACACACACACAGCAGGAATCCACTTTCCTGTCCCCTCAGACATACATACACACACACACTCACAGCAGGACTCCACCTTCCAGCCCCCCCCCCCCATACATACACAACACACACATACTCACAGCAGGACTCCACTTTCCAGCACACCAATACATACACACACACAGCAGGACTCCACTTCAAGCCCCTCCCATACACACAGCAGGACTCCACTTTCTAGCACACCCATAATACACACACAGCAGGACTCCACTTCCCAACCCCCCCATATACACACACAGCAGGCCTCCACCACAAATAAGGACTTAAAGGAGTAGTCCAGTGCTGAAAAACGTATCCCCTATCCTAAGGTGATAAGTTTCAGATTGCGGGGGGTCCGACCGCTGGGGCCCCGTCAGCCCGCGGGAAGGGGGGCATTTTGACCCCCGCACGAAGCAGCTGCTGACACGCCCCCTCAATACAACTCTATAGCAGAGCCAGAGCGCTGACTTCGGCAATCTCTGGCTCTGCCGCGTGCAGGAGATCGCAGGGGGCACCAGCGGTCGGACCCCCCGCGATCTGAAACTTATCTCCTATCCTTAGGATAGGAGATAAGTTTTTCAGCACTCGACTACTCCTTTAACTTCCCAGCCCTTTCCCCCTACACACATAGCAAGACTCCATACCCCCCCTCCTCCCCACACATAACAGGACTCCCAGCCCCCTCCCTCACACAGTAATGACATTAGGTTCCCCTCTCACCCAGCGGAGCACATCTTCCTCCAAGCAGCTCCTCTTCCTGTGTGCTATCAGTGGGAGGAGCCAGAAGAGCAGTAAATAGGTAGAGAGGAGAGGCAGCCGTGTGTGTCCTGTCGGTACAGTATGTAGTACAAACTCTGTAGCCTCCGCTCACTGCGCCAGCCTGTCGGTCTCAGGACCTGTGTGTGATGCTGCGGTGCACAGGTCCTGAGTCCTGGCAGGCTGATACAGTGACTGATGCTGTAGGTGTCAGAACTCCACTGCTGGCACACAGGGCAGCCGGCCTATTGGGAATTTTCCCAGTATCCTGGTAGGCTAGTCCGGCACTGCCTCATAGAGGCACACATGCAATAGCTGCAAGGACAGCATTTTTTCACCCAAAAATATATAAATTTTTTAACCAATGTATATTACAAAAATACATATAATAGTATTATGTCTATTATAAAAAGTTTTTGCATAAAACAGGTATACTTTAAACTAAAACTGCAATAGAGGTGTGCCTAGGCCACCGATGAGGGTACACCTAAGGAGGGCAAAAATCGTAACAAATTGGGAAATAATGTGTTATTGGAATTGGATATCAAAATAAGATTCTTAGATGCTGGGAAGTCGCGGGAACAACAAATTCTATTAATAACACTCCCAGCATAACATGCTGGAATGCGTTTTTGAGGGTGCTGGCCTATCTCCATGTGGTAGACTCAACAGGGCAATAAGGTGCACCCTTTAATGGATAGCGACCTATGAACTTAACTGAAATCACATGACTGATGGCCCAGGAAAAGGTGACAATGAACTATCCAAAGCAATTCAGCGACAGATTAAGTTATGTGATGCCTTATATCTAAATGGTAAAATTTGTTGGAAAAAAGATAAATGGTATGGTCTTAATGAAACTTGGGGTAACACCCTGACACACCCAGTGATGAGGGCAACAGAACTAGTTTCAAGCTGAATGTTACAACCTCCCCAAACATTTTGAATAATTGTTCTGAGCCTGTGTGTATGACATGCTAAAACCTGTGACTTACTCGGAACATTTGTCATACTTGTCATACTTGTTGTGGCGAGAAAATGTTGGGAACTGAGTGACAGACTGAAAATACAGATTAAATCCATTTGCACTGATCTTAATGTTACAGATATGTGCTGAGATCAAACCTGTAAACATGACAGGACTTGAGGACATCAGCCAAATTTAAATATCAACCTGAATACATAATACACTTGAACCTCTAGCTGTAACAGGTCTCAACCATAAGCCCAGACCTTTGAGAAACCTCACCTACAGCAAAACATTTCAGGGGAGCTGTGTTGGTTATTATTTTAAAGTTCTTTGTTGTCGCAGTGTGAGAATTGTGTAGCTTCAGGACTGTAGCCTGTAATTTTAAACATGAACGTCACCTTTTAACTTCACTATATTAAAAGTGAAAGACCATCAAGTTAAACCTATGTGCCTATTGTGTCCCTACTGCGTTGATCCAGAGAAAGAAAAAAAAAAACCTTAGGAGGCTGTAGTCCTCCCATTACCCTTATTACTCTGGTTGCCTGTCTTTGAACCCTCTCTAGCTCCACTATACTTTATTTTGTTTTCCCAATTAATACATATTTCGAGCCTGGATATTTCCTCTCCATGTGCATAACCTTATATTTATCATTATTGAACCTCATCTGCCACTTCTCAGCTCAAGCCTTCAACCTATCCTGATCCATTTGTAACAGTGCACTGTCCTCTATTGTGTTAACCACTTTATGCAGTTTAGTATTATCTGCAAAAATTTATACTTTACTATACCATCCCTCAACAAGGTCATAAATAAATATATTAAAAAGAGTAGGACCCAAAACTGATTTTTTTTTTAAAATATATTAGCTGTTTCTTGATTCCTGTCTATAATTTCTTCCTCATCACTTTTTAAAGGGCCAACACTTTCATTTTTAACCTTTTTGCTATTTATATAGTTAAAGAACATTTTGGGGTTAGTTTTACTCTCTTTGGCAATGAGTCTTTCTGTCTCCACTTTTGCGGCTTTTATAATTTTTTTTTTTTTAACATATTTTACGTTTTTAAAACTATTTTAAATTCAAATCAAACTATAACACTATAATACTGCCTGCCATTAGACCAGTCTGTAGACTAGCATTTCCCAACCTTTTTCGGCTCGGGGCACCCCTACCGAACTTGACAAGCAAAAAAATAAATAAAAGAGAAAAGCGCCAAAATGCACTATATGTATTTACCTGTGGGTATGTAGATTAAAGTGCTGCTTTAGACATCAACTCACCAAGGACATTTTCTCTAATCAATGTCGTTCCCTTTTCTTCTCCATCTGGTCCAGGCCATCATGACAATTTCTTCCATCCACAATTCTCACCGTTAAACCTGCAAAACAAACCTATTAGGCTCCACACTTTTTTTTTTATTACATGGGTGACAGAGGGGTGTAGAGGAGTGTACATGGGTAACAGGGGGGTTTACATGGGTGACAGAGGGGTGTAGAAGAGTGTACATGGGGGGCAGAGGGGTGTAGAGGATTGTACATGGGTGACAGAGGGGTGTAGAGGAGTGTGCATGGGTGGTAGAGGGGTGTAGAGGCATGTACATGGGTGACAGATGGGTGTAGGGGGTGACAGATGGGTGTAGAAGAGTGTACATGGGTGACATAGGGGTGTAGAAGAATGTACATGGGTGGCAGAGGAGTGTAGAAGAGTGTACATAGGTGAAAGGAGGCAAAGGGGCTGATATGGGAGTGTACATTGGTGACAGAGGGGTGTTGGGGGTGGACAGGAGTGTACATGGGTGACAGCAGTGTACATGGGTGACAGGAGTGTACATGGGTGACAGGAGTGTAGAGGAGTGTACATGGGTAACAGAAGGGTGTACATGGGCGAAGGAAGGGTGTAGAAGAGTGTACATGGGTGGCAGAGGGGTGTAGAGGAGTGTACATGGGCGGCAGAGGGGTGTAGGGGTGACAGAGGGGTGTGCATGGGTGGTAGAGGGGTATAGAAGAGTGTGGGTGGCAGAGGTGTGTAGAGGAGTTTACATGGGTGATAGAGGGGTGTAGAGGAGTGTACATGGGTGGCAGAGGGGTGTAGAGGAGTGTACATGGGCGGCAGAGGGGTGTAGGGGTGACAGAGGGGTGTGCATGGGTGGTAGAGGGGTGTAGAAGAGTGTGGGTGGCAGAGGTGTGTAGAGGAGTGTACATGGGTGATAGAGGGGTGTAGAGGAGTGTACATGGGTGACAGAGGGGTGTAGGGGGTGGCAGACGGGTGTACATGGGTGACAGAGGGGTGTAGAAGAATGTACATGGGTGACAGATGGGTGTAGAAGAGTGTACATGGGTGGCAGAGGGGTGCAGAAGAGTGTACATGGGTGGTAGAGGGGTGTAGAGGAGTATACATGGGTAACAGAGGGGGTGTGCATGGGTGATAGAGTGGTGTAGAAGAGTGTGCATGGGTGACAGAGGGGTGTACATGGGTGGCAGAGGGATGTAGAGGAGTGTATATGGGTGACAGGGGTGTAGAGGAGTGTACATGGGTGGCAGAGGGGTGTAGAGAAGTTTACATGGGTAACAGGGGTGTACATGGGTGTCAGAGGGGTGTAGAAGAGTATATGGGTGGCAGAGGGGTGTAGAGTTGTTTACATTGGTGACAGGGGGGTGTACATGGGTGATAGAGGGGTGTAGGAGTGTACATGGGTGGCAGAGGGGTGTTGAGGAGTGTACATGGGTAACAAGGGGGTGTACTTGAGGGACAGAGGGGTATAGAAGAGTGTACAACGGTGGCAGAGGAGTGTAGAAGAGTGTACATGGGTGGCAGAGGGGTGTAGGGGATGACTGAGGGGTGTACATGGGTGACAGATGGGTGTAGAAGAGTGTGCATGGGTGGCAGAGGGGTGGTTCCCTTTTCTTCTCCATCTGGTCCAGGCCATCATGAAAATTTCTTCCAGCCACAATTCTTCACCGTTAAACCTGCAAAACAAACCTATTAGGCTCCACACTTTTTCTTATTACATGGGTGACAGAGGGGTGTAGGAGAGTGTACATGGGTGGTAGAGGGGCGTAGAAGAGTGTACATGGGTGATAAGGGGTGTAGAGGAGTGTACATGGGTGGCAGAGGGGTGTAGAGAAGATTACATGGGTGAAATAGGGGTGTAGAGGAGTGTACATGGGTGACAGAGGGTTGTAGGGGGTGACTGAGGGGTGTACATGGGTGACGGGTGTAGATGGGTGGCGAAGAATGTGTTGACGCAGGGCCGTGGTGCGGACATTGGGACCCTGGCCACGCTTCACCTTCTGCCGACAGATCTTGCATGTGGCTACGTGAACCTCCTCCGGATGCCTTATGAAAAACTTCCACACCGCCGAGTAGCTGATTTTCCCACCCGCAGTCCGCACTAATTGACTGCTACTGGCGCCGTCTTCAGGAACCCCTGTTCCACTACCTCCCGGAAAGGTAGGCTGCCGCGAAGCAGGTGGTCTCCCCCGGGCACGTTTGGCTCCTGAATTTCCATTACTGCCACCACGCTGACTGCCAACCGTGCTACCGCCTTGCTGCCTCAAGGGCAACCTGCAACTCTCTTCTCCTGATGAAGCTCCTTCTGCACCCGGCTCCCAGTTGCGATCGGCTTCATCATCATCAACAGTTGTGTGCACGTCACTGATGTCCTCCTCAGGTTCCCCAACAGTGTCTGCTTCAGGACCCTGAACACTTGCAATACCGCCTCCCACGTGTTACGCCGAGTGCTCCGGGTCCCTGCTCCTCCCCGGAGCGCTCGCGGCGTTCCTCTCTCTGCAGCGCCCCGGTTAGACCCGCTGACCGGGAGCGCTGCACTGACATTGCCGGCGGGGATGCGATTCGCATAGCGGGACGCGCCCGCTCGCGAATCGCATCCCAAGTCACTTACCTGTCCCGGCCCCCGGCTGTCATGTCCTGGCGCGCGCGGCTCCGCTCCTTAGGGCGCCAGCTCTCTAGGATTTAAAGGGCCAGTGCACCAATGATTGGTGCCTGGCCCAATTAGCCTAATTAGCTTCCACCTGCTCCCTGGCTATATTACCTCACTTCCCCTGCACTTCCTGGCCGGATCTTGTTACCTTGTGCCAGTGAAAGCGTTTAGTGTTGTCCAAAGCCTGTGTTTCCAGATCTTCTGCTATCCACATTGACTATGAACCTTGCTGCCTCCCCGACCTTCTGCTACCTCTGACCTTGCCTCTGCCTAGTCCTTTTGTCCCACGCCTTCTTAGCAGTCAGCGAGGTTGAGCCGTTGCCGGTGGATACGACCTGGTTGCTACCGCCGCAGCAAGACCATCCCGCTTTGCGGCGGGCTCTGGTGAATACCAGTAGCACCTTAGAACCGGTCCACCGACACAGTCCACTCCAATCCCTCGCTGACACAGAGGATCCACATCCAGCTAGCCGAATCGTGACAGTAGATCCGGCCATGGATCCCGCTGAGGTGCCGCTGCCAAGTCTCGCTGACCTATCCACGGTGGTCGCTCAGCAATCGCAGCAAATCGCCCAACAAGGACAGCAGCTGTCGCAGTTGACCGCCACGTTACAGCAACTTCTGCCACTGCTACAGCAGCAACCATCTCCTCCGCCAGCTCCTGCACCTCCTCCGCAGCGAGTGGCCGCTCCCAGCCTCCGCTTGTCCCTGCCGGACAAATTTGATGGGGACTCTAGACTCTGCCGTGGCTTTCTGTCGCAATGTTCCCTACATATGGAGATGTTGTCGGACCAGTTTCCTACAGAACGGTCTAAGGTGGCGTTCGTAGTGAGTCTTCTATCTGGAAAGGCTTTGTCTTGGGCCACACCGCTCTGAGACCGCAATGATCCTGCCACAGATACAGTCCAGTCCTTCTTCGCTGAAGTCCGTAGTGTCTTCGAAGAACCAGCCCGAGCTTCTTCTGCCGAGACTGCCCTGCTGAACCTGGTCCAGGGTAATTCTTCAGTAGGCGAGTACGCCATCCAATTTCGTACTCTCACTTCCGAATTATCTTGGAATAACGAGGCTCTCTGCGCAACCTTTAAAAAAGGCCTATCCAGTAACATCAAGGATGTGCTGGCCGCACGAGAGATTCCTGCCAACCTGCAAGAACTTATCCATTTGGCCACCCGCATTGACATGCGTTTTTCTGAGAGACACCAGGAGCTCCGCCAGGAAAAAGACCTTGATCTCTGGGCACCTCTCCCACAGTATCCTTTGCAATCTACGCCTGTGCCTCCCGCCGAGGAGGCTATGCAAGTGGATCGGTCTCGCCTGACCCATGAAGAGAGGACTCGCCGTAGGGAAAAAAATCTATGTCTGTACTGCGCTAGTACTGAACATTTCTTGGTGGATTGCCCTATTCGTCCTCCACGTCTAGGAAACGCACGCACGCACCCAGCTCACGTGGGTGTGGCGTCCCTTGGTACGAAGTCTGCTTCTCCACGTCTCACTGCCCGTGCGGATTTCTCTTTCTGCCAACTCCTCCCTCTCAGCCGTGGCCTGGTTGGACTCTGGTGCGTCTGGAAATTTTATTCTGGACTCTTTGGTGAATAAGTTCTGCATCCCGGTGACCCGTCTCGCCAAGCCGCTCTACATTTCTTCGGTCAACGGAGTGAAGTTGGACTGTACTGTGTGTTACCACACAGAACCCCTCTTAATGTGCATTGGACCCCATCACGAAAAGATCGAATTGTTCGTCATTCCCAACTGTACCTCTGAAGTCCTCCTCGGTCTGCCATTGCTCCAGCATAATTCTCCCACCCTTGACTGGACCACCGGGGAGAGCAAGAATTGGGGTTCTGCTTGCCTTAAGAAATGCCTCACCTCTGCTCCCAGTCCCGTCTGTCGGGCCTCAGTGTCTCCTCCTGTGCCTGGTCTCCCCAAGGCCTATCTGGACTGTGCCGTGCCTCCTCATAGCCCCCGTCCTGGTGACACCCTGCCCCGTGCCAAGCTTCACCCTCTGCCCTCCCTCCCCATTCCCACTCCTGCTGTACTGCCTGTCTTTGAGGAAACCTTACAATCGCTCCCAGTGTCCTCGTCCCATGTGAAGCAATTGCCGGACAAAAAAAAGGGGGAGACCTAAGGGGGGGGGGGGGTACTGTTACGCCGAGCGCTCCGGGTCCCTGCTCCTCCCCGGAGCGCTCGCGGCGTTCCTCTCTCTGCAGCGCCCCGGTCAGACTCGCTGACCGGGAGCGCTGCACTGACATTGCCGGCGGGGATGCGATTCGCATAGCGGGACGCGCCCGCTCGCGAATCGCATCCCAAGTCACTTACCTGTCCCGGCCCCCGGCTGTCATGTCCTGGTGCGCGCGGCTCCGCTCCTTAGGGCGCACGCGCGCCAGCTCTCTAAGATTTAAAGGGCCAGTGCACCAATGATTGGTGCCTGGCCCAATTAGCCTAATTAGCTTCCACCTGCTCCCTGGCTATATTACCTCACTTCCCCTGCACTTCCTGGCCGGATCTTGTTGCCTTGTGCCAGTGAAAGCGTTTAGTGTTGTCAAAAGCCTGTGTTTCCAGATCTTCTGCTATCCACATTGACTACGAACCTTGCCGCCTGCCCCGACCTTCTGCTACGTCTGACCTTGCCTCTGCCTAGTCCTTTTGTCCCACGCCTTCTCAGCAGTCAGCGAGGTTGAGCCGTTGCCGGTGGATATGACCTGGTTGCTACCGCCGCAGCAAGACCATCCCGCTTTGCGTCGGGCTCTGGTGAATACCAGTAGCATCTTAGAACCGGTCAACCGACACGGTCCACGCCAATCCCTCGCTGACACAGAGGATCCACATCCAGCTAGCCGAATCGTGACACCACGTCACTCTCTGCATCACTACTTGGCTGCCTAGCGGAGCAAGCGGCGCATGTCTCCTCCCCTTCTTAGCTGTCCAGTAGCTGCTGACTGTCCTCTATTGGATCGTCCTCAGTAAATAGTGGAGCTGAACCCACAACATAAGATACTTCTTAGGAGATGGAACAGCATAGGACAAAGGCAATGGGAGGACAAGGACTGCTCCTGGGCCATGCCAACAGAGGGTTGTGTCTGAGGAACCCACCGACTGTTGACTAGGGGTATCAGATGTCACTTGTGATGATGTGGATGAGTGTGTTAACCAATCGACAACGGCAGATGGGTTGCTGGTGGAGACACGACCGCTGGCTGAGGCTAGCTCAGGCTCAGGCTGCGACTCCTGCTGCCACTCGGCCCAAGTCTGCTGCCAATTCTGCCTGAAGTATTTAGGCCTCTGCCCCTTCTCTGTGCACGTCCTGGAACTTGTCTGCCTGACATACTTAGTGCGTTTATGAGGGTATTACAATACGCTACACTACTCTTTAAACAGTATTTGTCTAGAACAGCAGCAGGTGATTACTTACGGCTGTCCTAGAACAGTATGTTGGCCCTTGACAGATTAATAGGTACTAGATGGTACAATACTTGGATGTACGTATGCGGTATGCACTGATGAGGGCAGTAATATGCCTAACTATTAGCAGAAAAAACTCTGTATTTTTGTAATACACCAGCCAGTGGATACTATTGTTTGGACTTTGACGGTTTGGAGCACCTTTATAGCTACTAAATGGTACAATACTTGGATGTACCTATGCGGTATGCACTGATGAGGTCAGTAATATGTCTAACTATTAGCAGAAAAAAACTCTGTAGTTTTTGTAAAACACCAGCTGGTGGATACTATTGTTTGGACTTTGATGGTATGGAGCACCTTGACAGCTTAACAGGTACGAAATGGTACAATACTTGGATGTACCTATGCGGTATGCACTGATGAGGGCCTATTAGCAGAAAAAACTCTGTATTTTTGTAGTACACCAGCCGGTGGATACTATTGTTTGGACTTTGATAGTATGGAGCACCTTGACAGCTTAACAGGTACTAAATGGTACAATACTTCGATGTACCTATGCAGTATGCACTGATGAGGGCAGTAATATGCCTAACTATTAGCAGAAAACGTTCCGTTCAATGCCCTGTAACCGGTGGTGAACAGAAACGCTGAGAGCCCTTAAAGGGGTGTTCCAGGCAAAACCTTTTTTTTATATATATCAACTGGCTCCGGAAAGTTAAACATTACTTCTATTAAAAAATCTTAATCCTTCCAATAGTTATTAGCTTCTGAAGTTTTCTGTCTAACTGCTCAATGATGATGTCACGTCTCGGGAGTTGTGCATTATGGGAGAATATCCCCATAGGAACTGCACAACTCCCGGGACGTGAGTCATCAGAGAGCAGTTAGACAGAAAACAACAACTCAACTTCAGAAGCTAATAACTATTGGAAGGATTAAGATTTTTTAATAGAAGTAATTTACAAATCTGTTTAACTTTCCGGAGCCAATTGATATATAAAAAAAAGTTTTGGCCTGGAATACCCCTTTAAGTCCCAGGATGCCCTTGGTCCTAGTGGGGTTAAAAGGTCAAAATATTAAAATACATAAACTAAGATGACACTGTGAAGTACGGGGATATACTCGGCAGGCCTGGAGAAATATTTTTCTAAAAGATGTTTTTATGTACTTGATGTATTTCTAGGTGTATATTAATATATATATATATATATATATATATATATATCTATGTCAAAGAAGAAAGCAGCACTCCTAAAGCGTGAGTAGGTGCCTCCATCTAGGGTCCGGGTCCAGGATCCTGCATACGTAGTTCCAAGGAAAATGCTGTGGCACTCAAGGTATGGTGAAAAAATGAAAACTATTTATTCATCCCAAATGTGCAAAGAGCAACGTTTCAATGGTCTCACACAATCATTATCAAGTGGCTTCATAATGATGGTGTGAGAACATCGAAACGTCGCTCTTTGCACATTTGGGATGAATAAATAGTTTTCATTTTTTCACCATACCTTGAGTGCCACAGCATTTTCCTTAGAAATATATATATATATATATATATATATATATATATATATAGTTACATAGTTACATAGTTAGTATGGTTGAAAAAAGACATACGTCCATCAAGTCCAACCAGGGGATTGAAGGGAAGGATGTAAGGGGATAAGGGAAAGGGATGTAGTTTTATAATTCTGCATAAGCATTAATGTTATTTTGTTCCAGGAATGTATCTAACCCTGCTTTAAAGCTGTTAATTGTTCCTGCTGTGACCAGTTCCTGAGGTAGACCGTTCCATAAATTCACAGTCCTCACGGTAAAGAAGGCTTGCCGCCCCTTTAGACTAAACCTTTTCTTCTCCAGATGGAGGGAGTGCCCCCTCGTCCTTTGGGGGGGTTTAACTTGGAACAGTTTTTCTCCATATTTTTTGTATGGGCCATTTATATACTTATATACGTTTATCATATCCCCCCTTAAACGTCTCTTCTCAAGACTAAACAATTGTAACTCCTTTAATCGCTCCTCATAGCTAAGATGTTCCATGCCCCATATTAGTTTAGTCGCGCGTCTCTGCACCCTTTCCAACTCCGCAGTGTCCCTTTTATGAACAGGCGACCAAAACTGAACAGCATATTCCAGGTGAGGCCGTACCAATGCTTTATAAAGGGGGAGTATTATGTCCCTGCCCCTCGAGTCCATGCCTCTTTTTATACATGACAATATCCTGCCGGCTTTGGAAGCAGCAGCCTGACATTGCATGCTATTTTGTAGTCTGTGATCTACAAGTACACCCAGATCCTTCTCTACCAGTGACTCTGCCAGTTTAATCCCCCCTAAGACATACGACGCATGCAGGTTATTAGTACCCAGATGCATAACTTTACATTTATCCACATTGAACCTCATTTGCCAAGTGGATGCCCAGACAGTTAGTCTATCCAAGTCATCTTGTAACTTATGCACATCCTCTATAGACTGTACCGTGCTACAAAGCTTGGTGTCATCTGCAAAGATAGAAACAGAGCTGTTAATACCATCCTCTATATCATTGATAAATAAATTAAACAGCAGCGGGCCCAGTACTGAACCTTGGGGTACACCACTAATAACCGGGGACCAATCAGAGTACGAATCATTTACCACCACTCTCTGGGTACGATCCATGAGCCAGTGTTCAATCCAGTTACAAACTAAAGTTTCCAAGCCCAAGGACCTTAACTTACCTGTCAGATGTCTGTGAGGGACAGTATCAAACGCTTTGGCAAAATCCAGAAACACTATATCCACAGCCATTCCTCTGTCAAGGCTTCTACTCACCTCTTCATAAAAGCAAATTAGATTGGTTTGACAACTTCTATCCTTAGTAAACCCATGCTGGCTATCACTTATAATACTATTATCCCCTATGTATTCCTGTATGTAATCCCTTATAAGTCCTTCAAACAATTTACCCACAATGCACGTTAGACTTACCGGTCTATAATTGCCTGGCGAAGACCTAGAGCCCTTCTTGAAGATTGGAACCACATTAGCCTTGCGCCAGTCCCTTGGCACAATACCAGACACCAGAGAATCTCTAAATATCATGAACAAGGGTACAGATATTACTAAACTTACCTCTCTAAGAACTCTTGGGTGTAGTCCATCCGGCCCTGGAGATTTGCTTACATTTACTTTACTTAACTTACCTTGTACCATCTCTACATTAAGCCAGTTCAATACATTATATGATGTGTTACCAGCACTGACCTGGCCAATGTCAGCTCCTTCTTCCATAGTATATACAGAACTAAAGAACCCATTCAGTAGCTCCGCCTTCTCTTGATCGCCCGTGACAACCTCCCCAAATCGCCCGTGACAACCTCCCCAGATCGCCCGTGACAACCTCCCCAAATCAAATCAAATCAAAAAATGTTGCAGTCTCTTGTAATACCTTTTTTATTGGACTAACAGAATTTTGTAGAGACAAGCTTTCAGGATTCCTCCCTTTATCAAGTCCAATAGTCAAGGACTAATGATCACAGGACTTTATAAATTATCAGGGAGGAATCCCAAAAGTTTGTCTCTACAAAATTCTGTTAGTCCAATAAAAAAGGTATTACAATCTGCATCACTGGACTAATATGGCTACTCACATTTACTATACAGATATACACATACCTGAAGATGGTTTAGAACCCTGTGATGTCACACATGCTTGTGATGATGTCACCGTAAGCTGTACAAGGAGGTGCGCGCCGGCTGCAGTCTCTTCAGTGTGTTTTGCATTCACAACCTGTGGTGCAAAGTGTTTGTTAGAGAGTTTCTATTTGCGATAGAGAATTCAAGATTTTGACCGTTCCTTGTCTGAAGAGAGAACCACAAGGTAAGTCTCAGCCTCTTCTATTCATACATACACAGGGCATTTTGTTTGCCAGGGTTTTTTTTTTATTGTTGTTGCTTTATTTTAGAGCAAAAAAACAAGAAATTAATTTCCAAAAGAAATAACAAAAGTTATATTTCTCATAGCATTGTGACAATACTTGGCTTAGGCATTAAACATAATAAAACGCACAGATAGTATCATGACCAGAGCTTTTTCTTGCAAAACTGCTAAAATGCAATTATGCCCAAAAAAGCCCCCAAGAAAAAGAGTCCTAATTCATGAAGTTCTAAAAGATATAAGTCTATGAGAAAGATTTGGTGGTGTAGTAAAAGAATGACAGAAAGATTAGGGCAGAAATATAATAGTATATAATAGAATTCTGTGTGTACTAATAATAGAAATACTCTGGGTACTCCGAAAGGGAAAAAATTCAAATCAACTAGTGGCAGAAAGTCATATAGGGGACGGATAGATCCCAATGAGATGGGGTAGGTTCATTATTAGTAAATGTATATAGCAGGATAGCCCAATTGTATCTACAGTATGAAGTTCACATGGCCCAGTGACCATACAGCCAAGCCCTTATAATCTGCCATTATTAGGACAGATTCAGGGTTGTCAGATATTACTAGGACCGGACAGGTTTAGGGTTATCAGATATTACTAGGACCGGACAGGTTCAGGTTTATCAGATATTACTAGGACCGGACAGGTTCAGGGTTATCAGATATTACTAGGACCGGACAGGTTCAGGGTTATCAGATATTACTAGAACCGGACAGGTTCAGGGTTATCAGATATTTCTAGGACCAGACAGGTTCAGGGTCATCAGATATTACTAGGAGCGGACAGGTTCAGGGTTATCAGATATTACTAGGAACGGACAGGTTCAGGGTTATCAGATATTACTAGGACCGCACAGGTTCAGGGTTATCAGATATTACTAGGAGCGGACAGGTTCAGGGTTATCAGATATTACTAGGACCGGACAGGTGCAGGGTTATCAGATATTACTAGGACCGGACAGGTTCAGGGTTATCAGATATTACTAGGACCGGACAGGTTCAGGGTTATCAGATATTACTAGGACCGGACAGGTTCAGGGTTATCAGATATTACTAGGACCGGACAGGTTCAGGGTTATCAGATATTACTAGGACCGGACAGGTTCAGGGTTATCAGACATTGGTAACCTCAGGGAAGACATCTCCATATAAAACACTTATAGAGAAGCGTCTTCTTCTGAGGCTGCGATGGTCTTAGTGTTATCTTGTGGTTCTGTGCTGGACATTTCTGCTCTGTATGAAGGATCTATTGTATAATGACAGGAATGATGACATGTTGTCTAATGTGTTCACTTATCTCTCTCTCTCTCTCTAGTGTTTTCAGGCTCTGACCTGTGACCATGGCCTCTCCACAAGACCCATTGCTGAAGGAGGAGGAAGAAGCAATGGAGGACCATAGTGATATGGATGTAGAAAAGGGCGATATTCCTGAGAGGCAGAACCTGCCATCTCTAAGCGTGATGTCCACCGCACGTTCCATCATCACCGTAGTGATCCTCGCCTTTGTTAATTTGCTCATCTATGCAAATCGCTCCAGCGTGGCGGGGGTGCTGCCTTATATACAGAAAGCATATGACACCAATGCTAGTCTGTCCGGCTTATTGAATACATTGTTCATTGGAAGCTACGTGCTGGTCGCACCAATTTCCGGATATTTGGGCGACCACTGTAATAAGAAATATACTGTTTGCGCAGGAGTCATCGTTTGGCTGAGCATGACACTTACCCTGTCATTCATCCCTGACGGGTACTTCCTGCTCTTCCTGCTGACGAGTGGACTGGTTGGAGCCGGAGAGGCGACTTTCTGCACCATCGCCCCCTCCATCATTGCAGACCTTTTTACAAGTGACCAGCGGACCCGCATGCTGAACGTGTTTTACTCCGTCATACCTGTAGGCTGCGGACTAGGATACATCATCGGGCCCAAAGTGACTGATGCAGCAAGGGGCGATTGGCACTGGGTGTTTCGGGTCACCCCTGGCCTGGGCCTCATAGCTGTGGCTTTGTTGATTTTGGTCACAAAGGAGCTTCCAAGAACAACTACAAACGGGAAGAAGAGCAACAAATCCCAGAAGTTTGCCAAATGGGAGACAGATCTGAAAAAACTATTTAAAAATCGAAGCTTCATGTTAACTACCATGGGATCGACGGCTGTATCCTTCATAGTGGGAGCCATAGGTGTATGGGGTCCGTCATACCTGACCAACGCACGAACACTCCTACAAGAGAAGGACCCTTGCCGTGCTGAACCGTGTGACTATCACGACATCCTAATATTTGGTGTGGTTACAGTCATTTCCGGCATTCTGGGAGTTGTAGCAGGGACGGAGATAAGTAAAAGATATCGCAAATCCAACCCACAGGCGGACCCGCTTGTGTGTGGATGCGCGATGATGCTCTCCGCCCCTTTTCTTCTGTTGGCATTGACTTTTGGCAACATCAGCCTCGTTGCCACCAACATCTTCATCTTCATCGGAGAGACGCTTCTGTCAGTAAATTTCACCCTCATATCTGACATTATACTAAAAGTAGTAACTCCGTGGAGGAGATCTTCAGCCCTGGCCGTGCAGATGACAATCTATCACCTCCTAGGTGACGCCGGCAGCCCATACCTCATCGGCCTGATATCTGACACCTACGAACGAGGATATGCCAAATCCCCTCTTCTGAATTACCGCAGCCTGGAGTATGCCCTCATGACCTGCACCATAATGGCAGTCATCGGAGGGCCCTTCTTCATGGCCACGGCCCTATATATAGAGAGGGACGAAAAAGAAGCAGAGATGGAAGACGAAAAAGAAGCAGAGATGGAATCAGAACCTCCGTCATCCTCCTCCTCCTCACTGCTTCCTGCCGATGAGGACCGCGCTTCAGACTGAGGAAAAGTCATTGCTTACCTTTATCTCGTTTACTTCATTATAAAAAATTAAGAAAAAATAGCTGTATTTGTTCTATGTTCCACTTTACCCCTTAAAAATATTCTCTACCTATCCAACTGTGTCCAAACCCCAAATAGAACAATGTAAATCTCCTAAAAAAGACTATTAATAACAAGAGGGATATATATGAGTGTGTATGTGTTTGTGTATATGTGCGTGTGTATGTATCTGTGTGTATGTGTTTGTGTATGTATGTGTTTGTGTGTATATGTGTGTATGTGTTTGTGTATGTACATGTGTGTATGTGTTTGTGTGTATATGTGTGTATGTGCCTAGACATGTTATATCCTCTCCAAAGAATCAGGGATGTCTGATCTAGGAGTAGCCGGCCCCCATAGACATGAATGGAGGGGGTGTGGTGGCTGTGATCGCCAGTGATCTGGCATGGAGTGGAATTTGCTCCATCCACCGGATGGCTGGGGTGCTGCGGTGGAGATCGCAGGTGTCCCCAGCAGCCGGACCCCCATGATCAGACATGTTATTCCCTACCCTTTGAATAGGAGATAATGTCTAGCGGAGGAGTACCTGCCTGGTCTAGTGTAGTCTCCACCCACTCCGGTGTTGTTGCGTTGCTCTATGGTG
The DNA here is from genome assembly GCF_029499605.1 of Hyla sarda. Lineage (NCBI taxonomy): Eukaryota > Metazoa > Chordata > Amphibia > Anura > Hylidae > Hyla > Hyla sarda. Next base: position 302,157,118 of record NC_079190.1, on the reverse strand, counting down.
CAGCACAGCCAAATAGGAGGGAGCAGGAAGGGAGGAGGGGGTGTAGTTTTTTTCCGCCTCACCCTCTCATAGCCATAACACTTTCATACTTTTTTAAGACCTGACTCACTTTAACACCAAATAAATCTAAAGTGAAACAAAAGATAATTTTTAACAATACAATTTTGGGGAGAAATTGGAAAAAAAGGCAATTTAGCAACTTTTTTTTTGGGGGGGGGGGGGGGGGGGAGGGGTAGATTGCAGGCAGTGCACTTTTTGATAAAAAAATGACATTAACTTTATTCTTTATTCTGTTTTTATGTACTGCCTAAAAATGTTATCTTTTTGTGAAAAAATTTATTTGTTTGATTAAAATTGTGCTCTTCTGACCCCCATAATACTTATTTTTCTACATCAAGGGATGTATGAGGCAAATGTTTTGCTCCGCGATCTGCAGTTTTAATCGGTGCCATTTTTACTTTTATGGGACTTCTTTTTTACCACTTTTTAATATATATTTTTTTAACATTTACGCCATTGACTGTGTGGTTTCATTAATGTTGAATTTTAACTCCACAAGACGCGGGGCATACCAGTACACCTTGCGCCCGCTCCTCTTACATGACACAGGCTCAGGAGCTGACCCTGTGTCATAGTGGGGTGGTCCTGGCGGCTAACAGCCGCTAGGACCCGTGTCTAATGCTGGACATCACCGATTGCTGTGATGCCCAGCATCAACCCCTTAGACACCGCAATCAACTTTGAAATAAAAGTAATACAGTCCTGACAACTCAGCGGAGCTGATGTGGACCATTGGGGTAAAACCGCGGTGTCCCGATCATCTGAGAGGATGGTGGGAGGGCCTTTACCTGCCTCCTTGCCGTCCGATCAATGATCTGATACTCCAGCCATGGCAGGTGGAAGCAGCAGAGCACCAATAACACTGATCAATGCTATGCTATGGCATAGCATTGAATGGTGTATGCAATCCAAATAGTGTAAAAAAAAGTTAATAAAAGGGAATCAACCCTTTACCTAATAAAAGTTTGAATCACCTCCCTTTTTCCATAAAAAAAAATATATGTAAGGAAAATTAAAGGGGTACTCAGGTGGAAAAAACAAATCTAAATAAACTGGTTCCAGTAAATTAAACAGATTTGTAAATTACTTCTATTTAAAAATCTTAATCGTTCCAGTACTTATCAGCTGCTGCATGCTCCATAGGAAGTTGAGTTGCTCTTTTCCGTCTGACCACAGTGCTCTCTACTGATAGCTCTGTCCATGTCAGGAACTGTCCAGAGCAGGATAGTTTTGCTATGGGGATTTGTATCTACTCTGGACAGTTCCTGACATGGACAGAGGTGGCAGGAGAGAGCACTGTGGTCAGACAGAAAAGAACTACGCAAATTCATTTGGAGCATACAGCAGCTGATAAGTACTGGAACGATTAAGATTTGTTTACTAGAAGTAATTTACAAATCTCTTTAATTTTCTGGCACCAGTTGATATGAAAAAAATTGATTTCCACAAGAGTTCCTCTTTAAACATAAACATATGTGATATTGGCGCATACATAAAAAAATATCAAAGTCCAAAATTGCATATTTATACTTTGTATGCCATAAAAAAATTATAAAAAGCGATCAAAAAGTCCCATCAAAGCAAAAATTGTACTGATGAAAACAACACATCACGGCGCAAAAAATTAGCCTTCACATAGCCCAAATGGAAAAAAGTTGGTGGGTTAAACTTATTATGGGAGGGGCTTATTAACATTTATTACCTTTTTTTTTTTTTTTATTTACAATTTTTTTCATATGTTTTGTCCCCTTAGGGCAGTGTTTTCCAAACAGTTTGTCTCCAGTTGCATAATTGGCAGTTGGGGTTTTGCAACAGCTGGGGGCACCCTGGTTGGGAAACACTGCTATGGGGACTACTACTTGCATTCTTGTGATTGCAGACACTGATCAATGCTGTGCCATAGGAGACATAGCACAGCACTGATCAGTTTTATAGGCGCTCCAGTCCTACAAGCTGCTGAGGCTGCCTGCATTATTGGAGCGCCTATTGGATGGGAGGGAGGTAGGGAACCTCCGCCCATTCTTTCAGCTGATCGGGACCATGCAGCATTTTGCCACGGGTGTCATGATCAGCTCCACTGAGCTACCAGCACTTGTTTTCGGCATTTTAGACACCACAATCAACTTTGATTGTGGTGTCTAAATGGCTAGTGCCGGACATCACCCTGATCGGTGATGTCTGGCATTAGCCAGTATGAAGAGAGCTCAGCTCCTGAGCTCGCTTCATAGACCCGACGCATGGCTGCGCCGTGTACCTATGGAGACCAGTCATGGAGGGTTTAATTCACCTACTCCCAGTGCTAGGCACTGCTGGAAGGAGAGACAGTGAGATGCACAATGGATATGATATATGTGGGTATGTATAATGTGTGTATGTATGGTGTATGTATGATAGATGTTTGTGTGTGATGGATTTGTGTGTGATAGATGTGTGTATGTGTATGTATGCTAGATGTGTGTAAGTATGTGAGATCATACATCTATAATACATACACACATTTATCATACATATGCACATGTCATACATACACATACATGAATTATACATGCACATATCTATCATGCAGACACACAGCTATCGTATATACATCATACACACAACTATCATATATACATACATCTGTCATACACATATACACATCAATCATACATACTCACATCTATCATACATACACACATCTATTATACAAATACACACATCTATCACGCATGCACATTTATTATACATACACACATTTATCATACATACACACATCTATCATACACGCACATCTATAACACACATCTATCATGTACATCCATCTATCATACATACATCATTCATATACACACACTCATCTATCATATCATACATGCACACATCTACCATACATACGTCATATAAACACATCTATCATACACACACATCTTGATATAAACACATCTATCATACACACACATCTTGTGCACAGCCATACTTGGACTATAGTGATCATGTGTGTTGACTACAAAAAAAAAAAACAAGACAATCATAAAGAGGAAAGAACAAGCAGTCATAGAATATCACACACCAACCAAGTTACAAAAATAAAAAAAAATCTTTATTTTACACAGGAACACAAACATTTAAAATAGAATGTATGCAGTGAAGGCTCACACATCTCCAGCCTGCTACACTCTCTGCTGCAGGGATTTTAAGGATCCTCAGTTGTCATCTATCCCACAGCGGTGAGTGTAGAAGGCTACAGTTGTGTGAGTTGTGTGAGTTGTGTGAGGTCGGGATAGGAGGTTGAGATAGGAGGACGGGATAGGAGGACAGGATAGGAGGTCGAGAAAGGAGGTCGGGATATGAGGTTGGGATAGGACAACAATATATGAGGACGGGATAAGAAGTCAAAAGCTTCCTCCTTTGTTGATTTTCCTCCCCAACAAGGATTAGGATTAGGAAGGAAAAACTGGGCAACGCCAGGTACTCAGCTAGTATATATATATATATATATATATGCACACAGTGCGGAGAACAAGTATTTTATACACTGCCGATTTTCCAGGTTTTCCTACTTACAAAGCATGTAGAGTTCTCTAACTTTTATCATTGGTATCTTCAACTGTGAGAGACCAAATCTAAAACAATAATCCAGAAAAATGTACAATTTATTGCATGACATAAGAGTTTGATACATCAGAAAAGCATACTGTAACTTCATATTTGGTACAGAAACTTCTGTTTGCAATTACAGAGATCATACATTTCCTGTAGTTCTTGACCAGGTTTGCACACACTGCAGCAGGGATTTTGGCCCACTCCTCCACACAGACTTTCTCTAGATCCTTCAGGTTTTGGGGCTGTCGCTGGACAATACAGACTTTCAGCTTCCCACCCTATTGGGTTTAGGTCTGGAGACTGGCTAGGCCACTCCAGGACCTTGAGATGCTTCTTACTGATCCACTGCTTAGTTGCCCTGGCTGTGTGTTTGGGTCGTTGTGATGCTGGAAGGCCCAGCCATGACCCATCTTCATTGCTCATACTGAGGGAAGGAGGTTCTTGCGATACTTGGCCCCATTTATGCTCCCCTCAATGCGGTGCAGCCGTCCTGTCCCCTTTGCAGAAAAGCAGTCCCAAAGAATGATGCTTCCACCTCCATGCTTCATGGTTGGGATGGTGTTCTTGAGGTTGTAGTTGTCCTCCTTCTTCTTCCAAACAAGATATGCACTGACTTGAGCAGGGGGATCTTGCGTGCACCTCAGAATTTAAATCCATGGTTGGTATGTGATCAAATACTTATGTCATGCAATAAAATGCTAATACATTTTTAAAGAAATGATACAATGTGATTTTCTGGATTTTTCTTTTAGATTCCATCTCTCACAGTTGAGGGGTACCTATGATAAAAATTACAGACCTCTGCATGAAAACCTGTAAAATCGGAAGTGTATCAAATACTTGTTCTTCCCACTGTATTTCAATGTAGCAGAGATGACTGTGTTCTGCTTCCCTAATGTAGTAAAGGCGAGTTCCGGTTCTCTTTTTCTGGCCATGTTTCTTTTCTAGCCATGTTCCTTGATCCTTGGCAGGTTGCGTTTCTTCCAGTGAATCCAGTGTCTTGTCCTTATCTTGATCTTAGGTTGTATCCTGTATCCTGATTTCCATCATGTTGTTCCTGATGGAGTTTTGTAGGTGGTGAAGTCCTAATCCGGGCCTTTGCTTTGGTCATGGTCTTATTCCTTTTCTGTTTTAGATATGCATTAATCCGGTTCCATTGACCCCACAAGGCCACTGTGATTGGGTTACCTGCAGTCACCTGGCTGCATCCCTCTTGCAGGTCGACACCTCTCTCGGTAGCTCTCCACTTTGGAGTAATTTCCTCCTTCTCCTCTTTTGTTCTCTCCTTTCCTCCTATGTAGATGTCTTCTTCTTTCTCTTCCTACTACAGCCCATGTTGAGTCCGAGTCTTCAGCTGGGCACTAACAAAAGAAATCAATCATCATTAATCTGGCAAAAAATAAAACTTTATTTGACCTTTCGCTCTAGCTCATAGAAAATGTTCCCCCATATAGTTTGTCTGTAATGACATTTCCAGATTATATAGAGATAATTTGCGTTCTGCTCCTGGGATTTTGGACATACTGAAGCTCCATTGATAAACCTTTTATGTAAAATCAAGGGGGGAACAATAACTTCTATGAATTATCCTAAATGGAGTAAGTTTATATTGATAATTATTGAAAGCCATATCATCATTTTCCCATGTACTCTTCCATGTCCTTGCATGCAATAGTCCAAAATCCCCTCCCAAATAGATTTACCAATCCTTAGTGACAGCAAACATTAAGTATAAAGCCTGATGGGCTGTATTTGTGCGAGGGGCGGAAGTAATTATCGCTCCCTGCACTTCCAGGTGGGGCTTATTGGGCGTGTGTATATAACTTTCCCCTCTCCTACAGGGGCGGAGCACGTGTCGTTTGTGGAATCTCTGCTTCCTGTGGCAGTCTGGTGTTTGAATCTCCCACAAAAATCTTCAGAGCTGCTGCTCACGGTGCGGAGGCCTCGCTGATCATGAGTCTGGGGGGGTGGGGTGCAGGCGTGGCATTCCGGGCAGCTCTGCTGGCTGTCTTATCTGGGGATGCTGTGTCTCACTCTGATTATAAGGTAATATTGGGCAGGTATGGTTCTGGCTGGCTCGGCCGGCAGCGGTAGTGGGGGCCAGGAGCGGAAAGCAGGTGAGTTAAATCGGTGCTGGGGGTGGTGCGGCCTCAGCATTTCGCGCAGCCCGCTAGCTGCCTCATGGCGACATGTGAACCGCCCACCGCTACAATTGTCTATGACCTTGGGACAGGTTGCGGCAGCTGCTCAGTCCTCGTTAGGCGGACCTGTCAGCTTGTCTGCTATCGTTAATCTAAAGTATAGTGTAATGCTCTGCGGAAGGTTGTTTCAATATAAAGATTGCTGTATACAGTGTGGTGCAATGCTCTGCAAAGAGTCGTTTCAATATAACTTTTGCTGTGTGCTGCGGTGCTCTGCGGGGTATATGGTGCCCTTGCAGTATACGGTACAGTGTAATGCTCTGCAAAGGGTCTTGTTACAATATAACATGTACTGTATAACGGTATAGTGCAGTGCCCTGCAGATGGTCTCATTACAATATAGTATACATGATATACAGTTATCTTGTAATACTCTGCAGATGGTCTCGTTACAATATAGTATACATGATATACAGTTATAGTGCAAAAATCTGCAGATGGTCTCGTTACAATATAGTATACTTGATATAAAGCTATGGTGATATGCTCTGCAGATGGTCTTGTTACAATATAGTATACATGATATATAGTTAAGGTGCAATGCTCTGCAGATCGTCTCGTTACAATATAGTATACATGATATACAGCTATGGTGATATGCTCTGCAGATGGTCTCGTTACAATATAGTATACATGATATACAGCTATGGTGCTATGCTCTGCAGATGGTCTTGTTACAATATAATATATACTATATACAGTATAGTGCTATACTCTGCAGATGGTCTCATTATAAACAAACTTTATACAGTTAGTGCAATTCTCTGCAGATGGGATGGTTTCAATATAACATACTATATAGGGCATAGTGCAATGCTCTGCAGAGGGTCGTTACAGTTAGCATGTGCAGTGTGGTGCAATTATCTGCGAAGGGTCTCGTTGCAACACAAGGATGCATTTACTGCTCGGTGTGGTGCAATACTCTGCAGAGGATCACGTTGCAGGGTAGCATATGCTGTGTGTAGTGATGCAGTGCTCTGCAGAGTGTCTTGTTTCAATTTAGTATACAGTAGGGTGCAATGCTCTGTAGAGATATAACATAGGCTACATCTAATTAAATCATAGTATAAACAGTGTTATTTACACGATCATGGTATCCATACGGTTCATACGCTTGGTTTATAATGGGCATACACGCATTACTGGTACAAGAGGCACACGAGTAGAGCATCTTCACGGTTTGATAACTCCATGAGTTTCTTATCATCCTTACACTCATGGTTAATTCTTACACTTATGGCACACTGCTCGTACGCGCATAGTATGTATACAGTTTCATGAGCTAATATCATTATATACGGTACATATACTCACTGACGATACATTCACAGCATTTATACTGTGCAAACTCGTTTATGCTGTTCACCTCATGGTTATTCTCTCACTCGCTGGTGTTTTACATGGTCCACATACTTGGCATTTATGCTGTTCACATATTCTTGGCATATTCACGGTCTTACGTTCTTTCTACCATGTTACGTTCATGGCAATCAAACACCTCGTAATTATAACTGGTTCATACGCTCAAAGTATCATTCGGTTCATATGTTAATGGTATTTCATACTGGTTAAGGCAGTATACTGCCTATAGCAATTATACGGTTCATACACTCATGGCAGTTATAGTGGTCACACGCTCACGGTTCTTAAGTTGTTCACATTTTCACCGCATTCATACACGCAGGTTTCATACGCTCATGGCAGTTATATTGGTCACACGGTTATGGTTTTGTTGTTCACACGTTCATCGCATTCATACATGCAGGGTTCATACGGTTCATACGCTCCTGGCAGTTATATTGGTTACACGGTCATGGTTTTGTTGTTCACACGTTCACCCCGTTCATACACGCAGGGTTCATACGCTCATGGCAGTAATATTGGTTACACGGTCATGGTTTTGTTGTTCACACGTTCACCGCATTCATACACGCAGGTTTCATACGCTCATGGCAGTTATATTGGTCACACGATTATGGTTTTGTTGTTCACACGTTCATCGCATTCATACACGCAGGGTTCATACGGTTCATACGCTCATGGCAGTTATATTGGTTACACGGTCATGGTTTTGTTATTCACACGTTCACAGCATTCATACACGCAGGGTTCATACGGTTCATACGCTCCTGGCAGTTATATTGGTTACACGGTCATGGTTTTGTTGTTCACACGTTTACCCCATTCATACACGCAGGGTTCATACGCTTATGGCAGTTATATTGGTTACATGGTCATGGTTTTGTTATTCACACGTTCACCGCATTCATACACGCAGGTTTCATACGGTTCTCACATATAGTGTTATGCTGTTTCGTGCAGTTGTGGCCACGCGCTCATAGCATGTTCACAGCATTATTGTCACGATTCGGCTGGCTGGAGGTGGATCCTCTGTGCCAGAGAGGGATTGGCGTGGACCGTGTCGGTGGACCGGTTCTAAGTTGCTACTGGTATTCACCAGAGCCCGCCGCAAAGCGGGATGGTCTTGCAGCGGCGGTAGCAACCAGGTTGTATCCACCGGCAACGGCTCAACCTCTCTGACTGCTGAGATAAGCGCGGTACAAGGGAGTAGACAAGAGCAAGGTCGGACGTAGCAGAAGGTCAGGGCAGGCAGCAAGGATCGTAGTCAGGGGCAACGACAGGAGGTCTGGAACACAGGCTAGGAACACACAAGGAAACGCTTTCACTGGCACAATGGCAACAAGATCCGGCGAGGGAGTGCAGGGGAAGTGAGGTATAAGTAGGGAAGTGCACAGGTGAAAGTACTGATAAAAACCTCATGCGCCAATTAGTGGCGCACCGGCCCTTTAAATCGCAAGGACCCGGCGCGCGCGCGCCCTAAGGAGCAGGGCCGAGCGCCGGGTCAGCACAGATGGGGAACGGGTCTGGTAAGCGAGTTGGGATGCGCATCGCGAGCGGGCGCGTCGCGCATCGCGAGCGGGCGCGTCCCGCATCGCGAATCGCATCCCGGCTGGGAGCATTATCGCAGCGCACCCGTCGGCAGGTCTGACCGGGGTGCTGCGAATAAGAGAACGCTGTGAGCGCTCCGGGGAGGAGCAGGGACCCGGAGCGCTCAACTTAACAGTACCCCCCCCTTGGGTCTCCCCCTCTTTTTGGAACCTGAGAATTTGAGGATAAGATTTTTGTCCAGGATGTTGTCCTCAGGTTCCCATGATCTCTCCTCTGGGCCGCAATTCTCCCAATCCACCCAAATTTTTTTTTTACCTCTGACCGTCTTGGATGCCAGGATTTCTTTCATTGAAAAAACGTCAGAGGACCCGGAAACTGGAGTGGGAGAAACAACTTTGGGAGAGAAACGGTTAAGGATGAGTGGTTTAAGGAGAGAGACATGTGTCACGATGCCGGCTGGCAGGAGGTGGATCCTCTGTGCCAGAGAGGGATTGGCGTGGACCGTGCTAGTGGACCGGTTCTAAGTCACTACTGGTTTTCACCAGAGCCCGCCGCAAAGCGGGATGGTCTTGCTGCGGCGGTAGTGACCAGGTCGTATCCACTAGCAACGGCTCAACCTCTCTGGCTGCTGAGATAGGCGCGGTACAAGGGAGTAGACAGAAGCAAGGTCGGACGTAGCAGAAGGTCGGGGGCAGGCGGCAAGGTTCGTAGTCAGGGTGGATAGCAGAAGTTCTGGTACACAGGCTTTGGACACACAAAACGCTTTCACTGGCACAAGGCAACAAGATCCGGCAAGGGAGTGCATGGGAGGAGGTCAGATATAGTCAGGGACCAGGTGGAAGCCAATTAAGCTAAATGGGCCAGGCACCAATCATTGGTGCACTGGCCCTTTAAGTCTCAGGGAGCTGGCGCGCGCGCGCCCTAGAGAGCGGAGCCGCGCGCGCCAGCACATGACAGCAGGGGACGGGAACGGGTAAGTGACCTGGGATGCGATTCGCGAGCGGGCGCGTCCCGCTGTGCGAATCGCATCCACGACGGCCATGACAGTGCAGCGCTCCCGGTCAGCGGGACCGACCGGGGCGCTGCGGAGAGAGAGACGCCGTACGCGCTCCGGGGAGGAGCGGGGACCCGGAGCGCTAGGCGTAACAGTACCCCCCCCCCTTAGGTCTCCCCTTCTCTTTGTCCGGTAACTGCCCCCCCCGGGATGAGGACACCGGGAAAGGATGGAGGGATTCCTCAACGGCAGGCAGTACAGCAGGAGTGGGAATGGGGAGGGAGGGCAGAGGGCGAGGCCTGGCACGGGGCAGTGTGACACCAGGACGAGGGCCACGAGGAGGCACCGAGGCTTGATTGACTGGACTGGGAGGGGGGGAGAGGCACTTCTTAAGGCGGGCAGAGTCCATAACGACCTTAGGGAGACCGGATACAGGAGGAACCACAGGGTCACGGCAGGGAGTACTGGGAACCGGTTTAAGGCAGTCCTTGAAGCAAGAGGTACCCCAGCTCTTGATCTCCCCTGAGGACCAATCCAGGGTTGGGGAATGGTGTTGAAGCCAGGGTAGTCCAAGGAGAATTTCAGAAGTGCAATTGGAGAGGACCAAAAACTCAATTTTCTCATGATGAGGTCCGATGCACATTAGGAGGGGCTCCGTGCGGAAACGCACGGTGCAATCCAACCTGGCTCCGTTGACCGCGGAAATGTGGAGTGGCTTGACAAGACGGGTCACCGGGATGCGGAATTTATTCACCAAGGACTCCCGAATAAAATTCCCAGAGGCACCAGAGTCCAGGCAGGCCACGGCTGAGAGGGAAGAGCTGGCTGAAGAAGAAATCCGTACAGGCACCGTGAGACGTGGAGAAGCCGACTTAGCATCAAGAGACGCCACACCCACGAGAGCTGGGTGCGAGCGTGCGTTTCCCAGACGTGGAGGACGGATAGGGCAATCCACCAAAAAATGTTCGGTACTGGCACAGTACAGACAAAGATTCTCTTCCTTACGGCGATTCCTCTCTTCCAGGGTCAGGCGAGACCGATCCACTTGCATGGCCTCCTCGGCGGGAGGCCTAGGCGCAGATTGCAATGGAGACTGTGGGAGAGGTGTCCAGAGATCTAAGTCTTTTTCCTGGCGGAGCTCTTGATGCCTCTCAGAAAAACGCATGTCAATGCGAGTGGCTAGATGAATGAGTTCATGCAGATTAGCAGGAGTATCTCGTGCGGCCAGAACATCTTTAATGTTGCTGGATAGGCCTTTTTTAAAGGTCGCGCAGAGGGCCTCATTATTCCAGGAAAGTTCAGAAGCAAGAGTACGGAATTGTATGGCGTACTCGCCAACGGAAGAATTACTCTGGACCAGGTTCAGCAGGGCAGTCTCAGCAGAAGAGGCTCGGGCAGGTTCCTCAAAGACACTTCGAATTTCCGAGAAGAAGGAGTGTACAGAGGCATTGCGGTCCCAGAGCGGTGTGGCCCATGACAGGGCTTTTCCAGACAGAAGGCTGACTACGAAAGCCACCTTAGACCTTTCAGTAGGAAACTGGTCCGACATCATCTCCAAGTGCAGGGAACATTGCGAAAGAAAGCCACGGCAAAACTTAGAGTCCCCATTAAATTTGTCCGGCAAGGACAGGCGGAGGCTAGGAGTGGCCACTCGCTGCGGAAGGGGTGCAGGAGCTGGCGGAGGAGATGATTGCTGCTGAAGTTGCGACTGAAGTTGCTGCACAATGGTGAATACTTCCGACAGCTGGTGGGTTAGATGGGCGATCTGTCGGGATTGCTGGGCGACCACCGTGGTGATATCAGAGATATAAGGCAGAGGGACGTCAGCGGGATCCATGGCCGGATCTACTGTCACGATGCCGGCTGGCAGGAGGTGGATCCTCTGTGCCAGAGAGGGATTGGCGTGGACCGTGCTAGTGGACCGGTTCTAAGTCACTACTGGTTTTCACCAGAGCCCGCCGCAAAGCGGGATGGTCTTGCTGCGGCGGTAGTGACCAGGTCGTATCCACTAGCAACGGCTCAACCTCTCTGGCTGCTGAGATAGGCGCGGTACAAGGGAGTAGACAGAAGCAAGGTCGGACGTAGCAGAAGGTCGGGGGCAGGCGGCAAGGTTCGTAGTCAGGGTGGATAGCAGAAGTTCTGGTACACAGGCTTTGGACACACAAAACGCTTTCACTGGCACAAGGCAACAAGATCCGGCAAGGGAGTGCATGGGAGGAGGTCAGATATAGTCAGGGACCAGGTGGAAGCCAATTAAGCTAAATGGGCCAGGCACCAATCATTGGTGCACTGGCCCTTTAAGTCTCAGGGAGCTGGCGCGCGCGCGCCCTAGAGAGCGGAGCCGCGCGCGCCAGCACATGACAGCAGGGGACGGGAACGGGTAAGTGACCTGGGATGCGATTCGCGAGCGGGCGCGTCCCGCTGTGCGAATCGCATCCCCGACGGCCATGACAGTGCAGCGCTCCCGGTCAGCGGGACCGACCGGGGCGCTGCGGAGAGAGAGACGCCGTACGCGCTCCGGGGAGGAGCGGGGACCCGGAGCGCTAGGCGTAACAACATGGAAAGCATTGGGAATACGGAGAGAAGGAGGAAGAAGGAGTTTGTAAGAGACAGGGTTGATCTGGCACTTGATTTTGAAAGATCCAAGATAACGTGGTCCCAGTTTATAACTGGGGACACGAAAGCGGACATACTTGGCGGAGAGCCATACTTTGTCTCCGGGAGAAAAAATGGGGGGAATTCTTCTTTTCCTATCGGCATGTTTTTTCATCCGGAATGAAGCCTGTAAGAGAGAATTTTGAGTCTCTTTCCATATGGTGGAGAGGTCCCGGGTCACCTCATCAACAGCGGGCAGACTAGAGGGCATGGGAGTGGGAAGGGGAAGAAGAGGGTGACGGCCGTACACCACGAAGAATGGGGATTTAGCAGAAGATTCGGAGACTCTGAAATTTTACGAGAATTCGGCCCATGGTAGAAGATCTGCCCAGTCATCCTGGCGGGAGGAAACAAAATGTCGCAAATAATCACCCAGAACCTGATTAATTCTTTCTACTTGCCCATTGGATTGGGGATGATAAGAAGATGAGAAATTTAATTTGATTTTGAGCTGTTTACAGAGGGCCCTCCAGAATTTAGACACTAATTGAACGCCTCTATCCGAGACGATATGCGTGGGCAGCCCGTGAAGGCGAAAAATGTGTATAAAAAATTGTTTCGCCAACTGAGGCGCAGAAGGAAGACCTGGAAGAGGGATAAAATGTGCCATCTTGGAGAATCGATCAACGACCACCCAAATAACTGTGTTGCCATGGGATAAAGGTAAGTCAGTAATAAAGTCCATACCAAGCTGAGACCATGGTCGCTCAGGAACAGGCAGAGGGTGGAGGAGACCAGCAGGTTTCTGGCGAGGGGTCTTGTCCCGGGCACAGACTATACAAGCCCGCACGAAATCAACAACATCAGCTTCCAGGGTAGGCCACCAATAAAATCGAGAGATGAGCTGGATGGATTTTTTGATGCCAGCATGGCCTGCGAGGTGTGAGGAGTGTCCCCACTGAATCCTGAGGCGCTGGCGTGGAGAGACGAAGGTCTTCCCTGGAGGAGTTTGTCTGATGGAAGCTGGAGAAGTGGAGATCACATAGTCCGGAGGAATAATGTGTTGCGGGGAAGCTTCCACTTCAGAGGCATCCGATGAACGAGAGAGGGCATCAGCCCTAATGTTCTTGTCAGCAGGGCGAAAATGAATTTCAAAGTTAAATCGGGCAAAGAACAACGACCACCTAGCCTGGCGAGGGTTCAGCCGTTGGGCAGACTGAAGATAAGAGAGATTTTTGTGATCAGTGTATATAATAACTGGATATTTGGATCCTTCCAGCAGGTGCCTCCATTCCTCAAGCGACAATTTTATGGCCAGTAGTTCTCGATCACCAATGGAGTAGTTTTTCTCCGCCGGAGAGAAGGTCCTAGAAAAGAAACCACAAGTAAAAAGCATGCCCGGAAGAATTTTTTTTGTAGGAGTACTGCTCCAGCTCCCACCGAGGAGGCATCTACCTCCAGCGAGAAGGGCTTAGATGGATCAGGTCTGGAGAGTACGGGAGCAGAAGAAAAGGCAGTCTTGAGATGATTGAATGCGTCTTCCGCTTCAGGAGGCCAGGACTTAGGGTTGGCGTTTTTCTTGGTTAGGGCCACGAGAGGAGCCACAATAGTGGAAAAGTGCGGAATAAATTGTCTGTAATAATTGGCAAACCCCAAAAAACGTTGGATAGCACGGAGTCCGGAGGGGCGTGGCCAATCCAATACGGCTGATAGTTTTTCTGGGTCCATTTGTAGTCCCTGGCCAGAGACTAAGTATCCTAGGAAGGGAAGAGATTGACATTCAAAGAGACATTTTTCCATTTTGGCATATAATTGAATGTCCCGAAGTCTCTGAAGAACCATGCGGACATGCTGGTGGTGTTCTTCTAGGTTAGCAGAAAAAATCAGAATATCGTCTAGGTAAACCACAACACAGGTATATAGAAGATCACGAAAAATTTCATTTACAAAGTCTTGGAAGACGGCAGGGGCGTTGCAAAGCCCAAAGGGCATAACCAGATATTCAAAGTGTCCATCTCTGGTGTTAAATGCTGTCTTCCACTCGTCCCCCTCCCTGATGCGGATGAGATTATATGCACCTCTTAAGTCCAGCATGGTAAAGATGTGGGCGCCTCGTAGGCGGTCAAAGAGTTCCGAGATAAGAGGTAGGGGATAGCGTTTTTTTACAGTGATTTTATTAAGTCCGCGGTAATCAATGCAAGGGCTTAGGGAGCCGTCTTTTTTGGAAACAAAAAAAAATCCAGCTCCGGCAGGGGAGGAAGATTTGCGGATAAACCCCTTTTTTAAATTCTCTTGGATGTACTCCGACATGGCTTGTGTTTCCAGAGCAGACAGAGGATAGATTCTGCCCCGGGGTGGAGTAGTACCGGGGAGGAGGTCAATAGGACAGTCATAAGGCCTGTGAGGAGGCAAAGTCTCTGCTTGTTTTTTGCAAAAAACATCAGCATAATCCAGATAGGCCTTGGGGAGACCAGATAACAGAGGAACCACAGGGTCTTGACTGACAGTACAGGGAGCAGGCTTAAGACAGTCCTTGTGGCAAGAAGTACCCCAGTTCTTGATTTCCCCGGTGGTCCAATCGAGGGTTGGGGAATGGCGTTGAAGCCACGATAATCCAAGAAGAATTTCCGAAGTGCAGTTAGAGAGGACCAGAAATTAAATTTTTTCGTGATGGGGTCCGATGCACATTAAGAGGGGTTCCGTGCGTTAACGCACAGTACAGTCCAATCTTTCATTATTAACAGAGGCGATGTAGAGGGGCTGGCGAGACTGGTCACCGGGATGTTGAACCTGTTGATGAAAGAGGCCAAAATAAAATTTCCTGCAGATCCGGAATCCAAGAAGGCCATAGCTGAGAAGGAGAAGGTAGAAGAAGAAATCCGCACAGGCACAGTAAGACGTGGAGAAGCAGAGTTCACATCAAGAGCTGTCTCACCTTTGTGCGGAGTCAGCGTGCGTCTTTCCTGGCGTGGAGGTCGGATAGGACAATCCTTCAAGAAATGTTCGGTACTGGCACAGTACAGGCAAAGGTTCTTCATGCGGCGTCGTGTCCTCTCTTGAGATGTCAAGCGAGACCGGTCAACTTGCATAGCCTCCACGGCGGAAGGCACAGGAACGGATTGCAGTGGACCAGAGGAGAGAGGAGCCGGGGAGAGAAACCGCCTCGTGCGAACAAAGTCCATATCCTGGCGGAGCTCCTGACTCCTTTTGGAAAAACGCATGTCAATGCGGGTGGCAAGATGAATAAGTTCATGCAGGTTAGGAGGGATTTCTCGTGCGGCCAGCACATCTTTAATGTTACTAGATAGGCCTTTTTTAAAGGTCGCGCAGAGGGCCTCGTTATTCCAGGACCATTCGGAGGCGAGAGTACGGAATTGGATGGTGTACTCGCCAACAGAAGAATTACCCTGGACCAGGTTCAGCAGGGCAGTCTCGGCAGAAGAGGCTCGGGCAGGTTCCTCGAAGACACTTCGAATCTCCGTGAAGAAAGAGTGTACAGAGGCAGTGACAGGATCATTGCGGTCCCAGAGCGGTGTGGCCCATGACAGGGCTTTCCCAGACAGAAGGCTGACTACGAAAGCCACCTTTGACCTTTCAGTTGGAAACTGGTCCGACATCATCTCCAAATGCAGGGAACATTGTGAAAGAAAACCACGGCAAAATTTAGAGTCCCCATCAAATTTGTCCGGCAAAGACAATCGGAGGCTGGATGCGGCCATTCGCTGCGGAGGAGGTGCAGGAGCTGGCGGAGGAGATGATTGTTGAAGCTGTGGTAGTAGCTGCTGTACCATCACGGTCAGTTGAGACAGCTGGTGGCCTTGTTGCGCTATCTGTTGCGACTGCTGGGCGACCACCGTGGTGAGGTCAGCGACAACTGGCAGCGGGACCTCAGCGGGATCCATGGCCTGATCTACTGTCATGGTTCGGCTAGCTGGAGGTGGATCCTCTGTGCCAGAGAGGGATTGGCGTGGACCGTGTCGGTGGACCGGTTCTAAGTTGCTACTGGTATTCACCAGAGCCTGCCGCAAAGCGGGATGGTCTTGCAGCGGCGGTAGCAACCAGGTCGTATCCACCGGCAACGGCTCAACCTCTCTGCTGAGATAAGCGCGGTACAAGGGAGTAGACAAGAGCAAGGTCGGATGTAGCAGAAGGTCAGGGCAGGCAGCAAGGATCGTAGTCAGGGGCAACGGCAGGAGGTCTGGAACACAGGCTAGGAACACACAAGGAAACGCTTTCACTGGCCCAATGGCAACAAGATCCGGCGAGGGAGTGCAGGGGAAGTGAGGTATAAGTAGGGAAGTGCACAGGTGAAAGTACTGATAAAAACCTCATGCGCCAATCAGTGGCGCACCAGACCTTTAAATCGCAAGGACCCGGCGCGCGCGCGCCCTAAGGAGCGGGGCCGCGTGCGCCGGGTCAGCACAGACGGGGAACGGGTCTGGTAAGCGAGTCGGGATGTGCATCGCGAGCGGGCGCGTCCCGCATCGCGAATTGCATCCCGGCTGGGAGCATTATCGCAGCGCACCCGGTCGGCAGGTCTGACCGGGGCGCTGCGAATAAGAGAATGCTGTGAGCACTCCGGGGAGGAGCAGGGTCCCGGAGCGCTCAGCGTAACAGTTATACTGCTCATAGTACTCATAGTACCTCATAGCGTCATACCACATATTAATTCGTAGCACATATGCTCGACGCTTTTACTGCACATGTACTTGAAGCATTTATTAGAGCATAAATTCATAATGTTCCTTACGTTTTCACGGTACTTACGCTCCCAGCTTGTGTATGATACATGCACCAGTACACAGCATTTGTTGCATACTACCATAGTTGTATGCGGGTTGGTTATTATGTGCATTCGTTCCTAGTGTTGAATAGCAGTTGCACCTCTGGCTGTACATATATTTACAATACACGATTACAGTATTCATATTGTGCTTACATTCATTGCAGATATATCGAGCACATATTCTTAAACCTCCTACGTCTGCAGGGGGGGGATGCAACGCATAGGTTATTGTTACAGACATGTCTCAGAGCAATAACATATTGAGTAGCGACTTGTAGGTGGGTATACTGTTAGCAGGTTATGCCGTACATACGGTTAACATGTTTCATGCGGTGCTCACAGTGGAGGTAGATCATTTGGTTAGGGTATTGGACACAATTGGTCATTTTTGTTACTGACACGCCTTCAGAACAACACGCCAGCTTCATACAGGTATCTTGTCATGAATACTCATGATGTTACCCTGTTGCCTGACTCCTCTTCAGGTTAAAAGGGGTAATGCAAGTTGCTACTGACTCGTTTTCAGAGCAATTTTGTCGTTTGTTATATTTATTATGACCTGACACGTTTTCAGGTCAGATACAACCTCGTCTGTTGTATTTCTCAATGACGTTATCATTTCGTTATAGTACACAGATTCAACTATCCGGCATAGTGGCACGTTCTCTTGAAGGAGGGCCAGCATTTAGTTGCAGATATATTGTGCATTTAATACACAGTTACATGACTCATTTCTTTAGGATCAGGGATTGAATCGTGGTTTCTGCTGTTTCATTTCAGAGCAATTGATTTGACATGGTTATGTAGGTAATCTGACACATTTCAGATAGCATACAATCTCAGTATGGCATTTCACACTTACGTATTTGAAAAAAAAAAAAAAAAGGGGTTTACAAAGACCTGTGACGTTTACAGGCACGATTATTTCACAAAGACCTGTCATGTCTACAGGCTCGATGGTTCCGCGGGGACCTGTGACGGGTTCAGGCACGACGGTGTCGCAAAGACCTGTCAGGTCTACAGGCATGATGGTTCACCTAAACACTGGTCACGTCTACAGGTACGTTGCTCACGCAGGGAGCTGTCATCTACAACGGGTCATCACTTCCAAGTCCAGTTGGGTCAGTCAGGTGGCTAGTTAGGTATGTCTGCTGTTACAGTCTCAATCAGGTAAGGTGCCTTCGTGAACCTTGTCAGGTGACATGACCCACAAGGTCTATCAGGTAGATAGGTATTTCATGTCATTTACCTGTCAGTTTCGTTTTTGCCTCTTAAATAGCAGGGGATTGGTGCTTGTCAGACCGGCCATGAAGTTAGCCTTTCCGTGTCCATTTGAAGTAATGTCACAAGTAGGGATGGTAATAGGTATAGTTCAGTTAGTATATTTGGCAGGGAAGGTTATTCTCAGGTTGATTCTTTACAGATGGACGTTACTACCACAGTTTCAAAGGTATGGTTACCACCTCTAGTAGTCACTAGTTGGTCAGGGCTACTCTTTCAGCACACTAGGTATAGTCTACTTCGGGTATGTGAAGATTGATGCCGGATGTAGGATGTTTTATTTTCAGGAATTGTATTCATCCTAGAATGGTTGCTATTTGCCCTCTATAGGCGTGCCCTCATTGCGCGGTTATGGCACAACTCAGAACGCTATGCTAGAGTAAGATCTTGTATAGGTATGTAGGCAATCTTTCCTGTCACTAGTACACGTATGGAGCCCCGAACACAAGTATAAAGCCTGATGGGCTGTATTTTGTGTGAGGGGCGGAAGTAATTATCGCTCCCTGCACTTCCAGGTGGGGCTTATTGGTAACAGGTGGGGGCGTGTGTATATAACTTCCCCCTCTCCTACAGGGGTGGAGCACGTGTCGTTTGTGGAACCCTCCCAAACCTCCCTTATCTTATTCCTTCACTATAGTGCATGCCCTCTATAGGCGTGCCCTCATTGCGCGGTTATGGCACAACTTAGACCGCTATGCTAGGGTAAGATCTTGTATAGGTATGTAGGCAATCTTTCCTGTCACTAGTACACGTATAGAGCCCCGAACACAAATACAGTATTCATACTTCTTCACTGTTTGTACCAATTGCATGTTGATGTGTTTAGTTGTCTGCTCATTTTCCAACCCATTCCTTACACATGTGGTGTCCACTGGGTGTTAGCAGTCGTACCTTGTTTACATCGTGAAGCCAGGGCACCGTTTATACAATCCATGGTCCAAAGGTGGGAGACAGTCTTCCTGGGCAAGACACGATGAGAAAATAAACCCATCGACATAAGGTTATGGTTAACTGCCTTTTCTGAGCTTGTGAAGTTGGTATAACACAAACAGCTAGCTTTAATGTGAGAGTGCAGTGTAGCCCTTGCTAGCCTTGTTGCTGTTCTGAGACTTTTGGTACTTTTCACCGGATGGAATTGTAGAATTTATGATTCTGGTAGCTAGGGTCCTTCCAAGACAATGTGGGTTATTCTGCAAGGGCATGTAATCCTCCCACGAGTGACACTTGTAGAAGGACCAGGTAGTAAGATTTAAACTGAAGTAGGCCTCTACTTAGGACACACGACACAGCACACCTGAGCTTAGCTGTTGCTCATGGATTAGCCTGTTGAATGAAACTAGACAGGCTAATGTGCAGTACTAGACTGACTAACCCCTCCCCTGTACTTCACTACACAGAGGAGACTTTTGGGGTAACATGTCAAACATACATACATGGAACCATAAGAAAATTAATTTAATATAATATAAAACATATATTATATGTAAAATATATATATTTTTATATTACACTATTCACATAATTGCTAGGGGGCCCAACACCCTGTGCTGCCAGGCTCCCGAGACAGCCCAAAACCACGGGACAGCCACTTGTGCTGGGACACCACAAACTACCTCTCTAAAACACAGCCGCACACTGCGCCCAGTCCTGGCGGTTGAGGGATGACGAACGGCAGTCCTGGGGTAGGAGATAGGAGACTCTTTGTTTTCACTCTGTTGTGGCAATTGGGTAAATGTGGTACAGTAAAGTGACCTTATAACTGCGCTCCAACAGTTAAACACACATGACATACGGACATAAAACAGTACTCTAATGTACACCACAGGTTGCAGTGGGACAATTCTGAGGGAACTCCAAAAGGTGGACCGGTGCTGCCGTAGGCTAGCATTTAGCAACCAGTCGAATGCCACGGGGCCCTTCGGCTTCTAGCACTTCTCCCCACAACGTGAATTGAGTCCTCCTCCATGGCCACATCCTGGGACAAATAAAGACAGCAAACAGACACCTCCTTCCACAACAATTTACTACCAAGGTGCCACCTTGAATTTCGGTGCCCTCCTGTGCTTCAGGAAACACTTAAGATAGGGTACATGAAACATAGAAAGAAGGATATGCATCCTGACTAGTTATGAAAAAGGTATTTTACTGTTACGTCTTGCGCTCAGGCCGCACGTCCGGGCCGTGAGCGCATTGTCCTCTCTCCTCCTCTGGCTGGCGGGGCTGGGATTCGCACTGCGGGACACGCCCTCATGCGAACCCCAGCCTGTCATTCAACTCTGTCCCCAGCTGTTTCCTTACAACTCCGGCGCGCGTGTCCCCGTCTCCTAGGGCGCGCGTGCGTCGGAGCTCTCAGATTTTAAGGGCCAGTGTGCCCGCAATTATGTTTTGCACCTGCACAATCATTATAAGTTTCTGCACCTCCTCCCACTCTCTGCTGGATCTTTGTTTGCCTTTGTGCCTGAGAGAAAGTTGAATTCCGTGTTTCCTTGTCGTGTACCAGACCTTGCATTCCGTGACCTGACTGTGATTCCAGCCGCCTGCCTATTGACCTTCTGCTACCCTACTGATTACGCTCCTGTACCACCATCCCTAACCTCCCGCTAGCCTGAGTTCGTCTTGCCTCATCCCTTCTGCTCCACGCTTCACCTCAGCCTCCTGTGTGGTTGAGTCGTGCCAGGGGTAGCGACCTGGGTGCCGCCAGCCGCAGCAAGTCCATCCCGCTTTGCGGCGGGCTCTGGGGAAAACCAGTGGCAACTTAGACTCCGCTAACTGGTACAGCCCGCGTCATCTGCCACACAGGTCCAGGTGATCCACTACATCTCCAGCTCCAGACCACATTGGTGTCACGGATCTACTATCGACTGAATGCCAGTCAACTGCGGTGAGTCTTACAGTATGATGCGGCCCTGGAACCTGCCAGAGGTTTCGGACCTTCCTTCCATTGTGGTCCGTCAGTCGCAACAGTTGGCCCATCAGGCGCAACAATTAAATAGACTGTCCGCCATGATGCAGCAACTTCTGACCATGCAACAGCAGTCGCAATCTGCAGTTTCTTCCAGATCAAAGCTTCGCCTTTCCCTTCCCAAGAAGTTTGACGGAGATCCTAAGTTGTGTTGAGGCTTTGTGACTCAGTGCTCCATGCACCTGGAGCTCATAGCAGGTCTGTTCCCGTCGGAACGTGCAAAGGTTGTGTTTGTGGTCAGTCTCTTGTCTGGAAAGGCCCTGGGCTACTCCTCTCTGGGATCGCAGTGATCCAATTTCCTCTAATCTCACGGCCTTCTTAGCTGAGTTCCGCAGTGTTTTTGAAGAACCTGCACGAGCCTCCTCTGTCGAGACCGCTCTTCTTAACCTAAGACAAGTGGTTTCTTCTGTGGGTGACTATGCTGTCCAGTTTCGTACCCTTGCTTCAGAATTGTCATGGAACGACGAAGCCTTTTGCGCTACATTCAAAAAAGGACTGTCCAGCAGAATAAAGGATGTCCTTGCTGCACAAGATCCTCCGTGTAACCTGTCTCATCTGATCCGTTAAGCCACACGTATTGATGTGCGTTTTGCCAAAAGACAGGAGGAACTTCGTAATGAAAGAGAACCCACCCAAACATGGTGTTCTATTCGCTTGGCACCCGTGTTTCAACATCCACCTCTTCAGTCTTCAGTGCCTCTTGCCGCACAGGCTATGCAAGTGGATCATACTCACCTAACCCAGCAGGAGAGATCCCGGCGACGCAATATGAATGTGTGGCTATATTGTGCTAGTCCGGAGCACTTTCTCAAAGACTGTTCTTCCCTTCCACAGCATCCGGAAAAACGCTTGCACCTGGGACACGTAGGAGAGGCGTCCCTGAGTGTGAATACTACCTCTCCTCGTTGGTGTATCTCTGTTCAAGTCCACGTTTCTGCTCACACTTCATTCTTCCCTTCAGCATTCTTGGACTCTGGTTCCATTGGCAACTTCATTGATGCCTCTCTCATGCATGAATATCGTCTACCTGTGAGTCGCCTTGTCAAGCCCCTGTTCATCTCTTCTGTCAATGGACAAAATCTGGTCTGTAAAGTGTTGTACCGCACAGAGTCTCTTCTCATGCAGTTGGGAGTCTCGCATAAGGAAAGAATTGAATTATACGTACTTCCTCATTGTACTTCACAGATACTTCTCGGTCTTCCCTGGCTCCAACTCCATTCCCCGCAGCTTGACTGGAAGTCTGGAGAGATCACTCGCTGGGGTCAGTGCTGTCAAAGTCGTTCTCTATTCTTCCAACCTGCAATAGCATCGTATTCATGTTTGCCAGTTCCTTCGACGCCTCCGGAGGAATCATCTCTACACTAAACTGGAGAAATGCCTTTTTGAGAAATCCAGTCTCCCATTTCTTGGTTATATTGTGTCTCATCATGGTCTGCAAATGGATCCTGGAAAACAGTCTGCAGTTTTGGATTGGCCTCGCCCTACCGGTCTTCAGGCTATTCAACGTTTCCTGGGATTTGCCAACTATTACAGTCAGTTCATCCCACATTTCTCTTCTCTGGTCGCTCCCATTGTAGCCCTCCCAGAAAGAACTCTAACCCTAAATCATGGCCTCCTGAGGCCGAAGAGGCATTCTCCAGCCTAAAATCTGCATTTGCTTCTGCTTCCGTGCTTTCAAGACCTGATTCAGAAAAACCTTTTGCCATGGAGGTTGACGATTCGTCCATAGGAGCTGGAGTCATTCTTACCCAGAAAAACTCCAAGGGTAAAACTGTAAGCTGTAGATTCTTTTCAAAAACCTTGTCGCCAGCAGAAAGGAATTACTCCATCAGAGATCGAGAACTACTAGCTATAAAACTCGTACTAGAAGAGTGGCAACATTTGTTGGAAGGATCTCCTCATCCGATCAGTATCTGCTCTGACCACAAGAATCTTCTGTACCTTCAGTCTACTCAGCGTTTAAACCCATGATAGGCAAGGTGGTCATTGTTCTTCTCAAGGTTTAATTTTTTTCATTAATTTCTGTCTAGCTAACAAGAATATCAGAGCTGATGCCCTTTCCAGATCCTCTTAAGTTGTGGGTTTGGATTCTACACCAAGGCATATTATCCCTCCAGACCGTCTGATTTCCGCAGCTCCTGCTAATCTTCTGCAGGTACCTCCTGGTAAAACCTTTGTACCTGTCAGATTGAGACGCAAAGTCTTGAAATTGGGTCATTCTTCTTAGTTGGCTGGTCCTCCTGGAGTACGTAAAACGTTTCTTTTAACCCCTTAAGGACGCAGGACGTAAATGTACGTCCTGGTGAGGTGGTACTTAACGCACCAGGACGTACATTTACATCCTAAGCATAACCGCGGGCATCGAAGCGATGCCCGTGTCATGCGCGGCTGATCCCGGCTGCTGATCGCAGCCAGGGACCCGCCGGCAATGGCCGACGCCCGCGATCTCGCGGGCGTCCGCCATTAACCCCTCAGGTGCCGGGATCAATACAGATCCCGGCATCTGCGGCAGTTCGCCATTTAAATGAACGATCGGATCGCCCGCAGCGCTCACCTTCCTCCGTGCGGCTCCCGGCGTCTCCTGCTCTGGTCTGTGATCGAGCAGACCAGAGCAGGAGATGACCGATAATACTGATCTGTTCTATGTCCTATACATAGAACAGATCAGTATTAGTAATCATGGTATTGCTATGAATAGTCCCCTATGGGGACTATTCAAGTGTAAAAAAAAATGTAAAAAAATGTAAAAGTAAAAGTAAAAAAAAAGTGAAAAATCCCCTCCCCCAATAAAAAAGTAAAACGTCCGTTTTTTCCTATTTTACCCCCAAAAAGCGTAAAAAACATTTTTTATAGACATATTTGGTATCGCCGTGTGCGTAAATGTCCGAACTATTAAAATAAAATGTTAATGATCCCGTACGGTGAACGGCGTGAACGAAAAAAAATTAAAAAAGTCCAAAATTCCTACTTTTTTAATACATTTTATTTAAAAAAAATTATAAAAAATGTATTAAAAGTTTTTTATATGCAAATGTGGTATAAAAAAAAAAGTACAGATCATGGCGCAAAAAATGAGCCCCCATACCGCCACTTATACGGAAAAATAAAAAAGTTAGAGGTCATCAAAATAAAGGGATTATAAACGTACTAATTTGGTTAAAAAGTTTGTGATTTTTTTTAAGCGCAACAATAATATAAAAGTATACAATAATGGGTATCATTTTAATCGTATTGACCCTCAGAATAAAGAACACACGTCATTTTTACCATAAATTGTACGGCGTGAAAACAAAACCTTCCAAAATTAGCAAAATTGCGTTTTTCGTTTTAATTTCCCCACAAAAATAGTGTTTTTTGGTTGCGCCATACATTTTATGATATAATGAGTGATGTCATTACAAAGGACAACTGGTCGCGCAAAAAACAAGCCTTCATACTAGTCTGTGGATGAAAATATAAAAGAGTTATGATTTTTAGAAGGCGAGGAGGAAAAAATTAAAACGTAAAAATTAAATTGTCTGAGTCCTTAAGGCCAAAATGGGCTGAGTCCTTAAGGGGTTAATCTCCCGACATTACTGGTGGCCGAATCTGGAACACGATGTCTCTGAATTTGTACGATCCTGCGTCACCTGGGCTCGTGACAAGACCCCTCGACAGAGGCCCGCAGGACTCTTGCAGCCATTTTTCATTCCTGAGACTCCATGGACTCACATTGCTATGTGTGATAGCCTGGGGGAGTAGGGTATATGGGGTGTAGCTGTGAAGTGACTAAAGGGTGTCTGGTTAACCCTTGCTATTCGTGATGCCAGGTTGAGGGCTCCTCTGTAGGTCTCTATACATGCAACTTCTCTAGGAGATGGCAAAGGTTGGTGTTACGCCGAGCGCTCCGGGTCCCCGCTCCTCCCCGGAGCGCTCACAGCATTCTCCTATTCGCAGCGCCCCGGTCAGACCTGCTGACCGGGTGCGCTGTGATAATGTTCCCAGCCGGGATGCGATTCGCGATGCGGGACGCGCCCGCTCGCGATGCGCATCCCGACCCGCTTACCAGACTCGTTCCCCGTCTGTGCTGTCCCGGCGCGCGCGGCCCCGCTCCCTAGGGCGAGCGCACGCCGGGTCCTTGCGATTTAAAGGGCCGGTGCGCCATTGATTGGCGCATGGGTTTTAATCAGTACCTTCACATGTGCACTTCCCTATTTATACCTCACTTCCCCTGCACTCCCTTGCCGGATCTTGTTGCCATTGTGCCAGTGAAAGCGTTTCCTCGAGTGTTCCTAGCCTGTGTTCCAGACCTCCTGCCGTTGCCCCTGACTACGATCCTTGCTGCCTGCCCTGACCTCCTGCTACGTCCGACCTTGCTCTTGTCTACTCCCTTGTACCGCACTTATCTCAGCAGTCAGAGAGGTTGAGCCGTTGCCGGTGGATACGACCTGGTTGCTACCGCCGCTGCAAGACCATCCCGCTTTGCGGCGGGCTCTGGTGAAAACCCGTAGCAACTTAGAATCGGTCCACTGACACGGTCCACGCCAATCCCTCTCTGGCACAGAGGATCGAACAGATAGCGCAACAAGGCCACCAGCTGTCTCAACTGACCGTGATGCAACAGCAGCTTCTACCACAGCTTCAGCAACCATCTCCTCCGCCAGCTCCTGCACCTCCTCCGCAGCGAGTGGCCGCATCCAGCCTCTGTTTATCATTGCCGGACAAATTTGATGGGGACTCTAAATTTTGCCGTGGTTTTCTTTCACAATGTTCCTTGCATTTGGAGATGATGTCGGACCAATTTCCAACTGAAAGGTCAAAGGTGGCTTTCGTAGTCAGCCTTCTGTCTGGGAAAGCCCTGTCATGGGCGACACCGCTCTGGGACCGCAATGATCCTGTCACTGCCTCTGTACACTCTTTCTTCACGGAGATTCGAAGTGTCTTCGAGGAACCAGCCCGAGCCACTTCTGCCGAGACTGCCCTGCTGCACCTGGTCCAGGGTAATTCTTCTGTTGGCGAGTACGCCATCCAATTCCGTACTCTCGCCTCCGAATTGTACTGGAACAACGAGGCCCTCTTCGCGACCTTTAAAAAAGGCCTATCCAGTAATATCAAACATGTGCTGGCCACACGAGAAATCCCTGCTAACCTGCATGAACTTATTCATCTTGCCACCCGCATTGACATGCGTTTTTCCGAAAGGCGTCAGGAGCTCCGCCAGGATATGGACTTTGTTCGCACGAGGCGGTTTCTCTCCCCGGCTCCTCTCTCCTCTGGTCCACTGCAATCTGTTCCTGTGCCTTCCGCCGTGGAGGCTATGCAAGTTGACCGGTCTCGCTTGACACCTCAAGAGAGGACACGACGCCGCATGGAGAACCTTTGCCTGTACTGTGCCAGTACCGAACACTTCTTGAAGGATTGTACTATCCGACCTCCACATCAGGAAAGACGCACTCCGACTCCGCACAAAAGTGAGACAGCTCTAGATGTGAACTCTGCTTCTCCACCTCTTACTGTGCCTGTGCGGATTTCTTCTTCTACCTTCTCCTTCTCAGCTGTGGCCTTCTTGGATTCCGGATTTGCAGGAAATTTTATTTTGGCCTCTTTCATCAACAGGTTCAACATCCCGGTGACCAGTCTCGCCAGACCCCTCTACATCGCCTCTGTTAATAATGAAAGATTGGACTGTACTGTGCGTTACCGCACGGAACCCCTCTTAATGTGCATTGGACCCCATTACGAAAAGATTGAATTTCTGGTCCTCTCTAACTGCACTTCGGAAATTCTTCTTGGACTACCGTGGCTTCAACGCCATTCCCCAACCCTTGATTGGACCACCGGGGAGATCAAGAACTGGGGTACTACTTGCCACAAGAACTGTCTTAAGCCTGCTCCCAGTACTGTCAGTCAAGACCCTGTGGCTCCTCTGATACCTGGTCTCCCCAAGGCCTATCTGGACTATGCTGATGTTTTTTGCAAAAAACAAGCAGAGACTTTGCCTCCTCACAGGCCTTATGACTGTCCTATTGACCTCCTCCCTGGTACTACTCCACCCTGGGGCAGAATCTATCCTCTGTCTGCTCCGGAAACACAAGCCATGTCGGAGAACATCCAAGAGAATTTAAAAAAGGGGTTTATCCGCAAGTCTTCCTCCCCTGCCGGAGCTGGATTTTTCTTCGTTTCCAAAAAAGACGGCTCCCTACGTCCTTGCATTGATTACCGCGGACTTAATAAAATCACTGTAAAAAAACGCTATCCCCTACCTCTTATCTCGGAACTCTTTGACCGCCTACGAGGCGCCAACATCTTTACCAAGCTGGACTTAAGAGGTGCATATAATCTCATCCGCATCAGGGAGGGGGACGAGTGGAAGACCGCGTTTAACACCAGAGATGGACACTTTGAATATCTGGTTATGCCCTTTGGGCTTTGCAACGCCCCTGCCGTCTTCCAAGACTTTGTAAATGAAATTTTTCGTGATCTTCTATATACCTGTGTTGTGGTCTACCTAGACGATATTTAGATTTTTTTCTGCTAACCTAGAAGAACACCGCCGGCATGTCCACATGGTTCCTCAGAGACTTCCGGACAATCAATTATGTGCCAAAATGGAAAAATGTCTCTTTTAATGTCAATCTCTTCCCTTCCTAGGATACTTACATAGTTACATAGTTACATAGTTAGTACGGTCGAAAAAAGACATATGTCCATCAAGTTCAACCAGGGAATTAAGGGGTAGGGGTGTGGCGCGATATTGGGGAAGGGATGAGATTTTATATTTCTTCATAAGCATTAATCTTATTTTGTTCCAGGAATGTATCTAATCCTGTTTTAAAGCTGTTAATTGTTCCTGCTGTGACCAGTTCCTGAGGTAGACCGTTCCATAAATTCACAGTCCTCACGGTAAAGAAGGCGTGTCGCCCCTTGAGACTAAACTTTTTTTTCTCCAGACGGAGCGAGTGCCCCCTCGTCCTTTGGGGGGGTTTAACCTGGAACAGTTTTTCTCCATATTTTTTGTATGGGCCATTAATATACTTATATACGTTTATCATATCCCCCCTTAAACGTCTCTTCTCAAGACTAAACAATTGTAACTCCTTTAATCGCTCCTCATAGCTAAGATGTTCCATGCCCCATATTAGTTTAGTCGCGCGTCTCTGCACCCTTTCCAACTCCGCAGTGTCCCTTTTATGGACAGGTGACCAAAACTGAACAGCATATTCCAGGTGAGGCCGTACCAATGCTTTATAAAGGGGGAGTATTATGTCCCTGTCCCTTGAGTCCATGCCTCTTTTTATACATGACAATATCCTGCCGGCTTTGGAAGCAGCAGCCTGACATTGCATGCTATTCTGTAGTCTGTGATCTACAAGTACACCCAGATCCTTCTCTACCAGTGACTCTGCCAGTTTAATCCCCCCTAAGACATACGATGCATGCAGGTTATTAGTACCCAGATGCATAACTTTACATTTATCCACATTGAACCTCATTTGCCAAGTGGATGCCCAGACACTTAGTCTATCCAAGTCATCTTGTAACTTATGCACATCCTCTATAGACTGTACCGTGCTACAAAGCTTGGTGTCATCTGCAAAGATAGAAACAGAGCTGTTAATACCATCCTCTATATCATTGATAAATAAATTAAACAACAGCGGTCCCAGTACTGAACCTTGGGGTACACCACTAATAACCGGGGACCAATCAGAGTACGAATCATTGACCACCACTCTCTGGGTACGATCCATGAGCCAGTGTTCAATCCAGTTACAAACTAAAATTTCCAAACCCAAAGACCTTAACTTACCTGTCAGACGTCTATGAGGGACAGTATCAAATGCTTTAGCAAAATCCAGAAACACTATATCCACAGCCATTCCTCTGTCAAGGCTTCTACTCACCTCTTCATAAAAGCAAATTAGATTGGTTTGACAACTTCTATCCTTAGTAAACCCATGCTGGCTATCACTTATAATACAATTATCCCCTATGTATTCCTGTATGTAATCCCTTATAAGTCCTTCAAACAATTTACCCACAATGCACGTTAAACTTACCGGTCTATAGTTTCCTGGGGAAGACCTAGAGCCATTTTTGAAGATTGGCACCACATTCGCCTTGCGCCAGTCCCTTGGCACAATACCAGACACCAGAGAATCTCTAAATATCATGAACAGGGGTACAGATATTACTGAACTTACCTCTCTAAGAACTCTTGGGTGTAGTCCATCCGGTCCTGGGGATTTGCTTACATTTATATCACTTAACTTACCTTGTACCATCTCTACATTAAGCCAGTTCAGTACATTACATGATGTGTTACCAGCACTGACCTGGCCAATGTCAGCTCCTTCTTCCATAGTGTATACAGAACTAAAGAACCCATTCAGTAGCTCCGCCTTCTCTTGATCGCCTGTGACAACCTCCCCATTATCATTATTAAGGGGTCCTACATGCTCTGTCCTTGGTTTTTTTGCATTTATATATCTAAAAAAATATTTAGGATTAGTTTTGCTTTCTTTGGCCACCTGTCTCTCATTTTGATTTTTTGCTGTTTTTATTAAATTTTTACAGATTTTATTAAGCTCCTTGTACTGTTTAAATGTTATCGCTGACCCATCAGATTTGTATTTTTTGAAGGCTATTTTTTTGCTGTTTATTGCTCTTTTAACATCATGTGTCAGCCATGTAGGATTTAGTTTCAATCGTTTATATTTGTTCCCCTTTGGTATATATTTAGCTGTATAGTTATTTAGAGTTAATTTAAAGATGTCCCATTTACCTTCTGTATCAGTATTTGAGAACACCTCCCCCCAGTCTGTGTCCTGTAGTGCAGCCCTCAGCCCAGGGAAATTTGCCTTTTTAAAGTTATATGTTTTTGCCTTCCCCGCCTGTCTTTGTTTTCTACATTTTAAGTCAAAAGTAACTATATTGTGGTCGCTATTACCAAGGTTTTCCCGCACAGTTACATTACCAACCAGCTCTGCGTTGTTGGAAATGATCAGATCCAACAAGGCATCACTTCTTGTTGGGTCCTCCACAAACTGGCCCATAAAATTATCCTGCAATAAATTTAGGAATTGTCGCCCCTTTGTAGTTTTAGCCAACCCCGGACCCCAATCTATATCTGGATAGTTAAAATCTCCCATTATTACCACTGTACCTGCCCGGGCGGCCCTCTCTATTTGTTTATGAAGCCGAACTTCTATCTCTTCAGTGATATTAGGGGGTCTGTAGATTACCCCAAATATTATTTTTTCAGTATTTCCCTCCTTTTGTAATTCTACCCACAATGATTCCACATCCTCAGAATCATCACACACTATGGCATCGTTCACACTGACTTTCATACCACTTCTTACATACAGACAGACTCCACCACCTTTTCTGTTCATTCTATCCTTGCGAAACAATGTAAACCCCTGCAGATTGACAGCCCAGTCATGCGAGGAGTCCAGCCATGTCTCAGTGACCCCAACTATATCAATATGTTCCTCCAGTATCAAGGCCTCAAGCTCCCCCATTTTATTTGCTAGGCTTCTGGCATTTGTGAACATACACTTTACATTTCCATCCTTTATGTTATTGGGGTTAATGGGATTCAAGGGTGTAAGTTTTATTTTCCTATGAAGCCTATTCCTATTAACTATTCTAACCCCTCCCTCCGCTCCACCCCCAGGTACATTTATAATTCCCACCTCTCTATCTACACTATCTTCCCCCTCTTTGCTGTAGGTTCCCTCCCCCCAAGTCCCTAGTTTAAACACTCCTCCACCCTTCTAGCCATCTTCTCCCCAAGCAAAGCTGCACCCTCCCCATTGAGGTGCAGCCCGTCCCTACGGTAGAGCCGGTAACCGACAGCGAAGTCAGCCCAGTTCTCCATGAACCCAAACCCTTCCTTCCTACACCAGCTTCTGAGCCACTTGTTTACCTCCCTGATCTCCCGCTGCCTCTCTGGTGCGGCTCGTGGTACTGGTAGTATTTCAGAAAAGACTACCTTGGAGGTCCTTGCCTTAAGCTTGCGGCCTAAGTCCCTGAAATCATTTTTAAGGACACTCCACCTACCTCTTACTTTGTCATTGGTGCCAATATGTACCATGACTGCTGGGTCCTCTCCAGCCCCGCCCAACAACCTGTCAACCCGATCCGCGATGTGCCGAACTCGTGCGCCAGGCAGACAGCACACTGTTCGGCGATCCCGGTCTTTGTGACAGATTGCCCTGTCTGTCCCCCTAATAATTGAGTCCCCTAGGATACTTAGTTTGTCTGGGTCCATTTGGAGTCCCTGGCCAGAGACTATCAGCCGTATTGGATTGGCCACGCCCCTCCGGACTCCGTGCTATCCAACGTTTCTTGGGGTTTGCCAATTATTACAGACAATTTATTCCGCATTTTTCCACTATTGTGGCCCCTATCGTGGCCCTAACCAAGAGAAACGCCAACCCTAAGTCCTGGCCTCCTCAAGGAAGATGCATTCAATCATCTCAAAACTGCCTTTTCTTCTGCTCCCGTACTCTCCAGACCTGATCCATCTAGGCCCTTCTCGCAGGAGGTAGACGCCTCCTCGGTGGGAGCTGGAGCAGTACTCCTACAGAAAAATTCTTCCGGACATGCTGTTACTTGTGGTTTCTTTTCTAGGACCTTCTCTCCGGCGGAGAAAAACTACTCCATTGGTGATCGAGAACTACTGGCCATAAAATTGGCGCTTGAAGAATGGAGGCACCTGCTGGAGGGATCCAAATATCCAGTTATTATATACACTGATCACAAGAATCTCTCTTATCTTCAGTCTGCCCAACGTCTGAACCCTCGCCAGGCTAGGTGGTCGTTGTTTTTTGCCCGTTTTAACTTTGAAATTCATTTTTGCCCTGCTGACAAGAACATTAGGGCTGACGCCCTCTCTCGCTCATCGGATGCCTCTGAAGTGGAAGCTTCCCCGCAACACATTATTCCTCCGGACTGTCTGATCTCCACTTCTCCAGCCTCCATCAGACAAACTCCTCCAGGGAAGACCTTCGTCTCTCCACGCCAGCGCCTCAGGATTCTCAAGTGGGGACACTCCTCACACCTCGCAGGCCATGCTGGCATCAAAAAATCCATCCAGCTCATCTCTCGATTTTATTGGTGGCCTACCCTGGAAGCTGATGTTGTTGATTTTGTGCGGGCTTGTATAGTCTGTGCCCGGGACAAGACCCCTCGCCAGAAGCCTGCTGGTCTCCTCCATCCTCTGCCTGTTCCTGAGCGACCATGGTCTCAGCTTGGTATGGACTTTATTACTGACTTACCTTTATCCCATGGCAACACAGTTATTTGGGTGGTCGTTGATCGATTCTCCAAGATGGCACATTTTATCCCTCTTCCAAGTCTTCCTTCTGCGCCTCAGTTGGCGAAACAATTTTTTATACACATTTTTCGCCTTCACGGGCTTCCTACGCATTTCGTCTCGGATAGAGGCGTTCAATTTGTGTCAAAATTCTGGAGGGCCCTCTGTAATCAACTTAAAATCAAATTAAACTTTTCGTCTTCTTATCATCCCCAATCCAATGGGCAAGTGGAAAGAATTAATCAGGTTCTGGGTGACTATTTGCGACATTTTGTTTCCTCCCGCCAGGATGACTGGGCCGATCTTCTACCATGGGCCGAATTCTCGTACAATTTCATAGTCTCTTAGTCTTCCGCTAAATCCCCATTTTTTGTGGTGTACGGCCGTCATCCTCTTCCCCCCCCTTCCCACTCCCATGCCTTCTGGTTTGCCCGCTGTTGATGAGGTGACTCGGGACATCTCCACCATCTGGAAAGAGACTCAAAATTCTCTCCTACAGGCCTCATCCCGGATGAAGAAACATGCCGATAAAAAAAGAAGAATTCCCCCCGTTTTTTCTCCCGGAGACAAAGTATGGCTCTCCGCCAAGTATGTCCGCTTTCGTGTCCCCAGTTATAAACTGGGACCACGTTATCTTGGTCCTTTCAAAATCAAGTGCCAAATCAACCCTGTCTCTTACAAACTCCTTCTTCCTCCTTCTCTCCGTATTCCCAATGCTTTCCATGTCTCTCTCCTTAAACCACTCATCCTTAACCGCTTCTCTCCCAAGGTTGTTGCTCCCACTCCTGTTTCCGGGTCCTCTGACATCTTTTCGGTGAAAGAAATTCTGGCATCCAAGACGGTCAGAGGTAAAAAAAAATTCTTGTTGATTGGGAGAATTGCGGCCCAGAGGAGAGGTCATGGGAACCCAAGGACAACATCAATGACAAGAACCTTATCCTCAAATTCTCAGGTTCCAAAAAGAGGGGGAGACCCAAGGGGGGGGGTACTGTTACGCCGAGCGCTCCGGGTCCCCGCTCCTCCCCGGAGCGCTCACAGCGTTCTCCTATTCGCAGCGCCCCGGTCAGACGTGCTGACCGGGTGAGCTGCGATAATGTTCCCAGCCGGGATGCGATTCGCGATGAGGGACGCGCCCGCTCGCGATGCGCATCCCGACCCGCTTACCAGACTCGTTCCCTGTCTGTGCTGTCCCGGCGCGCGAGGTCCCGCTCCCTAGGGCGCGCGCGCCGGGTCTTTGCGATTTAAAGGGCCGGTGCGCCACTGATTGGCGCATGGGTTTTAATCAGTACCTTCACCTGTGCACTTCCCTATTTATACCTCACTTCCCCTGCACTCCCTTACCGGATCTTGTTGCCATTGTGCCAGTGAAAGCGTTTCCTTGTGTGTTCCTAGCCTGTGTTCCAGACCTCCTGCCGTTGCCCCTGACTACGATCCTTTCTGCCTGCCCTGACCTTCTGCTACGTCCGACCTTGCTGTTGTCTACTCCATTGTACCGCGCTTATCTCAGCAGTCAGAGAGGTTGAGCCGTTGCCGGTGGATACGACCTGGTTGCTACCGCCGCTGCAAGACCATCCCGCTTTGCGGCGGGCTCTGGTGAAAACCAGTAGCAACTTAGAACCGGTCCACCGACACGGTCCACGCCAATCCCTCTCTGGCACAGAGGATCCACCTCCAGCCAGCCGAATCGTGAAAGTTGGGACCTTAAGCAATTTAGACAGACATTTAGACAGACATTTATCAAGCGATTAAGTTAAAAAATGTTTTACTAAAAATGTCGCACAAATGTTGCACCTGCGACTACACGATTTTTCGTGCGACATTTTGACTGGAAAGCGAGAAAAGCAAGTTTTCCAAAACTTAACTACGTAGTAATAATTTTAAAATGGACTACGGGTAGTCTGGTATTCATTAACTGCGACAGTCGCAACTGCGCAAAAAAATAGCCACAACAAGGTTAAAAATTGACTAAATTTACTCCAGCTCAAACATGGAGCAGAAAAAGCTACAACCAAAGTAAAAAAGAAAAAATTGCTTACGTGAAAGAAATTTAGCAACAGGCTGAAACCAGTTGATGAATAAGTCACACATAAGCAAAAAAAAGTAAAGAAAAAATTACTAAAAAAAGGAATACATAAGCAAACATTGATAAATGTCCCCCTTAGAGTCTTTATGATGAAATGCGCTGCTCCACTGGATTTAGGGAATTTGGTTGCGGTCCAGTAGTCACACTAGCTTTAGCGGGGATTAGTTTAGAACTCACGGTTTAGTTCAGCTGAGGCCGGCAGGTTTTCTGGCCTACCGTGTCTTTGAAAGTTGCGCAGATCTGTCCTGCTAGTCCGGCATCCACGAGAGCAGCAACCCAAGATAGCGATAATTGGCTACAGCTCCCTTATATGGGCAGGGGCTGGAATAGAGCTAATTGGTCCAATACTTGTGTCAATCACCATTACAAAGGGTAATGGGTAGCATGTGACCCATGGACCTCCAAAGGTCCTCCAACATACCATAGAGGATTAAACATAGTCACATGACCGAAGGTCCTGCGACGCTAACGAGGTAAGCACTCTATATATTATCTTAAATACACACATTATTAAATACATTCACATATAAACACTATAGAATTAGAGTAGAAGAGAGGCGACTAGGGGCTGTCCCACCTGGGGCACCCTACCTGAGCGTAGCAACTCTGACTTTGGGGACCACCACACTAGGTACGGTATGCAATACGGTACCGGAACACCACATATGGATTTCATTACCGATCTTCCGCCATCTCATAACAAAACAATCATCTGGGTTGTGGTTGATCGGTTTTCTAAAATGGCTCATTTTATTCCACTTCCCGGTCTCCCATCAGCACCACAACTGGCGAAGCACTTCTTACTCCATTTCTTCCCTCTGCATGGTCTTCCAGAACGTATTGTCTCGGGTCATGGAGTTCAGTTTGTGTCTAAACTTTGGCGAGCTCTCCGTTCCTGCCATGACATCAGCTTGGATTTCTCCTCTGCCTATCACCCCCAGTCCAATGGTCAGGTGGAGAGGGTAAATCAAATTTTGGAGACTTATTTACGCCATTTTGTCTCAGCTCGTCAGGATGACTGGGTTGATCTTCTTCCCTGGGCTGAATTTTCCTATAATCAGACATTCGGAATCTATGAGGACATCTCCATTTTTTATTGTTTTTGGTCATCATCTCTGTCATTAATCCTGTTTCATACAAACTCCGTCTACCCCCTTCTCTACGCATTCCTAACTCCTTTCATGTGTCTCTCCTCAAACCCCTTGTCACGTTTCGGCTAGCTGGATGTGGATCCTATGTGTCAGCGAGGGATTGGCGTGGACCGTGTTGGTGGACCGGTTCTAAGATGCTACTGGTATTCACCAGAGCCCACCGCAAAGCGGGATGGTCTTGCTGCGGCGGTAGCAACCAGGTCGTATCCACCGGCAACGGATCAACCTCGCTGACTGCTGAGAAGGCGTGGGACAGAAGGACTAGGCAGAGTCAAGGTCAGACGTAGCAGAAGGTCGGGGCAGGCGGCAAGGTTCGTAGTCAATGTGGATAGCAGAAGATCTGGAAACACAAGCTTTGGACAACACTGAACGCTTTCACCGGCACAAGGCAACAAGATCTGGCAAGGAAGTGCAGGGGAAGTGAGGTATTATAGCCAGGGAGCAGGTGGAAGCTAATTAGGCTGATTGGGCCAGGCACCAATCATTGGTACTGCTGTGGATCATTGGTGCTGAGTTCTAATAAAGTCTGGATTTCTACTGACCCACGCTGGATCATCTCTTCTTCTTATTTGAACCAATCATTGGTGCACTGGCCCTTTAAATCTTAGAGAGCTGGCGCGCGCGCCCTAGAGAGCGGAGCCGCGCGCGCCAGCACATGACAGCCGGGGACCGGGACGGGTAAGTGACTTGGGATGCGATTCGCGAGCGGGCGCGTCCCGCTATGCAAATCGCATCCCCGCCGGCAAAGTCAGTGCAGCGCTCCCGGTCAGCGGGTCTGACCGGGGCGCTGCAGAGAGAGAGATGCCGTGAGCGCTCGGCGTAACACCCCTAGTTGTCAATCGATTTTCTCAAAGAAATAACATCGCTCTCACTCCTGTCTCCAGTACCTCTGATATTTTTCAAGTTAAACAGATCTTGGCCTCGTAAAAGGTACGTGGGAAGAAATTTTTTTGGGTCAATTGTAGGGGATTTGGTTCTGAGGAGAGATCTTCGGAGCCTGAGGAGAACAACCTTGATCGTGGTCTCCTCAAACCTTTCCTCAGTCCCAAAAGGAGGGGGGACCAAAGGGGGGTGGGGGTACTGTGACATCTTGCGCTCCAGCGGCACATCCGGGCCATGATAGCTTTGTCCCCTATCCTGCTCTGGTCTCCTCTGTTTGCCTATGTGCCTGAGAGAAAGCTGTATTCCATGTTTCCTTGCCATTTAACAGACCTTGCAGTCCGTGACCTGACTGTGATTCCAGCCGCCTGCCTATTGACCTTCTGCTACCCTACTGACTACGCTCCTGTGCCGCCAGCCCTGACCTACCGCTAGCCTGACTTCTTCTTGCCTCATCCCTTCTGTTCCACACTTCACCTCAGCCGCCTTTGTGGTTGAGTCGTGCCAGGGGTAGCGACCTGGGTGCCGCCAGCTGCAGCAAGTCCATCCCGCTTTGCGGCGGGCTCTGGTGAAACCTAGCGGCACCTTAGACTCTGCTCCCTGGTACGGCCCGCGTCATCTGCCACACAGGTCACGGATCTACTATCTACTAAATTCCAGTCGACTGCAGTGAGTCTTACATTTGCTACTTGTATGGCTAGTCAGCATTATTCCTGACAAAAATTTAAAGAAAGCACAATAAAAGGAGACATTAAAATAAGTAAAGTTTAAGACTATCTAGTAAACAGAGAAAGGATAATTATACAGCCTATCCAGAGCCTTTTCCAAAACTACCTTCGCGACAGTGACAAAAAAAATACAATTTACCAATGAGAAGTGCCTAAACGTTACATTTTATTAAGGTCACTGTTAAAAACCACCATAACAAAATAAGTGCTCCAAAGAAGAAATAATAAATAACAAACTTCACCACTTGTAGAGCAACGGAGGGTAAGTGGTAATATTCACCACCTAACATAGAGTTCCACAGTCCAAATGCTCACAAGCGCAATGCTGTACAATAATATATGACTCTCAACATGTTTCTACTGAGTGTGGCCTCAGCGTCATCAGGAGAGTACAAATACCTTAATATGTAAAGTTACAAGGGCTAATTGCATGTGGTAGGGTTATTTATTGCACTTGCACAAACAAATGATATTGCACAGGCTCGGGTAAATATTGCACATAATGACAATTGTACATAATAAATTGCACAGCCACAATATTGCACTTACCCTATTTCTGTACACTGTGTGCACTCTAGTACAAATAGCAGGCTGTAGTGAATGATCACATGGCACATAAATATACAATGCCCCAGTATATAACATTCAGTGAATTGCACAAGCCCCCACTCTATTGCACAATTGATATTACACACTATCCCCAACCATGCTGCGCCTGAGTAAACTTCCTCCTCTTACTCACGGCACCCCTTGAATACTCTGCGGAGCAGAGCTCAGTAGAGCTATCCTACGTCCGGTCTCGGCCATGGCAGAGGCTATTGCCGAGACCGGATGTAGGATTGCTCCATATTTACCCTAGCCTGTGCAATATAATTTGTTCAATAAATTACCCTACAATGTGCAATTACCCCTTGTAAATTTACATATTAAGATATATGTACTCTCCTGATGACGCTGAGGCCAAGCTCAGTAGAAACGCGTTGAGAGTCATATATTATTATACAGTGTTGCGCTTGTGAGCATTTGGACTGTGGAACTGTATGTTAGGTGGTGAATATTACGACTTACCCTCCATTGCTCTACAAGTGGTGAAGTTTGTTATTTATTATTTCTTCTTTGGAGCACTTATTTTGTTATGGTGGTTTCTAACAGCGACCTTACAAAAATTTTAGTTTTAGAAACTTCTCATTGGTAAATTGGATTTTTTAAGACTATCTAGGTCAGTGGTTCCCAACCTTTTTTTCAGTTCGGGGCATCCCTACCGAATAATATTCGATGCGCAACAAAAAATGGCTAAAAGAAGCAATATGCAACACCTATATATCTGTTAGCTATGTAGATTACATATGCAGGACTCACAGATGATATCTTCTCTGATCGGAGTCATTTCTTTTTCTTCTTCATCTGGCCCAGGCCGTCATGATTGTTTCTTCCAGCCACAACTCTTTACTGCAGGACCTGCAAAAAAAATAAAAATAATGATAATATTAGGCTCCGTACTTTTCCAGCATCATACTATCTTTTTCCCCAACAAATACCTCCAGTCTCACACAGTTCCTCCAGCAGTCTCACACACACAAATATATCCAGTCTCACACACAGTGCCTCCAGCAGCCTCACACACATGCACACAGTGCCTCCAGCAACCAAACTCATGCACACAGTGCCCCCAGCAGCCTCACACAATGCCCCCAGTACACTCACACACACAATGCCTCCAGCATCCCCCCCCACACACACAATGCCTGCAACAGTCCCCCCAACACACACACAATGCCTCCAGCAGCCTCACACACACACACACACACAATGCCTCCAGCATCCCCCCACACGCACAATGCCTCCAACAGCCCCCCCCCACACACAATGCCTCCAGCAACCTCACACACACACAATGCCTCCAGCAGCCTCCCACACACACACACACACACATACACAATGCCTCCAGCAGCCTCACACACACACACACCATGCCTCCAGCAGCCTCACACACACTCACACACACATAATGCCTCCAGCAGCCTCACACACACAATGCCTCCAGCAGCCTCACACACACACATATAATGCCTCCAGCAGCCTCACACACACAAACACGCAATGCCTCCAGCAGCCTCACACATCATACCTCCAGCCTCCCTCCAAATGCCTCCAACCTCTCTCACACACACACACACACACACAATGCCTCTAGCATTCCCCCCAAATGACTCCAACCTCTCTCCCCCACCCAAACACACAATACTTCCAGCCTCCCACCAAATGCCTCCATCCCCCCTCTCACACACAATGCCTCAAGCCTTTCCCCCACACAAATACCTCCAACCTTTTTTGAAAGCCTCCAGCCTTTCACCTACCGCTATTGCTTCCAGCCTCTCACCCACCCCTATTGCCTCCAGACTCCCATCCTCCCACCACTGTTGCCTTCATACTTCCTTATTGCCTCCAGACTCCCACCCACCACTATTGCCTCCAGCCAACCACTCACACCTTTTGCCTTCAACCTCCCACCCAAATGCCTCCAGCAACCCACCTGTCTCCCAGCTCCATCACCTTCACTCACCCCTCCCCCCTCCCACCATTACTGTTACGCCGAGCGCTCCGAGTCCCCGCTCCTCCCCAGAGCACTCGCAGCCTTTACCTGCTCGCAGCGCCCCGGTCAGACCCGCTGACCGGGAGCGCTGCGATAGTGTCTCTAGCAGGGATGTGATCTGCGATGTGGGACGCGCCCGCTCGCGGTTCGCATCCCAGCCTGCTTACCAGACCTGTCCTCCGTCTGTCCACTCCCGGCACGCGCGGCCCCGCTCCCTAGGGCGCGCGCGGTGGCTCTCTGCGATTTCAAGGGCAAGTGCGCCGCTGATTGGCGCCTGGCCCAAATTAGTAATTTCACCTGTGCACTGGTTTATATTACCTCACTTCCCCTTCCCTGTATTGCCAGATCTTGTTGCCATTGTGCCAGTGAAAGCGTTCCTTGTATGTCCCAAGCCAGTGTTCCAGACCTCCTGCCGTTGCCCCTGACTACGATCCTTGCTGCCTGCCCTGACCTTCTGCTACGTCCGACCTTGCTCTTGCCTAATCCCTTGTACCGCGCCTATCTCAGCAGTCAGTCGGGGTTGAGTCGCTATCGGGTGGAACGACCTGGGGGTTACCTGCCGCAGCAAGTCCATCCCGCTTTGCGGCGGGCTCTGGTGAATACCAGTAACCCCTTAGACTCCGATCCCCTGGTACGGCCCACGTCATCACCCCACTGACACAGAGGATCCACCACCAGTATCCTCCCAGTACCCGGATCCTGACAGTAGATCTGGCCATGGATCCCGCTGAGGTCCCGCTG
The DNA here is from genome assembly GCF_029499605.1 of Hyla sarda. NCBI lineage: Eukaryota > Metazoa > Chordata > Amphibia > Anura > Hylidae > Hyla > Hyla sarda. Next base: position 302,116,267 of record NC_079190.1, on the reverse strand, counting down.
CCAGTTGTCGCTGACCTTACCACGGTGGTCGCCCAGCAGTCGCAACAGATAGCGCAACAAGGTCATCTGCTGTCTCAACTGACTGTTATGCTACAACAGCTTTTACCACAGCTACAGCAACCATCTCCTCCGCCAGCTCCTGTACTTCCTCCGCAGCGATTGGCCGCTTCCAGCCTCCGCTTGTCCCTGCCGGACAAATTTGATGGGGACTCTAAACTATACCGTGGTTTTCTCTTGCAATGTTCCCTGCATTTGGAGATGATGTCGGACCAATTTCCCACTGAACGGTCAAAGGTGGCTTTCGTGGTTAGTCTCCTGTCTGGGAAGGCCTTGTCATGGGCCACACCGCTCTGGGACCGCAATGATCCTGTCACTGCCACTGTTCAGTCCTTCTTCGCTGAGGTTCGTAGTGTCTTCCAGGAACCAGCCCGAGCCTCTTCTGCCGAAACTGCATTGCTGAACCTGGTTCAAGGAAATTCTTCTGTAGGCGAATACGCCATCCAATTTCGTACCCTCGCCTCTGAATTATCTTGGAACAACGAGGCCCTCTGTGCGACCTTTAAAAAAGGCCTATCCAGTAACATCAAGGATGTGCTGGCCGCACGAGAAATTCCTGCCAACCTGCATGAACTTATCCATTTGGCCACCCGCATTGACAAGATGCCAGGAGCTCCGTCAGGATTTGGACTTTGTTCGCACCAGGCGGTTTCTCTCCCCGGCTCCTCTCTTCTCTGGTCCGCTGCAATCTGTTCCTGTGCCTTCCACCGTGGAGGCTATGCAAGTAGACCGGTCTCGCCTGACCCTACAAGAGAGGACACGCCGCCGCAATGAGAACCTATGCCTGTACTGTGCCAGTACCGAACACTTCCTGAAGGATTGTCCTATCCGTCCTCCGCGTCAGGAAAGACGCACTCCGATTCTGCACAAAGGTGAGACAGCTCTAGGTGTGAACTCTGCTTCTCCACACCTTACTGTGCCTGTGCGGATTTCTTCTTCTGCTAACTCCTCCTTCTCAGCTGTGGCCTTCTTGGATTCAGGCTCTGCAGGAAATTTTATTTTGGCCTCTTTCGTTAACAGGTTCAACATCCCAGTGACCAGTCTAGCCAGTCCTCTCTATATCGCTTCAGTTAATGGAGAAAAATTGGACTGTATTGTGCGTTACCGCACAGAACCCCTGATAATGTGTATTGGACCTCATAATGAAAAAATTTAATTTCTGGTCCTCTCTAACTGCACTTCTGAAATTCTCCTGGGCTTGCCTTGGCTCCAACGCCATTCTCCTACCCTTGACTGGACCACCGGGGAGATCAAGAGCTGGGGTGCTTCTTGCCACAAAAAATGCCTCACGTCTGCTCCCAGTCCCGTCAGTCAAACCCCAGTGGCTCCTCCTATACCAGGTCTCCCCAAGGCCTATCATTTTTTTGCAAAAAACAAGTAGAGACTTTGCCTCCTCACAGGCCTTATGACTGCCCTATTGATCTCCTTCCTGGTACTACTGCACCCCGCGGCACGATCTATCCTCTGTCTGCCCCTGAGACTCAAGCTATGTTGGACTACATCCAAGAAAATTTAAAGAGGGGATTCATCCGCAAGTCTTCATCCCCTGCCGGAGCGGGGTTCTTCTTTGTCTCCTAAAAAGACGGTTCCTTACGGCCGTGCATCGATTACCGCGGTTTAAATAAGATCACTATAAAAAAACGCTATCCCCTGCCTCTTATCTCGGAACTCTTTGACCGCCTACGTGGCGCTAACATCTTCACCAAATTGGACTTAAGAGGCGCATATAATCTCATCCGTATCAGGAAAGGGGATGAGTGGAATAATACCAGAGACGTACATTTTGAATATCTGGTTATGCCCTTTGGGCTCTGCAACGCCCCCGCTGTCTTCCAGGACTTTGTGAATGAAATATTTCGGTATCTGTTATATACCTGTGTTGTGGTTTACCTAGACGACATTTTGATTTTTTCTTCTAGCCTCGAAGAACACCGCCACCATGTCCGTCTAGTGCTCCAGAGACTCCGTGACAATCAATTATTTGCCAAGATAGAGAAATGTCTCTTTGAATGCCAATCTGTTCCCTTTCTAGGTTATTTAGTCTCTGGCCAGGGACTTCAAATGGACCTAGACAAACTGTCAGCCGTTTTAGATTGGCCACGCCCCTCCAAACTCCGAGCTATCCAACGCTTCTTGGGGTTTGCCAATTACTACTGACAGTTTATTCCGCATTTTTCCACCATTGTGGCTCCGATTGTGGCCCTAACCAAGAAGAACGCCAACCCTAAGTCCTGGCCTCCCCAAGCGGATGTGGCATTCAATCATCTCAAAACTGCCTTTGCTTCTGCTCCCGTACTCTCCAGACCTGATCCATCAAAACCCTTCTAGCTGGAAGTGGACGCCTCCTCAGTGGGAGCCGGAGCTGTACTCCTACAAAAAAAACTCTACTGGACATAACATTGCTTGTGGTTTCTTCTCTAAGACCTTCTCTCCGGTGGAGAAAAATTACTCCATTGGTGATCGTGAACTTCTGGCCATTAGACTAGCCCTCGAAGAATGGAGGCACCTGCTGGAGGGTTCCAAATACCCAACTGTCATCTACACGGATCACAAGAATCTCTCATATCTTCAGTCTGCCCAACGGCTGAACCCATGTCAGGCTAGGTGGCCGTTGTTTTTTGCCCGTTTTAACTTCGAGATTCATTTTCACCCTGCTGACAAAAACATCAGGGCTGATGCCCTTTCTCGTTCCTCTGATGCTTCCGAATCGAAAGCCCCCCTGCAACACATTGTTCCTCCAGAGTGTCTGATCTCCTCTTCTCCAGCTTCTATCAGACAAACACCTCCTGGAAAGACTTTCGTTCCTCCACGCCAGCGCCTCAAGATCCTCAGGTGGGGACATTCCTCGCACCTCGCCGGCCATGCTGGCGTCAAGAAGTCCATCCAACTCATCTCTCGTTTATATTGGTGGCCTACCCTGGAGGCAGATGTCGCTGATTTCGTTCGGGCCTGTACAGTTTGTGCCCGGGACAAGACTCCTCGCCAGAAGCCTGCCGGTCTTCTTCATCCTCTGCCTGTTCCTGAGCTACCATGGTCTCAGATTGCCATGGATTTTATAACGGACCTGCCTTTATCCCATGGCAACACAGTCATTTGGGTGGTCGTTGATCGTTTCTCCAAGATGGGACATTTTATTCCACTTCCAAGCCTTCCTTCTGCTCCACAGTTGGCGAAGCAATTTTTTGTGCACATTTTTCGCCTTCACGGGCTTCCCACGCATATCGTCTCGGATAGAGGCGTTCAATTTGTATCAAAATTTTGGAGAGCTCTCTGTAATCAACTAAAAATCTAATAAAATTTATCGTCTTTCTATCATCCCCAATCCAATGGGCAAGTAGAGAGAGTTCATCAAATCCTTGGTGACTATTTGCGACATTTTGTTTCCTCCCGCCAGGACGATTGTGCCGATCTTCTACCCTGGGCTGAATTCTCGTACAATTTCAAGGACTCTGAATCCTCCGCCAAATCCCCGTTCTTTGTGGTGTATGGCCGTCACCCTCTTCCTGGTTTGCCTCCTGTTGACGAAGTTACCCAGGACTTCTCCACCATCTGGAAAGAAACTCAAAAATCCCGTCTACAGGCCTCATCCCGGATGAAGAAGCATGCCGACAAAAAGAGAAGAACTCCTCCTGTCTTTGCTCCTGGAGACAAAGTGTGGCTCTCCGCCAAGTATATCCGCTTCTGTGTCCCCAGTTATAAACTGGGACCACGTTATCTTGGACCCTTTAAAATCAAGTGCCAAATCAATCCTGTCTCCTACAAACTCCTTCTTCCCCCTTCTCTCCGTATTCCTAACGCTTTTCATGTTTCTCTCCTTAAACCGCTTGTCTCCCAAGGTTGTTGCTCCAGCTCCTGTCTCCGGTTCCTCCGATGTCTTCTCGGTTAAAGAAATTCTTGCGTCTAAGGCGGTCAGAGGTAAAAAAAAAATTCTCGTAGATTGGGAGAATTGCGGTCCTGAGGAGAGGTCGTGGGAGCCCGAGGATAACATCCTCGACAAAGACCTCATTCACAAATTTTGGGTTCCAAAAAGAGGGGGAGACTGTTACGTCGAGCGCTCCGGGTCCCCGCTCCTCCCCGGAGCGCTCGCAGCGTTTACCTGCTCGCAGCGCCCCGGTCAGACCCGCTGACCGGGAGAGCTGCGATAGTGTCTCTAGCGGGGATGCGATCCGCGATGCGGGACGCGCCCGCTCGCGGTTCGCATCCCAGCCTGCTTACCAGACCTGTCCTCCATCTGTCCATTCCTGGTACGCGGCAACGCTCCCTAGGGTGGCTCTCTGCGATTTAACCCCTTAAGGACGCAGGACGTAAATGTACGTCCTGGTGGTACTTAACGCACCAGGACGTACATTTACGTCCTGTGCATAACCGCGGGCATCGGAGCGATGCCCGTGTCATGCGTTGCTGATCCCGGCTGCTGATCGCAGCCAGGGACCCGCCGGCAATGGCCGACGCCCGCTATCTCGCGGGCGTCTGCCATTAACCCCTTAGGTGCCGGGATCAATACAGATCCCGGCATCTGCGGCAGTGCGCGATTTCAATGAACGATCGGATCGCCCGCAGCGCTGCTGCGGAGATCTGATCATTCAGAACGCCGCACGGAGGTCCCCTCACCTTCCTCCTTCCAGCTCCTGGAGTCTCCTGCTCTGGTCTGAGATCGAGCAGACCATAGCAGAAGATGACCGATAACACTGATCTGTTCTATGTCCTATACATAGAACAGATCAGTATTAGCAATCATGGTATTGCTATGAATAGTCCCCTATTGGGACTATTCAAGTGTAAAAAAAAAATGTAAAAAAAAAGTGAAAAATCCCCTCCCCCAACAAAAAAGTAAAACGTCCGTTTTTTCCTATTTTACCCCCAAAAAGCGTAAAAAATTTATTTAATAGACATATTTGGTATCGCCGCGTGCGTAAATGTCCGAACTATTAAAATAAAATGTTAATGATCCTGTACGGTGAACGGCGTGAACGTAAAAAAAAAAAAAAAAAAAAGTCCAAAATTGCTACTTTTTTAATACATTTTATTAAAAAAAAATTATAAAAAATGTATTAAAAATTTTTTATATGCAAATGTGGTATCAAAAAAAAAGTACAGATCATGGTGCAAAAAATGAGCCCTCATACCGCCGCTTATACGGAAAAATAAAAAAGTTAGAGGTCATCAAAATAATGGGATTATAAACGTACTAATTTGGTTAAAAAGTTTGTGATTTTTTTTAAGCGCAACAATAATATAAAAGTACGTAATAATGGGTATAATTTTAATTGTATTGACCCTCAGAATATAGAACACACATCATTTTTACCGTAAATTGTACGGCGTGAAAACGAAACCTTCCAAAATTAGCAAAATTTCGTTTTTCTTTTTAATTTCCCCACAAAAATAGTGTTTTTTGGTTGCACCATACATTTTATGATATAATGAGTTATGTCAATACAAAGGACAACTGGTCGCGCAAAAAACAAGCCCTCATACTAGTCTGTGGATGAAAATATAAAAGAATTATGAATTTTAGAAGGCGAGGAGGAAAAAATGAAAACGTAAAAATTTAATTGTCTGAGTCCTTAAGGCCAAAATGGGCTGAGTCCTTAAGGGGTTAAAGGGCCAGTGCGCCGCTGATTGGCGCCTGGCCCAAATTAGTAATTTCACCTGTGCACTTCCCTACTTATACCTCACTTCCCCTGCACTTCCTTGCCGGATCTTTTTGCCATTGTGCCAGTGAAAGCGTTCCTTGTATGTCCCAAGCCAGTGTTCCAGACCTCCTGCCGTTGCCCCTGACTACGATCCTTTTTGCCTGCCCTGATCTTCTGCTACGTCCGACCTTGCTCTTGCCTAATCCCTTGTACCGCGTCTATCTCAGCGGTCAGTCGGGGTTGAGTCGCTATCGGGTGGAACGACCTGGGGGTTACCTGCCGCAGCAAGTCCATCCCGCTTTGCGGCGGGCTCTGGTGAATACCAGTAACCCCTTAGACTCTGTTCCCCTGGTACAGCCCACGTCATCACCCACTGACACAGAGGATCCCCCACCAGTATCCTCCCAGTACCCGGATCCTGACAATTACTTCCATTCACCCCCACCCCTACTTCCATTCACCCCCCCTATCCACCCTCCCACTGCTTCAATTCAGCCCCCCCAGCCACCCACCCTTGCCACTGCTTCCATTCACCCTTGCAGAAACCCACCCCTGCCACTGATTCCATTCACCCCGCAGCTACCATACACCCATCCCTGATTCCATTCACCCCCACTGTCCCTGCTTCCATTCACCCAGCTCCTGCTTCCTTTCACCCTGCCCCTGCTTCCATTCATCCCCCATTCCCCCCACGCTGCTTCCTAAAATCCGCCCCATCCCCCCACCCTGTTTCCATTCACCCGCCCCATCCCCTCTGCTTCCATTTACCCCCTCCATCCCCCCACCCTGCTTCCAATCACCTTCCCCATCCCCCACCCTGCTTTCATTCACCCGCCCCATCCCCCACCACAGCTTCCATTCACCCCCATCCCCCCTGCCACTGCTTTCATTCACGCCACATCCACCAACCCCTGCTTCCACTAACCCCCCTTGCTTCCATTAACCCCCCCCTGCATCCATTAATTCCACCCCCCGCTTCCATTTACTGCCCTGCTTCCATTACCCCCCTGCTTCCATTAACCCCCCTGCTCCTTCTTCCATTCACCCCATTCTGCCCCTCCTTCCATTCACCCCCTGCTTCCATTAACCCCCCTGCTTCCATTAACCCCCTTCTTCTATCAACCTTCTTGCTTCCATTAACCCCCCCTGCTTCCATTAACCCCCCTGCTTCTATTAACCCCCTTGCTTCCATTAACCCCCCTCCTTCCATTAACTCCCCCCCGACTTCTATTAACCTCCCCTGCTCTTTCTTCCATTCAAACCCGCCCCCCCCGCCCCTGCTTCCATTCATCCACCTCCCTGCCCAGCGCTCAAGTCCTGCAGGAACACATGGGAACGGAGTTCCTGCACTTTTTCCACAGCAGGAACACTGTTCCCATTAGCGGGAGTCCTGTAGGACCATCCCTTGAGTGGAAATCTTCCACACTTTTTTTTCCAGGACATGACCACTGTCCCTGCCCCTGCGTACATTCAACCCCCCATGCTTCCATTAACCCCCCTGCACCTTCTTCCATCCATCCCCCCCGCCACTGCTTCCATTTAAATTTCCTCACTGCCTCTGCCCCTGCGTACATTATACCCCCCTCACCACTTCTTCCCCTTTCCGTTTGCATTAAAAATCCCCGCTCCCCATCTTAACCTGTGCGCGGTTATGTACGCGGGTTGCCGTGAAGCATCCCATTTTGTAGCTGCAGTGACGTGGTTGCTTTCCTGCCTGGATGCAGGATCCTTTCTGGTGGAAGCATTCATTGCATGATGCTGACGCTTCCGTCAGGAGGGAATTAAAAATTAAAACTTTGTTTTGGCCACTGGAGCCCGCGGCACACGGGGCAATGACGAATGGTACACCAGTGTGCCGGGGCACCCGGTTGGGAATCACTGGTTTAGAGTGTTGGCTGCAATACCGGAGGCTCGTGACGTCATGCCCCCTCCCACAGACTTGCATTTAGGGGGCATGGCCGTGATGTCACGAGCCTCCGCTCTGCATCGCCAGTCATCTGGCATGGATCAAAGTTCGCTCTGTGCACTGGATATCTGGGGTGCCACAGCCAAGATTGCCAGGGTCCCCAGCAGTAGGACCTCTGCGATCAGATATTTTATTCCCTATCCTTTGGATAGGGTATAAAATGTCTAGGGGCAGAGTACCCCTTTAAGACTTTAGAGCTGTTTTCATGTGGTAAGAATTAATTTTTGATCATTGAAAATATTTACAAACATGTTAAAAAGTAAATAGGACGTGTACAAGAATAGCTCATTGACTCTTTGTGCTCCAGCTACAACTATAATTTTTTCCAATCAGACCAAAACATTCATGTTGTAAAGATCAGGTATCATCCATACATAAGCCTGTTTGTGGCTAATTCCTCTCTCATGATCACGCCCATGAGCAACCTAAATTCTTCTAATGGCTCCTAAAAAAAAATTTAACTTATTAACTCGCCAATATTTGCAGCCATAAAATTTCAGGCCTAGATGGAACGTCCTCCATGTAGAGCCCTCAAGGACCATGAACAATGACCTCAACAATCATGGAGGTAGTTAGCCTTCAGGTCTCCTATGTTCTTGCTATGTCCACCAAAATGTAAGCAGACCCTTTTGGACTTTTTGAATTTATTTTTCATGGATGTTGGAATATTACTTCAGAAGTATAGGACTGAAGAGAGTCCGAATATTGAATTACTTTAGCCCATCCACCACATTTTAGTATCCCAATATGGGAATCAACTTATAGATCAGAGCCTAACAATACCAGAATCGGAGTCCTCAACCCAGCTATCAATTTCATCATACTGCCAAATGCTAGCATATCTATATCTAGCATATCTATAAATGAATTGTTACATTATAACCTACATTTATTTGTATAGTGATTAGGAGAGGGCTCCATCTGACCAATTACATTTTTTTATTTTTAAATGCGCAATGAGGCATATACCACAGAAATATTATTGCCCAGAAAATCCCTTCAAATATTACCATCGTACCATTACTGAACAAAATGTACTATACAAAGAACAATATTATCCATCATACTGTTACGCCGAGCGCTCCGGGTCCCTGCTCCTCCCCGGAGCGCTCACGGCGTCTCTCTCCCTGCAGCGCCCCGGTCGGTCCCGCTGACTGGGAGCGCTGCACTGACATGGCCGTCGGGGATGCGATTCGCACAGCGGGACGCACCCGCTCGCGAATCGCATCCCAAGTCACTTACCCGTCCCGGTCCCCTGCTGTCATGTGCTGGCGCGCGGCTCCGCTCTCTAGGGCCCGCGCGCGCCGGCTCTCTGAGACTTAAAGGGCCAGTGCACCAATGATTGGTGCCTGGCCCAATTAGCCGTTGCTAGTGGATACGACCTGGTTGCTACTGCCGCAGCAAGACCATCCCGCTTTGCGGCGGGCTCTGGTGAACACCAGTAGCCTCTTAGAACCGGTCCACCAGCACGGTCCACGCCAATCCCTCGCTGACACAGAGGATCCACTACCTGTAAGCCGAATCGTGACAGTAGATCCGGCCATGGATCCCGCTGAGGTGCCGCTGCCAAGTCTCGCTGACCTTACCACGGTGGTCGCTCAGCAATCGCAGCAGATTGCCCAACAAGGACAGCAGCTGTCCCAGTTGACCGCCACGTTACAGCAACTTCTGCCTCTGCTACAGCAGCAACCATCTCCTCCGCCAGCTCCTGCACCTCCTCCGCAGCGAGTGGCCACTCCTAGCCTCCGCTTGTCCCTGCCGGACAAATTTGATGGGGACTCTAGACTCTGCCGTGGATTTCTGTCTCAATGTTCCCTGCATATGGAGATGTTGTCGGACTTGTTTCCTACAGAACGGTCTAAGGTGGCGTTCGTAGTGAGCCTTCTTTCAGGAAAGGCCTTGTCTTGGGCCACACCGCTCTGGGACCGCAATGATCCTGCCACAGCCACAGTCCAGTCCTTCTTCGCTGAAGTCCGTAGTGTCTTCGAGGAACCAGCCCGAGCTTCTTCTGCCGAGACTGCCCTGCTGAACCTGGTCCAGGGTAATTCTTCAGTGGGCGAGTACGCCATCCAATTTCGTACTCTTGCTTCCGAATTATCATGGAATAACGAGGCTCTCTGAGCGACCTTTAAAAAAGGCCTATCCAGTAGCATCAAGGATGTGCTGGCCGCACGAGAGATTCCTGCCAACCTGCAAGAACTTATCCATTTGGCCACCCGCATTGACATGCGTTTTTCTGAGAGACATCAGGAGCTCCGCCAGGAAAAAGACTTAGATCTCTGGGCACCTCTCCCACAGCATCCTTTGCAGTCTACGCCTGGGCCTCCCGCCGAGGAGGCCATGCAAGTGGATCGGTCTCGCCTGACCCAGGAAGAGAGGAATCGCCGTAGGGAAGAAAATCTTTGTCTGTACTGTGCCAGTACCAAGCATTTCTTGGTGGATTGCCCTATTCGTCCTCCACGTCTGGGAAACGCACGCACCCAGCTCACGTGGGTGTGGCGTCTCTTGGTTCAAAGTCTGCTTCTCCACGTCTCACGGTGCCCGTGCGGATTTCTCCTTCAGCCAACTCCTCCCTCTCAGCCGTGGCCTGCTTGGACTCTGGTGCCTCTGGGAATTTCATTTTGGAGTCTTTGGTGAATAAATTCTGCATCCCGGTGACCCGTCTCGTCAAGCCGCTCTACATTTCCGCGGTCAACGGAGTCAGATTGGATTGCACCGTGCGTTACCGCACAGAACCCCTCTTGATGTGTATTGGACCCCATCACGAAGTGATTGAGTTCTTCGTCCTTCCCAACTGTACCTCTGAGGTCCTCCTCGGTCTGCCATGGCTCCGGCTTCATTCTCCCACCCTTGACTGGACCACCGGGGAGATCAAGAACTGGGACTCTGCTTGCCATAGGAAGTGCCTCTCCCCCCCTCCCAGTCCTGTCAGGCAAGCCTCAGTGCCTCCTCATGGCCCCCGTCCTGGTGACACACTGCCCCGTGCCAGGCTTCGCCCTCTGCCCTCCCTCCCCATTCCCACTCCTGCTGTACTGCCTGCCTTTGAGGAATCCCTCCATTCACTCCCGGTGTCCTCGTCCCAGGTAAAGCAGTTGTCGGACAAAAAAAGGGGGAGACCTAAGGGGGGGGGGGGGTACTGTTACGCCGAGCGCTCCGGGTCCCTGCTCCTCCCCGGAGCGCTCACGGCGTCTCTCTCCCTGCAGCGCCCCGGTCGGTCCCGCTGACCGGGAGCGCTGCACTGACATGGCCGTCGGGGTCCCGCACCCGCTCGCGAATCGCATCCCAAGTCACTTACCCGTCCGGTCCCCTGCTGTCATGTGCTGGCGCGCGCGGCTCCGCTCTCTAGGGCCCGCGCGCGCCGGCTCTCTGAGACTTAAAGGGCCAGTGCACCAATGATTGGTGCCTGGCCCAATTAGCTTAATTGGCTTCCACCTGCTCCCTGGCTATATCTGCTCACTGCCCCTGCACTCCCTTGCCGGATCTTGTTGCCTTGTGCCAGTGTTGTCCAAAGCCTGTGTTACCTGAACTCCTGCTATCCATCTTGACTACGAACCTTGCCGCCTGCCCCGACCTTCTGCTACGTCTGACCTTGCCTCTGCCTAGTCCTTCTGTTCCACGCCTTCTCAGCAGTCAGCGAGGTTGAGCCGTTGCTAGTGGATACGACCTGGTTGCTACTGCCGCAGCAAGACCATCCCGCTTTGCGGCGGGCTCTGGTGAACACCAGTAGCCTCTTAGAACCGGTCCACCAGCACGGTCCACGCCAATCCCTCGCTGACACAGAGGATCCACTACCTGTAAGCCGAATCGTGACACATACCACAATACCAGGACATAAAGTTACACCATACAGTGATTACAGAGTACCTGTCACCAAATAAAACTTTTAATATAGTGTTCCTTGTGTAATTAGCAGACACTTTCCCATTCACTTGCTTTTAAAATTATCAACATAAATATGTTTAAAATGTAATATAAAAAATGGCCAATATGTGGCTCTGTTCTGTTCCCTGCTGCAATTAATACAGTGACTTTGGTCTCTTCCAAGCCTGGCAAGAGACCAAACTCAGGAACTGTTTCTCTATGCACTGAGCTTGATTGACAGCTGCACAGTGCCTTACTGAAACATGCATAGAGCCTTATTGAAAGCTGTACAGAGACTGAAGTCTTCTATTCATCACAGCGCTGCAATGATTTGAGGGTGGAAATGGTGTCCCAGCAGGCACGACATCACTGAAGTCTGCTGGGGGACCACTTCCGCCCTCACATCGTAATGCCCACTTTCTGCTGCTGGGGGACTGCACTATGTGAGCAAGAATAAAGGTATTATACACAGCTTTTTAAAGCTCTGAAAAATGTTTAAGGGTGGGAGGAGTGTTAGGAGTAGTTAGGGAACATACCCTTAGTTAGTTTAGAAAAGTTTATTTGGTGACAGGTACTTTTTAAATATTGTATTGTTACTGTATAAAACAAAACCCCTAAAACAACCATTATTACCACTAATAGTGACCGAACAATACCCCCATACTGGTTCTAACTTAAAAAACACTATAAACAGGTGCCCTGCTGACTGTATAAAATTGGGCCACTTTATCAGAAATGTATGTATGCATAGGCCACACACATACACCACCTGGCCTCAACCCAAAAAAACAGATCATAAGGCACCCCCAAGCACACACCACCACCAAAAGACACCCTTCCCCTGAAGAAGCACAGACCACATCTATAAGATACCCCTCAAAGCACTGACTACCACAAGACACACCCACATGAAGTGCAGACTACCCCATGACACCATCTGAAGCACAGACCACCAGTATAAAACACCTTCCGAAGCACAGACCACCACCATAAGACACCCCCTAAAGTACATACAACCATCATAACACACCCAGAGCACAGACCTCCACAGGACACCCGCAGAAAGCATAGATCACCTTCATAAGACCACCCTCAAGCTCCCCTTCCACCGAGTACACAACCACATCACCAGGATTCTGCCTCCACCTCCTTCACAGCGACAATCACCAGCTGTCTGGGCAGAACCCTCAGCAGCTCTACCCTGTATCTTCTGGTTGGCCATCGGCATCTCCACCCTGCGGGTGGGTGATGACGGAGCATACAGCAGACTGCTGTATCCCCAGCTAAGCCTCCAGTGACAGGCTGGATGCTGCCTCAACCTCCTTTCATTGATCTCTCCTTTGGAACCAGTAAACAGCATGGGACACGGCTCATGTAACATTTTTCTTGTAAGTGTGTGAGCCATGTCCCATGTTCTTTACTAGTCACTGAAGAGTCCACATCCAGCCCATCACTGGAGCCCACAACACCACGCCTTAGACAATAGGCAAACTAATGGCCTTGTTTCCTAATAATGCCAGATAAAACATCCTTTTTATTCTGTCATTACTTAAATATGACATTAGGACAAAATAGAGATTATTTTTTCACTACTCATTAGCTGCGGGATACAGACATCTGCTTTATGATCCATCGCCGCCCACCCGGTGGCCTCACCACCGATTCATCCTGGGGGCCGCAGCTGCCTGCTCCATGGGCCGAATGTTGGACAGCCTGGCTATAAGTGATTACAGTGCAATTATTCCGTGTGGGCTTTAAAACCATTAAAAACATATTGACACTCTGCACTCCCCTCATAGCATAGTGGTTAGGTACCACACATGAAATGCCCAGTGTTTAGTCCCCATATATGTCTGTGGTGGTGGGAAACAGGCTTGGAAACAAAGGGAAATAATGGATCTTCAGAGGGTTATGATGGGGTAGAAGAGGTGCCTAAAGTACCAAAGTGCCTTAATCCTGTCCTTCCATTTGGGTATCATTACACAATGGATTTTTCCATCAGAAAAGTCCACTGAGGTAATAACAACAGAAATCCAAAACATCTTCCTGAATTCCTGCCATGGATTTGTAGCATGTATTCTGTAGATCTGGCTGTGGTTTTCGCAGCGGGTTTGTCTAATTGAATTGTACCAACTCCCATCCAGGCTACACAATTGTGTCAATAAAGTGACAAGTTTCTTCTATTTTTCATGATACAGATTTCAAATCCACAATTCCTATTGCAAAAAAACAAAATGCTGAAATAAATTCCATAAACAAGGCCTTCATGTCTGGTAGTTGGTCATTTTGCCCTCTAGTTTGGGGGCTTTGTATGATGCCGAGCTGGTGTATCAAACTCTAGGATATATGATAGTACCTGAGGAGCTTGTATGGTTAAAGAAAATCTGTCATCAAACCATATTTTCTAAACTAACACCCCATTCTGACCTTAAGTTTTTTTTTTTTTTTTAAAGCTCTGTATCATACCTTTCCCCTTGCTCACATTGTGTGGGCTCCCTTCAGGAGAAAGTGGGTGTTCCCCAGCAGGCATGACATCACTGAAGCCTGCGAGAGCTGTGCCTCCCCATGCCCCAAACAAACGACAAAATCCACAGGAGGCACCAGGGCAATACCATGTAACAACAACTTTAAACTAGATCCCTCCCAATTAAAATGTAACTTTTATTGGTTGCTATTAAAATGTAAATAAATTGGGGTGCAGTTATCAATGTGTCAACTAGATGTTAGGACCACACAGTGATTAAAACCACAGCTCCAGTCTGCCTGTAGTATAGTTTATGAGTGACAACCGTGCTACTGCTAGTCAGAGTGCACTAATATTTGTATGGCCCCCACAGTTTGAACACTGTTTCTGGTTGTCACTTGGAGACTGAAAAACTGCTAGTTAAAATCCTAGTTAGCCAGTGCCTTTAACGTTTCACTTGTTCCCAAGCTTCCTCAGAAAGGACTGGTGGCTAATGGCCAGCGGGCGTGCTGACCCTGCTTATATACACTGGTGTCTAATAGCAACCAATAAAAGTTAGATTTTAATTGGGAGGGATCTAGTTTAGGGTACCCCTTTGGGGGTGTTCCCCTAAAGTTGTTGTCACCATGCCCCACACCCACTTAATGAGTTTGGTCTCCTGCCAGGCCGGGTGGAAACCAAACTAACTGTTTGACTTGCGCAGGGAACAGAACAGAGCCACCTTGTGGCCATTTTTTCAATCACATTAAAAACATAAGGATGAGAATTTTAACAGTAAGTAAATAGCAAAATGTTTTATAATTACATAAGGAACAATATATTAAAAGTTTGGTTTAGCCGGCACCGGGAGCTAGTGACGTAATAGCCACACCCACTCATGATGTCATGAGGGGGCAGGGCTATGTGAGCTCCCGGCGCGACTCTAAACCTTTCCCCCCCCCGCCATGGCAGTTAGTCTCCCTCAGATTAGCCCCCCATCCCACCCCTGTGGGCAGTTTGTCCCTCTAGATTAGACCCCCGAAGTAGGCAGTTAGCTCCTCTAATAATCTTTCCCCTAACCATAGTCCCCTCAGATGATTTCCCCCCCCCCCTCTCCCCGTTAGGCAGATAGTCCCCTTCATTTGCCCAGCATGAGGAGTGAGCTGCAGGGCAAAAGCCGCTCCTCCAGAAGATGATGCTGCCGAACAGATATGGTGGCCTCGCTCCCCCAGGCGATACCTTCAGCTGCCGGGCAGAGGATCCTCCTCCAGATAACGAGTGATGCAGCCGTACAGATACGGCAGCAGCGTCATCATGTAGAATGTAGTGACAATGGCACTTTTATTCTGGTAATGTCATTACATGGCCAACGTATCTGTACACAGCGTTAGTTATCGAGTGGAGGGGCCTCTGCCCAGCAGCTAAAGGTATCTGTGATAAGGTTACTGCCCGGCGTTTTAATAAATGAGAGCCGAAGGCGGAGCGGATTTAGCCTCAGCCTCCGGCTCCACTGCCTCCGGTCCTGCTTCTTAGTGGTGCTAAACAGGGTGGTGGACCAGCATCTTCTGGCGTGCCTCGTGCAGGAATACCACGAGACGCCGGCCTGCTCTGCAACATTTCCTATGAGTCACTGTGCTCTTAAAGCAGCAGTGGCAATCATTTAAAAAAATGATCTGCGGATGAGACCCGGGGCTATTGGCCGGACACCTGGGGCTATAGCCCCCTTAACCCCCCCCCTGTTGACGCCCCTGCGTGGGGTTCCAGCATAGCAGGATGGAGGAAGTGAAAAGGAACCTACTGGGACCCTTCAGTAACAGTGCCTTACTCCTCCAGGTTTAACGTGTAGCCAAAAAGAGGCCCCTTCATCTGCAGGTCAGCTCAGAGGACAGGGAGTGACTGCCGGGGATTGGAGACTAGGAGGAGGATGTTGTCTGCAAAAGCGCCTATCCTGACATGCCAATTTTAAGCTTAATGGGGTACTCTCCTCCTAAACCTCTGATCCCCTATCTAAAGTATAAGGGATAAGATGTCTGATCGCGGGGGTCTGGCCACTGGGACCCTCTGTGATCTCCGGCGTGGCACCCTGGAAATCTGGTGCACAGAGCAAACTCTGCTCCGTTGCGGATGATGGGTAACCACAGCCATCATGCCCTCTCCATTTATGTCTATGACTGCTATGTACTAGCCATTATGCCCCCTCCATAGACATGAATAGAGGGGGCATGGAGTGACGTGACGAAAACGGAAGCTCCAAGCTTTCATGTTCTGAACACCGCGGTCACTGGCCCGGAGATCACGGTCAGGCATCTTATCCCCTGTCCTTTGGATAAGGTATAAGATGTTTAGGAGCGGAGTATCCCTTTAAGTGGGGGTAAATTAAGAGAAAAAAATTGTTACTCAGATCAAAAATTGTACCTGCTGTGTTCCAAATAAAATGTCTCTAATACATCTTCCATGTATGTGAGCTGTGTCTACATCTGGAATATATTCATTCTTTTTCCTAATACTTTGATGCCATCATTTTTTCTCTCAAATCCGATTGCATAAAGAGATGCAGCTATTCCATTATTATTAGAATGGATTATTGTTACCCGTGTAAATCCCCAACATTATTGTCCTGTATGGGATTCATCTTATAACCTATCCCCCATATTTTAAAAAGGAAAAAAGAAAAAATAGTAGTAGTGAATGACGCTCCCCATGTCTGAGCATACAAAGGTGACCATCTTGCAATTCCTCTGTTGAACACTAGGGGCTGCAACATTTTTCTCTTGAAAAGTGGTGAAGAAGTCTCCTAAAAAGTTCTTCACATGCCAGAAGGTCTAATAATGTGTTTTCCAAACAGTGTGCCTCCAGCTGTTGCAAACCTACAATTCCCAGCATGCCAGGACAGCCGCTGGCAACAGCTGGAGACACACTGGTCTAAGGAGTTTTTTTTAGGGGGAGGAGGAAATAAAAGAAATATAGTATAACTCCGCTATCTGTCTTCGTCCCTATCAAGGGTTAACAATGTACCAGGAAAGAAGACAGATAGCTGACACTGTGCTGAGGGATGATTTGCAGTACACTACTATAGATGGCATATAGGGGGGAGATGGTGGTTTCTGGTATACAATCAATTTGCCATATGAGCAGCAATAAAGGTTGTCCTGGCATGCTGGAAGTTGTAAGTTAGCAACAGCTGGAGGAACCCTTGTTGAGAAACACTGATTTAAAGACACAGTGTGAACCATCTGAAGGAAGCATTCAGGCTCACAGACTGCAGGTATACAGCCTTGTCACTCTCCTGCAGAATCTAAGCCCCACCCCCACTTTCTATGTTCCATAAAAGTCTTTTTGTTTCTAGAGATGGACTAAGCCTAACAACAAGCAGTGAACAGCAGGTTGCTGTGAAGAAAGACATCTAGGGGTTAAAGGGGTACTATGCCCCTACACATCTTATAACTTATCCAAAGGATAGGGGATAAGATTTCTAATTGCGAGGGTCCCGCCGCTGGGGACCCTCGCAATCTCCCTGCTGCACGCGCCTTTCGTTTACAGCAGTGTGGTTCTAAGGGATTATCCAGGGAAAAAACTTGTTTTTTATATATCAACTAGCTCCAGAAAGTGAAACAGATTTGTAAATTACTTCTATTAAAAAAATCTTAATCCTTTCAGTACTTATGAGCTGCTGAAGTTGAGTTGTTCTTTTCTGCCTAAGTGCTCTCTGATGGCACCTTTCTCAGGAACTGTCCAGAGAAGAATCGAATCCCCATAGCAAACCTCTTCTACTCTGTGCAGTTCCCAAGATAAGCAGAGATGTCAGCAGAGAGCACTGTTGTCAGACAGAAAAGTACAACTCAACTTCAGCAGCTGAAAATTATTGGAAGGATTAAGATTTTTTAATAGAAGTAATTTACAAATCTGTTTAACTTTCTAGAGCCAGTTGATATATATATATATATATATATATATGTATATATATATATATATATATATATATATATATATATATTATATATATATATATATATATATATATATTTCCATATATATATATAATAATATAGTATATATATATATATATATATATATATATATATATATATATATATATATAATATATATATATATATATATATATCTATATATATATATATAATATATATATATATATATATATATATATATATATATATATATATATATATATATATATATATATATATATATATATATATATATTATATATATATAATATATATATTATAAATATATATATATATTTATTGTCAACAAAAGTTAGATTTTATTTCTATCATTTACACTTTCAAAATAACAGAAAACAAAGAAATGGTGCCTGCAAAAGTTTGGGCACCTTGCAGAATTTATAGCATGCACTGCCCCCTTTGCAAAGCTGAGACCTGCCAGTGTCATGGATTGTTCTCAATCATCATCTGTGAAGACCAGGGGATGTCAATCTCAAAGGTTTTAAATACCCAGACTCATCTGACCTTGCCCCAACAATCAGCACCATGGGTTCTTCTAAACAGTTGTCTAGAAATCTGAAACTGAAAATAGTTGACGCTCACAAAGCTGGAGAAGGCTATAAGAAGATAGCGAAACATTTTCAGATGTCAATATCCTCTGTTCGGAATGTAATTAACAAATGGCAGTCATCAGGAACAGTGGAAGTTAAAGTAAGATCTGGAAGACCAAGAAAAGTATCAGACAGAACAGCTCACAGGATTGTGAGAAAAACAATTCAAAGCCCACGTTTGACTGCAGAATCCCTCCAGAAAGATCTGGCAGACACTGGAGTTGTGGTACACTATTCCACTGTAAAGAGATACTTGTTCAAATATGGTCTTCATGGAAGAGTCATCAGAAGAAAACCTCTTCTACATCCTCACCACAAAAATCAGCATTTGAACTTTGCAAATGAACATATAGACAAGCCTGATGCATTTTGGAAATAAGTTCTGTGGACCGATGAGGTTAAAATTGAACTTTTTGGCTGGAATGAGCAAAGGTACGTTTGGAGAAGAATGGGAACGGAATTTAATGAAAAGAACCTCTTTGCAACTGTTAAGCGTGGGGGTGGATCAATCATACTTTGGGGTTGTATTGCAGACAGTGGCACAGGGAACATCTCATGAGTAGAAGGAAAAATGGATTCAATAAAATTTCAGCAAATTTTGGATGTTAACTTGATGCAATCTGTGAAAAAGCTGAAGTCAAAGAGAGGATGGCTTCTACAAATGGATAAAGATCCTAAACACACCTCGAAATCCACGGTGGATTACATCAAGAGGCGTAAACTGAAGGTTTTGCCATGGCCTTCACATTCTCCTGACCTCAACATAATTGAAAATCTATGGATAGACCTTAAAAGAGCAGTGCGTGACAGACCGCCCAGAAATCTCAAAGAACTGGAAGACTTTTGTAAGGAAGAATGGGCAAAGATAACTCAAACCAGAATTTTGGCTACAAAAAGCGTTTACAAGCTGTGATACTTGCCAAAGGGGGCAGTACAAGATATTATCACTGCAGGGTGCTCAAACTTTTGCCGACACCATTTTTTTTTGTTTTCTGTTATTTTGAAAGTGTAAATGATGGAAATAAAATCAAACTTTTGTTGACATATTATAAGAATGTCTAATCAGTAATTTGATGCCTTTTGGAGATTTTTCCATCTTTCCTTGGCTTCTTTATGCACATTAATACAAATTTTTACCTGGGGTGCCCAAACTTTTGATCCCCACTGTATTCCCTGCTGTCAGTTCTGAGCCAGAGCCTCCGAGTGTCATGGATCTCTACAGCCGGATGAAAAGTGATGTGTGCATAAGATGACATGACACGGAACAACGTAGAGAAGGCGAGAGAAAAAGATAGTGCTGTAGGGACCTAATGACAAAGGGGACCGGTGGGGAAGTGCACAGTGCCGAGCATACAGGCCGAGAAATACACCACAGACAAGACGACAACAACGAATAAAAATTCATAAATAATAAGGCACAATGTAAAAATGATAAAAAAAATAAATTGGATTGGATTGTATCATGTGAATAGAGGGTACATCAATTAAATTAAATAAACTAAAAACTAGTGGCGAATTTAAGAAAATACTGTGTAAATTAAATGTAAAATGGGCAGATGGCCGCAAAGGTAAAGTATACAGAGCACATGGGTCAAACTGTGATAAATATTAAAAATGTCAAAGGTGCAACAAAGTCTGAGCAAAAAGATACCAGACCTACAGTAATACTGTGAAACTAACTATAATGGTGGAAAAAGCAATAAATAAACAATCCAAAGGGCAAATTGTGGTGCAAAAGTATTTATTAACCCCTTAAAGGGGTACTCCGCCCCTGGCATCTTATCCCCTATCCAAAGGATAGGGGATAAGATGTTAGATCGCCGCGGTCCCGCTGCTGGGGACCTTGGGGATCGCCGCTGCGGCACCCCTCCATCATTACTGCACAGAGCGAGTTCCCTCTGTGCGTAATGATGGGCGAAATAGGGGCCGGAGCAGCGTGACATCATGGCTCCTCCCCTCATGACATCACGGCCCGTCCCCTTAATGCAATTCTATGGCAAGGGGCGTGTCGACCGCCACGCCCCCTCCCATAGACTCGTATTGACGGGGGCGGGTCGTGACGTCACGAGGGGCGTAGCTGTGACGTAACGATGCTCCGGCCCCTGTATTGCCCGTCATTACGTGCAGAGCGAACTCGCTCTGCGCAGTAATGATAGCGGGGTGCTGCAGCAGCAATCCCCGGGGTCCCCAGCAGCGGGACCCCGGCAATCTGACATCTTATCCCCTATCCTTAGGATAGGGGATAAGATGTCTAGGGGCGGAGTACCCCTTTAAGGACCAAGCCCATTTTAACCTTACGGACACTTTAAGCATTAATAACTCTGGGATGCTTTTACTTTTCATTCTGATTCCGAGATTGTTTTTTCGTGACATATTCTACTTTATGTTAGTGGTAAATTTTCGCCGATACTTGCATCATTTCTTGGGGAAAAATTCCAAAACTTGATGAAAATTTTTTAAATGTAGCAAGAAAAAAGGATATTCCAAATAAATTATATATTGATTCACATTTACAACATATCTACTTTATGTTGGCATCATAAAGTTGACATGTTTTTACTTTTAGAAGACATCAGAGGACAAAGCTCAGCAGCAATTTTCCAATTTTTCACAACAATTTCAAAATCGGAATTTTTCAGGGACCAGTTCAGTTGAAGTGGATTTGAGGGGCTTTCATGTTAGAAATACCCCATAAACGACCCCACTATAAAAACTGCACCCTACAAAGTATTCAAACTGACAACCAAAAAGTTTGCTAACCCTTTAAGTGTTTCACAGGAATAGCAGCAAAGTGAAGGAGAAAATTCAAAATCTTAATTTTTTACACTTGCATGTTCTTGTATACTCATTTTTATTTTTACAAAGGGTAAAAGGAGAAAAAGCCCCCCCCCATAATTTGTAACCCAATTTCTCTCGAGTAAGGAAATACCTCAGGTAAAGGGAGGTGAAGGGCTCTGCATGTGCACTACAAGGATCAAAAAGGAAGGAGCAACAATTGGATTTTTGAGAGGGATTCCTGAAATGGTTTTTGGGGGCCATGTCGCATATAGGAAGCCCCCATGGTGCCAGAACAGCAAAAAAAATATCCAACACGGCATACTTTTTTGGAAACTATACCCCTCAAGGAACGTAACAAGGGGTACAGTGAGCCTTAACCTCCCATAGGTGTTTGACGACTTTTTGTTTAAGTCAGATGTGTAAATGAATATTTTTTTCACTAAAATGTGCCCCAAAATTTGTAACCCCATTTCTTCTGAGTATGGAAACACCCAATATGTGGATGTAAAGTGTTCTGTGGGCGAACTACAATGCTCAGAGGAGCACCATTGAGCTTTTGGAGAGAGAATTTTGTTGAAATGGTTTTTGGGGGGCATGTCACTATTAGAAATCCCCTATGGTGCCAGAACAGCAAAAAAAAAAAAAAAAAACACACATAGCATACTAGTTTGGAAACTACACCCCTCAAGGAATGTAACAAGGGGTACAGTGAGCGTTAACACCCTACAGGTGTTTGACAATTTTTCATTAAAACCGCATGTTTAAATGAAATAATTTTTTCCACTGAAATGCTGTTTTTTCCCCAAATTTTACATTTTTACAAGGGGTAATAGGAGAAAATGCCCCCCAAAATTTGTAAAACATTTCTTCTGAGTATGGAAATACCCCATACGTGGATGTAAAGTGCTCTGCGGGCGAACTACAATGTTCAGATTAGAAGGAGAGACATTTTTTCCTATTTTCTCCATGAAAATGAAAAATTTAGGTTAACACTTTATTGTAGTGAAATATATATATTTTTTTTCACATCCAACTTTAATAAAAATTCGTCAAACACCTGTGGGGTGTTACGGCTCACTATACCCCTTGTTAAGTTCCGTGAGGGGTGTAGTTTCCAAAAAAGGGTCACATGTGGGAATTTTTTTTTTTGCGTTTATGTCAGAACATCTGAAAAATCAGCCACCCCTGTGCAATCACCAATTTGGGCCTCAAATGTGCATGGCTCTCTCTCACTTCTGAGCCCTGTTGTGCGCCTGCAGAACATTTTACGTCCACATATGGGGTATTTCCGTACTCATGAGAAATTGTGTTAAAAATTTTGGGGGTCTTTTTTTCCTTTTTCCTTGTGAAAATGAAAAGTATGGGGCTACACCAGCATGTTAGTGTAAATTTTTTAAATATTTTTTTACTCCAACAGGCTGGTGTAGAACCTAACTTTTCCTTTCTATATGGGGTAAAAGGAGAAAAAAAAAACCAAACTTTGTAACACAGTTGCTCCCAAGTACGGAAATACGCCATATGTGACCCTAAACTGTTTCCTTGAAGTTTCCTGAAGTGAGAGAGCGCCATTCGCATTTGAGGCCTAAATTAGGGATTTGCATAGGGGTGGACATAGGGGTTTTCTACACCAGTGATTCCCAAACAGGGTGCCTCCAGCTGTTGCTATACTCCCAACATGCCTGGACAGTCAGTTTGCAACAGCACGAGGCTCCATTTTGGAAACACTGCCGTACGAGACGTTTTCATTTTTATTGGGGGGGACAGTGTAAGGGGGTGTACATGTAGTGTTTTACCCTTTATTTTTTGTTAGTGTAGTGTTTTTAGGGTACATTCACACGGGCGGGGGGTTATGGTGAGTTTCCCGCTAGGAATTTGAGCTGTGACGGAAAATTTGCTGCAGCTTAAATTTGAAGCAGGAAACTCACTGTTAACCCGCCTGTGTGAATGTACCCTGACAGACTATGCATGCTGGGAGTTGTAGTTTTGCAGCAGCTGGAGGCACTGGTTGGAAAACCCGAGTTAGGTTCTGTGACCTAACTCAGTATTTTCCAACCAGTGTGCCTCCAGCTGTTGCAAAACTACAACTCCCACCATGTACTGATGCTGGGAGTTGTAGTTATGCAACAGCTGGAGGCACGCAACTACAACTCCTAGCATGCCGAGACAGCCGTTTGCTGTTCGTGCATGCTGGGAGTTGTAGTTTTGCAAGATCTAGAGGGCCACAGTTTAGATGCCACCGCACAGTGATCTCCAAACTGTACCTCTAAATCTTGTAAAACTACAAATCCCAGCATAACCAAACAGCAAACGGCTGTCTGGGCATGCTGGGAGTTGTAGTTTTGCAACATCTGGAGGGCTACAGATAAGAGACCACTGTATAGTGGTCTCCAAACTGTGGCCCTCCAGATGTTGCAAGGCAACAACTCACCTACTGGCTTCCGTTAGTAGCAGGATCGCCGCCGCCCGTTTTCGGTAAGGGACCTCCGACGCGGCTCCCAGCACAATTCCCCCGCTCTTCCCGGGGGGAAGGTGGGCAGAGCAGGACCGAACTTTAACCCCCCCCTTGATCTGCTATTGGTTGGTCACTTCTGACTGACCAATAGCAGGGAAAGGAGGGGTGGCACCCCTACCACCTCACTCCTATCCCTTCAGGGGGAACAGTGCTGTCTTGTCAGCCCCTATCCTCCTTATTTTCCTGGTCACCGGGTCACTGGAGATCCGTTTTACCCGGGATCATTGCAGATCACGATCGCTGACATGGGGGGGGGGGGGGGGTGGTTCTCCCGTTCCGTTCAACGCCCTGTTACCGGTGGTGAACAGAAATGCCGAGAGCCCTTAAGTGACAGGATGCCCTTGGTCCTAGTGGGGTTAAAAGGTCAAAAGATTAAAATACATAAACTAAGAAGACACTGTTAAGTACGGGGATATACTTAAGATATCCCCGTACTTAACAGTTTTTATGTTTTTATGTACTTGATGTATTTCTAGGTGTATATTAATATATATATATATATATATATATATATATATATATATATATGTATATCTATATGTCAAAGAAGAAAGCAGCACTCCTATGAGTAGGTGCCTCCAGCTAGGGTCCGGGTCCAGGATCCTGCATACGTAGTTCCAAGGAAAATGCTGTGGCACTCATGGTATGGTGAAAAAATGAAAACTATTTATTCATAGTGTTGAGCGGCATAGGCCATATTCGAATTCGCGAATATTCGCGAATATATGGACGAATATTCGTCATATATTCGCGAATATTCGCATATTCGTTATATTCTCGATATATTTTCGCATATGCGAACATTCGCGTATGCGAAAATTAACATATGTGAATATTATCACATACAAAATTAACATACGCGAAAATTCGTATATGCGAAAATTAACATATGCTAATTTTCGCATATGCGAATTTACGCACGCCAGTCTCACACAGTAGTATTACAGCCTTCTTTACACCACACAAGCTGGAAGCAGAGAGGGGTGATCACTGTGATGTGTACTGTGAAGAAAAAAAAAAAAAAAAAAAACGAATATTCGTAATTACGAATATATAGCGCTACATTCGCGAAATTCGCGAATTCGCGAATATGCGATATTCTCGAATAATATTCGAATTGCGAATATTCGTGAGCAACACTATTTATTCATCCAAAATGTGCAAAGAGCAACGTTTCAATGGTCTCACACCATCATTATCAAGTGGCTTGATAATGATGGTGTGAGACCATCGAAATGTCGCTATTTGCACATTTGGGATGCATAAATAGTTTTCATTTTTTCACCATACCTTGAGTGCCACAGCATTTTCCTTGGAACTATATATATATATATATATATATATATATATATATATATATATACACACAAATCAAAAAAATGTTGCAGTCTCTTGTAATACCTTTTTTATTGGACTAACAGAATTTTGTAGAGACAAGCTTTCAGGATTCCTCCCTTTATCAAGTCCAATAGACAAGGACTAATGATCAAAGGACTTTATAAATTATCAGGGAGGAATCCCGAAAGTTTGTCTCTACAAAATTCTGTTAGTCCAATAAAAAAGGTATTACAATCTGCATCACTGGACTAATACGGCTACTCACATTTACTATACAGATATACACATACCTGAAGATGGTTTAGAACCCTGTGATGTCACACATGCTTGTGATGATGTCACCGTAAGCTGTACAAGGAGGTGCGCGCCGGCTGCAGTCTCTTCAGTGTGTTTTGCATTCACAACCTGTGGTGCAAAGTGTTTGTTAGAGAGTTTCTATTTGCGATGGAGAATTCAAGATTTTGACCGTTCCTTGTCTGAAGAGAGAACCACAAGGTAAGTCTCAGCCTCTTCTATTCATACATACACAGGGCATTTTGTTTGCCAGGGTTTTTTTTTTTGTTGTTGCTTTTTTTTTAGCATAAAAAACAAGAAATTAATTTCCAAAAGAAATAACAAAAGTTATATTTCTCATAGCATTGTGACAATACTTGGCTTAGGCATTAAACATAATAAAACGCACAGATAGTATCATGACCAGAGCTTTTTCTTGCAAATCTGCTAAAATGCAATTATGCCCAAAAAAGCCCCCAAGAGTCCTAATTCATGAAGCTCTAAAAGATATAAGTCTATGAGAAAGATTTGGTGGTGTAGTAAAAGAATGACAGAAAGATTAGGGCAGAAATATAATAGTATATAATAGAATTCTGTGTGTACTAATAATAGAAATACTCTGGGTACTCCGAAAGGGAAAATTTTCAAATCAACTATTGGCAGAAAGTCATATAGGGTACAGATAGATCCCAATGAGGTGGGGTAGGTTCATTATTAGTAAATGTATATAGCAGGATAGCCCAATTGTATCTACAGTATGAAGTTCACATGGCCCAGTGACCATACAGCCAAACCCTTATAATCCGCCATTACTAGGACAGATTCAGGGTTGTCAGATATTACTAGGACCGGACAGGTTTAGGGTTATCAGATATTACTAGGACCGGACAGGTTCAGGGTTATCAGATATTACTAGGACCGGACAGGTTCAGGGTTTTCAGATATTTCTAGGACCGGACAAGTTCAGGGTTATCAGATATTACTAGGACTGGACAGGTTCAGGGTTATCAGATATTACTAGGACCGGACAGGTTTAGAGTTATCAGATATTACTAGGAGCGGACAGGTTCAGGGTTATCAGATATTACTAGGACCGGACAGGTTCAGGGTTATCAGATATTACTAGGACCGGACAGGTTCAGGGTTATCAGATATTACTAGGACCGGACAGATTCAGGGTTGTCAGATATTACTAGGACCGGACAGGTTTAGGGTTATCAGATATTACTAGGACCGGACAGGTTCAGGGTTATCAGATATTACTAGGACCGGACAGGTTCAGGGTTATCAGATATTACTAGGACCGGACAGGTTCAGGGTTATGAGATATTACTAGGACCGGACAGGTTCAGGGCTATCAGATATTACTAGGATCGGACAGGTTCAGGGTTATCAGACATTGGTAACCTCAGGGAAGACGTCTCCATATAAAACACTTATAGAGAAGTGTCTTCTTCTGAGGCTGCGGTGGTCTTAGTGTTATCTTGTGGTTCTGTGCTGGACATTTCTGCTCTGTATGAAGGATCTATTGTATAATGACAGGAATGATGACATGTTGTCTAATGTGTTCACCTATCTCTCTCTCTCTAGTGTTTTCAGGCTCTGACCTGTGACCATGGCCTCTCCACAAGACCCATTGCTGAAGGAGGAGGAAGAAGCAATGGAGGACCATAGTGATATTGATGTAGAAAAGGGCGATATCCCTGAGAGGCAGAACCTGCCATCTCTAAGCGTGATGTCCACCGCACGTTCCATCATCACCGTAGTGATCCTCGCCTTTGTTAATTTGCTCATCTATGCAAATCGCTCCAGCGTGGCGGGGGTGCTGCCTTATATACAGAAAGCATATGACACCAATTCTAGTCTGTCCGGCTTATTGAATACATTGTTCATTGGAAGCTACGTGCTGGTCGCACCAATTGCCGGATATTTGGGCGACCACTGTAATAAGAAATATACTGTTTGCGCAGGAGTCATCGTTTGGCTGAGCATGACACTTACCCTGTCATTCATCCCTGACGGGTACTTCCTGCTCTTCCTGCTGACGAGTGGACTGGTTGGAGCCGGAGAGGCGACTTTCTGCACCATCGCCCCCTCCATCATTGCAGACCTTTTTACAAGTGACCAGCAGACCCGCATGCTGAACGTGTTTTACTCCGTCATACCTGTAGGCTGCGGACTAGGATACATCATCGGGCCCAAAGTGACTGATGCAGCAAGGGGTGATTGGCACTGGGCGTTTCGGGTAACCCCTGGCCTGGGCCTCATAGCTGTGGCTTTGATGATTTTGGTCACAAAAGAGCTTCCAAGAACGACTACAAACGGGAAGAAGAACAACAAATCCCAGAAGTTTGCCAAATGGGCGACAGATCTGAAAAAGCTATTTAAAAATCGAAGCTTCATGTTAACCACCATGGTATCGACGGCGGTATCCTTCATAGTGGGAGCCATAGGTGTATGGGGTCCGTCATACCTGACCCACGCACGAACACTTCTACAAGAGAAGGACCCTTGCCGTGCTGAACCGTGTGACTATCACGACATCCTAATATTTGGTTTGGTTACAGTCGTTTCCGGCATTCTGGGAGTTGTAGCAGGGACAGAGATAAGTAAAAGATATCGCAAATCCAACCCACGGGCGGACCCGCTTGTGTGTGGCTGCGCGATGATGCTTTCTGCCCCTTTTCTTCTGTTGGCATTGACTTTTGGCAACATCAGCCTCGTTGCCACCAACATCTTCATCGGAGAGACGCTTCTGTCAGTAAATTTCACCCTCATATCTGACATTATACTAAAAGTAGTAACTCCGTGGAGGAAATCTTCAGCCCTGGCCGTGCAGATGACAATCTATCACCTCCTAGGTGACGCCGGCAGCCCGTACCTCATCGGCCTGATATCTGACACCTACGAACGAGGATATGCCAAATCCCCTCTTCTGAAATACCGCAGCCTGGAGTATGCCCTCATGACCTGCACCATAATGGCAGTCATCGGAGGGGCCTTCTTCATGGCCACGGCCCTATATATAGAGAGGGACGAAAAAGAAGCAGAGATGGAATCAGAACCTCCATCATCCTCCTCCTCCTCACTGCTTCCTGCCGATGAGGACCGCGCTTCAGACTGAGGAAAAGTCATTGCTTACCTTTATCTCGTTTACTTCATTAAAAAAAAAAAAAGAAAAAAATTGCTGCATTTGTTCTATGTTCCACTTTACCCCATAAAAATATTCTCTACCTATCCAACTGTGTCCAAACCCCAAATAGAAAAATGTAAATCTCCTCCCAAGACCTTAAAAAGACTATTAATAACAAGAGGGACATATATGAGTGTGTATGTGTTTGTGTATATGTGCGTGTGTATGTATATGTGTGTATGTGTTTGTGTGTATATGTGTGTATGTGTTTGTGTATGTACATGTGTGCATGTGTTTGTGTGTATATGTGTGTCTGTATTTGTGTGTATATGTGTGTCTGCATTTGTGTGTATATGTGTGTATGTGTGTGTGTATGTGTTTGTGTGTATATGTGTGTATGTGTTTGTGTGTGTATGTGTTTGTGTGCATATGTGTGTATGTGTTTGTGTATATATGTGTGTATGTGTTTGTGTGTATATGTGTGTATGTGTGTGTGTATGTGTTTGTGTGTATATGTGTGTATGTGTTTGTGTGTGTATGTGTTTGTGTGCATATGTGTGTATGTGTTTGTGTATATGTGCTTGTGTATGTATATGTGTGTATGTGTTTGTGTGTATATGTGTGCATGTGTTTGTGTGTATATGTGTGTATGTGTTTGTGTGTATATGTGTGTGTGTGTTTGTGTGTATGTGTGTATGTGTTTGTGTGTATATGTGTGTATGTGTTTGTGTGTATATGTGTGTATGTGTTTGTGTGTGTATATGTGTTTGTGTATGTACATGTGTGTATGTGTGTGTTTTAGGGCTGCAAGATATGTGTAATTGTGTTTATGGAGGTAAATATTGTGATTTCGATATTGTAAACAAATGGTGAAGTTCCCCCTATTTAATGTCCAATCCCCCTATTTTATATAGCCATCTCCCCCCAATTTCATGCTCATAAAATGGAGGGAATTGGATATGAAATGGGGAGAAATTTGCTTAATTTGCTGGGACGGAGCCCATTATACCACTGTCACTTTAACCATTAATAACTCTGGGATGCTTTTAATTTTCATTCTGATTCCGAGAATGTTTTTTCGTGACATATTCTACTTTATTTTAGTGGTAAATGTTTGTCGATACTTGCATCATTTCTTCCAAAATTTGATGAAAAAATAGAAAATTTAGCATTTTTCTAACTTTGTAGCTCTCTGCTTGTAAGGAAAACAGACATTCCAAATAAATTATATAATGATTCACATATACAATATGTCTACTTTATGTTTACATCATAAAGGTGACATGTTTTTACTTTTGGAAGACATCAGAGGGCTTCAAAATTCAGAAGCAATTTTCCAATTTTTCACAAAATTTCCAAAATCTGAAATTTTCAGGGACCAGTTCAGTTTTGAAGTGGATTTGAAGGGCCTTCATATTAGAAATACCCCATAAATGACCCCATTATAAAAACTGCTCCCCTCAAAGTATTCAAAATGACATTCAAAAAGTTTGTTAACCCTTTAGGTGTTTCACAGGAATAGCAGCAATGTGAAGGAGAAAATTCAAAATCTTCATTTTCTACACTCGCATGTTCTTGTAGACCCAGTTTTTGAAACTTTACAAGGGGTAATAGGAGAAAAAGCCCCCCAAAATGTGTAACCCAATTTCTCTAGAGTAAGTAAATACCTCATATGTGTATGTCAAGTGTTCGGCGGGCGCAGTAGAGGGCTCAGAAGGGAAGGAGCGACAACGGGATTTTGGAGAGTGAATTTTGCTGAAATGTTTTTGGGGGGCATGTCACATTTAGGAAGCCCCTATGTTGCCAGAACAGCAAAAAAAATGCCATGGCATACTATTTTAGAAACTACACCCCTCAAGACACTTAACAAGGGGTCCGGTGAGCCTTAACACCCCACAGGTGTTTGACGACTTTTCGCTAAATTCGGATGTGTAAATGAAAAGAAAAATTTTTCACTAAAGTGCAGTTTTTCCCCCAAAATTTACCATTTCTACAAAGGGTAATGGGAGAAATATCCCCCCAAAATTTGTAACACAATTTCTCCTGAGTACGGAGATACCCCATGTGTGGCCCTAAATTGTTGCCTTGAAATACGACAGGGCTCTGAAGTGAGAGAGCGCCATGCGCATTTGAGGCCTAAATTAGGAATTTGCAATAGGGATGGACCCGGTTACAAGGATGGCGCTTGTCTCCACCAAAACCCTACAGCAGTGTTTCCCATACAGGGTGCCTCCAGCTGTTGCAAGCCTCCCAGCCTGCCAGGACAGTCTAGGGCTGTCCGGCAACACTGGGAGTTGTGGTTTTGCAACAGCTGGAGGTGCCGTTTAGGAAACACTGCCGTATGAGACATTTTTAATTTTTATTGGGGGGGGGGGGGGGGGGGGGGGGGGTGACGTGTAAGGGGGTGTATGTGTAGTGTTTTACTTTTTATTATTTGTTAGTGTGGTGTAGTGTTTTTAGGGTACATTCACACAGGCAGGGGTTCACAGCAAGTTTCCTTGAAGGAAATCCACAGTAAACCCACCCATGTGAATGTACCCTGTACATTCACATGGGGGGGGGGGGGGAGGGGGCGCCCCAAGGGGGAGGGGGAGCCCCAAACCTTCAGCTGTGGCAAAATGACAACTCCCAGAATGCACTGACAGACTGTACATGCTGGGAGTTGTAGTTTTACAACAGCTGTAGGCACACTGGTGGGGACCACTGAGTCAGAAAACAGACTCTAGCTCAGTGATATCAACCCTTGTACCTCCAGCTGTTGCAAGACTACAACTCCCGGCATGTACGGTCTGTCAGATCACTCTGGGAGTTGTAGTTTTGCAACAGCTGGAGGCACACGGGTTGGAATCACTGAGTTAGGAAACAGACTCTAGCTCAGTGTTTCCCAACCGATGTGCCTACAGCTGTTGCAAAACTACAACTCCCAGCACGGCCAGACAGTCAGGGATGCTGGGCGTGTAGTTCTGCAATATCTGGCCCTTCAGATGTTGCAGAACTACAACTCCCAGCATGCCTGGACAGTCTGGGCATGCTAGGAGTTGTAGTTATGCAACAACTGGGGAAGAACAGTGGCCTCCAAACTGTAGCCCTCCAGATGTTGCAAAACTACAACTCCAAGGATGCCTAGACTGTCCAGGTATGCTGGGAGTTGTAGTTCTGCAACATCTGAAGGGCCAGATATTGCAGAACTACATGCCCAGCATCCCTGACTGTCTGGCCATGCTGGGAGTTGTAGTTTTGCAACATCTGGAGGGCTACAGTTTGGAGACCACCATATAGTGGTCTCCAAACTGTGCCACTTCAGATGTTGCAAAACTACAACTTCCAGCATGCCCAGACAGTCAGTGCATGCTGAAAGTTGTAGTTTTGCAACATCTGGAGGACCACAGTTTAGAGATCACTACACAGTGGTCTCCAAACTGTGACCCTCCAGATGTTGCAAAATTACAACTCACAGCATGCCAAGACAGCCTTTGGCCGTGTGGGCATGCTGGGAGTTGTAGTTTTGCAGCTTTTAGAAGGCCACAGTGAAGATCACTTATCGCGATCTTCACTGCAGCCTTCTCCAACGCACTTTCCGGACGCCGCTTAGATGATGACGCCGCTGCTCCGGGATGCCGCCGCCTCTGCCGCTGCAGGTCCGGGTAAGCCAGGCCATGTTCCCCACCACTCGCCGCCCGTGTTCCCCCCGCTCTGTACCAGTGGTCAGCCTGACCGACCAATGGCAGGGGATAGGAGGGGTTGGTAAAACTGCCACCTCGCTCCTATCCTGTCTCTGACAGCTCCGATCACGCTTATTTTCCGGGAGATCAGGTCACCAGTCTGAATTGACCTGCGATTTGCTGTGATCGCCGACATGGGGGGGTCTCAGGACCCCCCTAGGCATTGCCACGGGATGCCTGCTGATAGATATCAGCAGGCATCCCGGTCCGATCACCGCCCAGCGAGCGGCAGTGATCAGAAATACGGAGGGCGTATGGATACGCCCTCCGTCCTTAACTGACGGGACGCGAGGGCGTATGAATACGCCCTCCGTCCCCAAGGAGTTAAAGGAGTACTCTGCCCCTAGACATGTTATCTCCTCTCCAGTGGCGCAGCTATACAGGTTGCAACGGTCGCCATGGTGACCGGGCCCGTTGGCCAGGGGAGCCCGCAGGGCCCCCCTTGCCACAATTACATTATGGCCAGCATCGCCATCAATTAAGGCTGGCACCGCCATTAATTAATCAGTATGACTGCAGCCATGTGTATGTATAATGTGTGTATGTACTGTATGTATGATGTGTGTATATACTGTATGTAGGATGTGTGTGTATGTACTGTATGTATGGTGTGTGTATGATGTGTGTGTATGTACTGTATGTATGGTGTATGTATGACGAGTGTATGTACTGTATGTATGGTGTATGTATGATGTGTGTATGTACTGTATATATGGTGTATGTATGATGAGTGTATGTACTGTATGTATGGTGTATGTATGATGTGTGTGTATGTACTATATGTATGGTGTATGTATGATGTGTGTGTATGTACTGTATGTATGGTGTATGTATGATGTGTGTGTATGTACTGTATGTATGGTGTATGTATGACGAGTGTATGTACTGTATGTACGGTGTATGTATGATGTGTGTATGTACTGTATGTATGGTGTATGTGTGATGAGTGTGTATGTACTGTATGTATGGTGTATGTATGATGTGCATATATGTACTATATGTATGGTGTATGTATGATGTGCATATATGTACTGTATGTATGGTGTATGTATGATGAGTGTATGTACTGTATGTATGGTGTATGTATGATGTGTGTGTATGTACTATATGTATGGTGTATGTATGATGAGTGTATGTACTGCATGTATGGTGTATGTATGATGTATGTGTATGTACTGTATGTACGGTGTATGTATGATGTGCATATA
The DNA here is from genome assembly GCF_029499605.1 of Hyla sarda. Lineage (NCBI taxonomy): Eukaryota > Metazoa > Chordata > Amphibia > Anura > Hylidae > Hyla > Hyla sarda. The sequence goes on along the minus strand of NC_079190.1, from coordinate 302,082,761 downwards.
TGTACTGTATGTACGGTGTATGTATGATGTGCATATATGTACTGTATGTATGGTGTATGTATGATGTGTGTGTATGTACTGTATGTATGGTGTATGAATGATGTGCATATATGTACTATATGTATGGTGTATGTATGATGTGTATGTATGGTGTATGTATGATGAGTGTATGTACTGTATGTATGGTGTATGTATGGTGTGTGTGTATGTACTATATGTATGGTGTATGTATGATGAGTGTATGTACTGCACGTATGGTGTATGTATGATGTGTGTGTATGTACTGTATGTATGGTGTATGTATGATGTGCGTATATGTACTGTATGTATGGTGTATGTATGATGTGCATATATGTACTGCATGTATGGTGTATGTATGATGTGCATATATGTACAGCATGTATGGTGTATGTATGATGAGCATATATGTACTGTATGTATGCTGTATGTATGATGTGCATATATGTACTGTATGTATGGTGTATGTATGATGTGGTTATATGTACTGTATGTATGGTGTATGTATGATGTGGTTATATGTACTGTATGTATGGTGTATGTATGATGTGTGTGTATGTACTGTATGTATGGTGTATGTATAATGTGTGTATGTACTGTATGTATGGTGTATGTATGCTGAGTGTATGTACTGTATGTATGGTGTATGTATGATGTGTGTGTATGTACTGTATGTATGGTGTATGTATGATGTGTGTGTATGTGCTGTATGTATGATGTGTGTGTATGTACTGTATGTATGGTGTATGTATGATGTGTGTGTATGTACTGTATGTATGGTGTATGTATGATGTGTGTATGGTGTATGAATGATGTGTGTAAGCAACATGTATGTATGATGTGTGGAGATGTGTGTAAGCTAGAAGGATGTATATATGATGTGTGGAGATGTATTATGCGGGGGGATTTGGAGGCGGCGGGTGTGTATATGATGTGCCTATGTATGATGTGTCTGTATTTATGCATTATGCATGTGGGGGGAGGCGGCATGTGTATGTATGATGTGTGTATGTACTGTATGTATGATGTATGAATGATGTGTGTGTATGAATGGTGTGTGTATGAATGATAGATGTGTGTAAGCAAGATGTATGTATGGAGATGTGTGTAAGGTAGAAGGATGTATGTATGATGTGTGGAGATGTATTATGCGGGGAGATCTCGAGGCGGCAGGTGTATGCATGATATGTGTTTATGTATAATGTATGTGTGTGTATGATGTGCGTGCATATGTATGTATTATGCATATGTGTGTGGGAGGGACGGAGGGGGGTGTTTGTAGCAGGCGCCGGGCGTGTGTTTGTATGATGTGTGTATGTTTCATAGATGTGTGTAAGCTAGATGTGTGCGTGTATGTGTGTGTACTTGTGATGTGTGTATGTATGATAGATGTGTGTAAGCTAGATGGATGTATCTATGATGTGTGGATGTATGATGCATAGGCGTGCGCACGGGGTGTGCCGGGTGTGCACAGGCACACCCTAATCACCGCGGCCCGCTGCTGCTGGTGCGCAGGGCCTGGAGCCCGCACAGGAGAGGCCAGCTGCCAGGACAGGAGAAGCCCGGCCCCCAGCTCTGGAGTCTGGGCTGCTGGAGAGTGCGGCTAAGGAGAGAGAGGCCTGCAGCAGCAGCAAGTGCCGGTAAGTGGCTGCTGGCCTGCTGCCATACATGATGGGGATGTAGTCCTGAACTGTGAGCCTACATCATGTAGCTCAGGACTACACCGCTCAGGACTACATCCCCATTATGTACAGGGCTGGCTCTGCCTATACGCAAACTAGGCAATCGCCTAGAGCGGCCTCTTGAGGGGGCTCCCCTCTGCCTGTCACAGAAAACCTAGCTTTTCAGCCATCCAGCCGCATCTCTAATAGCACCACCCCCACCCCATGTTAGAGGAGGGTGGCATGCAGGCTGCACTGACAACATACATCCCTCCCCTCAACCTCGTCTTGCTGGAGGAGCTGCAAGAAAAAATTGTCTGTGACAGCCATCACTCCAGTCACCCCAGTAGTAAGGAGATTACATGAGGAGGAGGTTTGTTACAGTGTGTCACCCCAGTAGTAAGGAGATTACATGAGGAGAAGGTTTGTTACAGTGTGTCACCCCAGTAGTAAGGAGATTACATGAGGAGGAGGTTTGTTACAGTGTGTCACCCCAGTATTAAGGTGATTACATGAGGAGGAGGTTTATTACAGTGTGTCACCCCAGCAGTAAGGAGATTACATGAGGATAATGTTTATTACAGTGTGTCACCCCAGTAGTAAAGAGATTACATGAGATGGAGGTTTGTTACAGTGTGTCACCCCAGTAGTAAGGTGATTACATGAGGAGGAGGTTTGTTACAGTGTGTCTCCCCTGTAGTATGGAGATTACATGAGGAGGGGGTTTGTTACAGTGTGTCACCCCAGTAGTAAGGATGGACGTGTCAAAGGGCAGAGCCAATGTGTGGGGTCAAGGGGGCGGCAAATTAGCTTTCGCCTAGGGTGCCAAAAGTCCTTGCACAAGCCCTGATCATGTATGATTGTGACTGTCTATTATATGTAGGCTCACAGCTCAGGACTACATCCCCATCATGTGTGATTGATTGTCTATTATATGTAGGCTACATATAATAGACAGTCACAATCATACATGATGGGAATGTAGTCCTGAGCTGTGAGCCTACATATAATAGACAGTCACAATCATACATGGCAAAACCTAATTTTGACAACCCTTTGGCTCGGTCCATTGAACCCCTTGGCAAATATAAGATCAGGTGTAGAATTAGTCCGGTAAGCCTCATGGTAAATTCTAGACTTGTCCTCCTCCCTCCAATTATAACTATACTGCACCTAATGTGGGGGAACTATATTGCACCTAATGTGGGGGAACTGTACTGCACCTAATGTGGGGGAACTATATTGCACCTAATGTGGGGGAACTATTCTGCACCTAATGTGGAGGAACTGTACTACTAACCTAATGTGGGGGAACTATACTGCCAACCTAATGTGGGGGAACTATACTGCCAACCTAATGTGGGGGAACTATACTGCACCTAATGTGGGGGAACTATACTGCCAACCTAATGTGGGGGAACTATACTACTAACCTAATGTGGGGGAACTATACTGCACCTAATGTGGGGGAACTATACTGCCAACCTAATGTGGGGGAACTATACTGCCAACCTAATGTGGGGGAACTGTACTGCACCTAATGTGGGGGAACTGTACTACTAACCTAATGTGGGGGGACTGTACTGCACCTAATATGGGGGAACTGTACTGCACCTAATGTGGGGGAACTGTACTGCACCTAATGTGGGGGAACTGTACTGCACCTAATGTGGAGAAACTATACTGCACCTAATGTGGGGGAACTATTCTGCCAACCTAATGTGGGGGAAATATATTTCCATCCTAATGTGGGAGTTTTATACTGCCAACCTAATGTGGGGGAACTATGCTGCCAACCTAATGTGAATACAAAAATATAAAATTGTACTATTCTGATCCCTATAGCACTTTTATTTTTCTGTATATGGGGATGTATGAGGGTCATTTTTAGCGCTGTGATTTGTAGTTTTTATCGGCACCATTTTTTTTTGCTTTTCAGACATTTTTCATGGTATTTGAAGTTACCAAAAATGTGCTAATCTGATTAGTGCACTATTACGACTTTTGGGACACCACTTCTGATTTCGCCCAGGGCCATGCTAAGCCTAAAACTGGCCCTGGATCCAATCCTCCTACACTATGCAAGCAGGAGTGTGTGTGTGTGTATATGTATGTATATATATATATATATATATATACACACATACATAAACACACACACACGCGTGCGCGTAGTGAGTTTGTGCTTTAGGGTGCACACCCTAATGCAATAGGCTGCGCACGCCTATGGTATGATATATGTGAATTTATGATGGATGTGTGGATGATAGATGTATGAATGATAGGTGTGTGTATGTATGATAGATGGGTGTATGCTGTGTATATGTATCATGCATCTATCATACACGCAAATATCATAACCATGCATCTACCATACATACACTAGTCTATCATACATAAATACATATACTGTTCATCAATGTGGGGGGACAGGAGGTGATTGGGTATGGATCAGACTTTGGGGTCTGGAGAGTTTGGCAGGGGAGCCTAGAGCAGAATTCTGGGGTCTGGGGAGGGGGCAGAGGAGCCTGGAGAGGACTTAGTGGTCTAGGGAGGGGGGAAGAGGAGCATTTAGGAGGATGTGGCAGTGTGGCAAGGAAAGGGTGTATTTCCCTTGCTATCTCTGCAGAAGCTCTCACCTGCTTCTTAAGTAATGAGGCAGGAAGGAAGGGAAGTGTATATGAGATGGAGACTCAGTCTAATCTGGGCTCTTCCTAGAAGACAGCATGTGGGCTGTAGGGAAGAGACAGAGGCTGCTGAAGAGTACACAGCCCGAGCTATGAGGGGCTCAAAGAGAGTGACATTGTGAGTAGAAGGTTGCAGGGGACATATGTTTAACCGGCTGAGGGAAGCTCAGCGGTTGTTAGTCAGGACAAGCTGATCTGTTTAGTCAGTGACCAGACGGTCTAGGATTTTGTTTTGTTCCTGCTTTTTGTTTATTTCTTTCCCTGCAACCTGTCTAATAAAACTGGCAAGGTGCCAGATTTGCATTATAAGCATTTGTTTGCTGGTTTATTGAGAAGAAACGCATCATCAGGATGATCCCAGAGCTAATCCCCAAGACGGATCGTCACAGAGGACTTATGGGTCTGGGAGGAAAGGGGGGTTGGAACAGAGGAGCCAGGAGGAGGACAGAGGGGTCTGGAGGAGGACAGGTGTTATTCAGCTAAACCGAGAAGAAACAGTGTGTAACAGTATTATTATTATGGAGGGATTATTATATTTGGAAGGTAGTGTGTGGCAGGGTTATTTTCAGAGGGTACCGCATATAGCATGGTTATTTTTGAGGGTTTATATTCAGGGGTACAGTGTGTGGAAGTATTATATTCAGGGGTACAGTGGGTTGCAGTATTACATTCATGGGCACTGTGTGGCAGTATTATATTCAGAGGGTATGGTGTGTGGTAGTATTATATTCAGAGAGCACAGTGTGTGGCAATATTTTATTCAGGGGGAACAGGAGGTGGCAATTTTCTTTCGGGGGGTACAGTGGGTGGCAGTATTATATGCAGGAGGTACAGTGTGTGGCAGTATTATATTCAGGGGATACAGTGTGGGGCAGTATTATATTCAGGGGTACAGTGTGTGGCAGTATTATATTCAGGGGGTACAGTAGGTGGCAGTATTATATTCAGGGGGTACAGTGTGTGGCAGTATTATATTCAGGGGGTGCAGTAGTTGGCAGTATTATATTCAGGGGGTACAGTAGTTGGCAGTATTATATTCATGGGGTACAGTGTGGCAGGATTATATTCAGGGGATGCAGTGTGTGGCAGTATTATATTCAGTGGGTACGGTAGATGGCAGTATTATATGCAGGAGTACAGTGGATGGTAGTTTTTTATTCAAGGGATACAGTGTGTGGTAGGATTATATTCAGGGGATGCAGTGTGTGGCAGTATTATATTCAGGGGGTACAGTAGATGGCAGTATTATATGCAGGAGTACAGTGGATCGTAGTTTTATATTCAAGGGATACAGTGTGTGGCAGTATTATATTCAGGGGATGCAGTGTGTGGCAGTATTATATTCAGGGGTACAGTAGATGGCAGTATTATATGCAGGAGGTACAGTGGATGATAGTTTTATATTCAGGGGATACAGTGTGTGGCAGTATTATATTCAGGGGGTACAGTATTTATCAGAATTATAATGATTATTGTCTTCATACAGAGGATGAGGATCTACTGACAAAGTGAGAACCTATGATGTCCGGGCGTCAGATTCTGCAGAGAAGATGGAGCTGGAAGATGTCCTGACGTCTGGACCAGATGAAGAAGAAAAGAAAAGACAACCGAGAAGACGTCATTCAGGTCACTGATATCATTGTGTTTTCTCCTGATATCATTGTGTTTTCATCAGCTGGAGTCACTTGTCAGTTCTGCAGTGATGATGGGTGATGTTGTACCCTAATCCGTGGCTCTCCATCTGTTGCAAAACTACAACTCCCATAATGCCTAGGCTCTCCAGATATGATGGGAGTTATAGCTTTATAACAGCCTGAGACTAACTGGAACCAAGGTGATAGGCTGCTTATTCTTAAATGACGGGGACTATGTTTTGTCTGTCCGGCCTTGCCTGTCAGTCACTTATATCGTTGTGTATTCTCCTGACTGTGTCTCATCAGTGCTGTAGTCACTGATATCTTTGAGCGGCTGAGTAAGGGGTCGCCCGGGATTGGGGAAGAGAGATAGGAGGGCCCTGGGCCAATCAGGTGATAGGAGGGCCCTGGGCCAATTTTTGCACTGGGGCCCTGTGGTTTCTAGCTACGCCCCTGTTAAGGACCCAGGGCGTATCCATAAGCCTGTGGGAATTCTGGTCCCCGCCGCGTGCCGGGCGGGGACTGGACTGGGATGCCTGCTGAAATCATTCAGCAGGCATCCCGTGCAACATGGCGGCATACAGGTCTATGGTGACCCGGAATATAAGGGGGATCGCGGTTGTCCAAGACACCCACGATCCCCCTGAAGGGATAGGAGTGAGGTGGCAGGGGTGCCACCCCTCCTATCCATGCTATTGGTTGACCAATAGCAGATCGGGGGCAGGGGGGTTAACTTTCGGTTTACTCGTTCTGCCCACCCACAGTAGGCTGGGCAGAATGGGGAAACCGACAGGGACCGGCGCCGAAGTCCAATTATCCATCGGCGGCGGCAGCAGGCGGCGATCGGCAGCAGAAAAGAACAGCGATGCGGCTCCCTGAATCCTTTGGAAACCGGTGAGTTGCCTAGCAACATCTGGAGGGCTGCAGTCTGAGACCACTGTACAGTGGTCTCTAAACTGTAGCCCTCCAGATGTTGCAAAACTGCAAATCCCAGCATTCCCAAACAGCAAACAGCTGTCTCGGCATGCTGGGAGTTGTAGTTGGGTACCTCCAGCTGTTGCATAACTACATCTCCCAGCATGTCCTTCGGCGTTCAGTACATGCTGGGAGTTGTAGTTTTGCAACAGCTGGAAGCACACTGGTTAGAAAATACTGAGTTAGGTAACAGAACCTAACTGAAGGTTTTCCAACCAGTGTGCCTCCAGCTGTTACAAAAGTACAACTCCCAGCATGCACGGTCTGTCATTGCATGCTGGGAGTTGTAGTTTTGAAACAGCTGGAGGTTTGCCCTCCCTTGTGAATGTACAGGGTACATTCACACGGGCGAGTTTACAGTGAGTTTTCTGCTTCAAGTTTGAGCTGCAGCCCAAACTCCTAGCGGGAAACTCACAGTAAACCCCCGCCAGTGCGAATGTACCCTAAAAACACTACACTAACACTACCACATAATAAAGGGTAAAACACCACATATACACCCCCTTACACTGCCCCCCCCCCCAATAAAAATGAAAAACGTATCGTACGGCAGTGTTTCCTAAACGGAGCCTCCAGCTGTTGCAAAACAACAACTCCCAGCATTTCCGGACAGCACCAACTGTCCAGGCATGCTGGTAGTTTAGCAACAGCTGGAGGCACCCTGTTTGGGAATCACTGATGTAGAATACCCCTATGTCCACCCTATGCAATCCCTAATGTAGTCCTCAAATGCGCATGGCGCTCTCTCACTTCGGAGCCCTGTTGTTTTTCAAGGAAACAGTTTAAGGCCACATATGGGGTATTTCCGTACTCGGGAGAAATTGTGTTACAAATTTTTTTTGGGGGGAGGGGGTTCTCCTTTTACCCCTTATGAAAAGGAAAAGTTGGGGTCTACACCAGCCTGTTCGTGTAAGTTTAAAAAAATAAAAATGTTTACACTAACATGCTGGTGTTGCCCAATACTTTTTATTTTCAAAAGTGATAAAAAGGAAAAAAAAGACCCCAAAATTTGTAACGCAATTTCTCCTGAGCACGGAAGTACCCCATATGTGGGCATAAAATTCACTGAGGACGCACAGCAGGGCTCAGGAGTGAGAGCGCAATGAACATTTGAGGCCTAAATTGGTGATTTGCACAGGGGTGGCTAATTTTACAGAGGTTCTGACATAAACAAAAAAAAAAAAGAATACCCACATGTGACCCCATTTTGGATACTACACCCCTCACGGAATTTAAGAAGGGGTATAGTGAGCCTTAACACCCCACAGGTGTTTGAAGAATTTTCATTAAAGTTGGATGGGAAAATGAAAAAAAAAACTAAATTTTTTTCACTAAAATGCTGGTGTTACCCCAAATTTTTCATTTTCACAAGGGAAAATAGAAAAAAAAAACTCAAAATTTGTAACACCATTTCTTCTGAGTAAGAACATACCCCATATGTGGATGTAAAGTGCTCTGCTGGTGCACTACAATGCTCAGAAGAGAGGGAGCGCCATTGGGCTTTTGAAGATAAATTTTGTCAGGAATTGAAGGAATTGAATTGTAATTTTTCATTTGCACAGCCCACCGTTCCAAAGACCTGTCAAACGCCAGTGAGGTGTAAATACTCACTGCACCCCTTATTAAATTCTGTGAGGGGTATAGTTTCCAAAATGGGGTCACATGTGGGGGTCCACTGTTCTGGTACCACGGGTGGGCTTTGTAAACGAACATGGCCCCTAACCTCCACTCCAAACAAATTCTCTCTCCAAAAGCACAATGGTGCTCCTTCTCTTCTGAGCAATGTAGTGCACCAGCAGAGCACTTGATGTCCACACATGGGGTATTTCCATATCAGAAGAAATGGGGTTTCAAATTTTGGGGGTCATTTTCTCCTATTTCCCCTTACAAAAATGTAACATTTGGGGAAAAAAATTTATTTTTGTGAAAAAAAAAATGTTTTCATTTACACATCAGACTTTAACAAAACGTTGTCAAACACCTGTTAGGTGTTAAGGCTCACTGTACCCCTTGTTAAGTTCCTTGAGGGGTGTAGTTTCCAAAATAGTATGCCATGTGTTTTTTTTCGCTGTTCTGGCACCATAGGGGCTTCTTAAATGCGACATTCCCCCCAAAAACCATTTCAGCTAAATTTGCTTTCCAAAAGCCAGATGTGACTCCTTATCTACTGAGCATTGTATTTCACCCGCAGAGCATTTTACGTCCTAACATGGGGTATTTCCATACTCAGAAGAGATGGGGTTACAAATTTTGTAAAAATTTTAAATTTGTGAAAAAAACTGCACTTTAGTGAAAAATATTTTTTCTTCTAAATTTACACATCCGACTTTAACAAAGAGTCGTCAAACACCTGTGGAGTGTTAAGGCTCACTTGACCCCTTGTTACATGCCTTGAGGGGTGTAGTTTCCAAAATGGTACGCCCTGTGGGGGTTTTCTGCTGTTCTGGCACCATAGGGGCTTCCTAAATGCGACATGCCCCCCAAAAACCACTTCAGCAAAATTCACTCTCCAAAATCCAATTGTTGCTCCTTCCCTTCTGAGTCCTCTACTGCGCCTGCCGAACACTTGACATACACATATCCGGTATTTCCTTACTTGAGAGAAAGGGTCACAAATGTTGGGGGGCTTTTTCTCCTATTACCCCTTGTAAAAATTTGAAAACTGGGTTGACAAGAACATGCGAGTGTAAAAAATGAAGATTTAGAATTTTCTCCTTCACATTGCTGCTATTCCTGTGAAACACCTAAAGGGTTAACACTAGTGATGAGCGGCATATGCCATATTCGAATTCTCGATATTTCGCGAATATGAGGACGAATATTCGTCCCATATTCGTGAGATTCGAATACTCGTTATATTCGTGAAGTTTTTTTGAATTGCGAAATTTCGCTATTGCCAATGCGAAATTAATAGCGAAATTTCACTCGTCTGCGCATGCACGCTATAACAACATGCAAGGGACGTTGCTAGGGATGTTGCTAAGCTCTGACAACTGTGCTTGCAGAACTCTCATTGGCTCACAGGCATAACTAGGGCGGAATTTCCACGAATATTCGCATTGCGAATATTTGTATTGTGAATATTCACAATGCAAATATTCGCATGCATAAAACTTTCGCCGCACAGTCTCATCCCTGGGTCTTTAATGAAAAGATACAAGCATTGCATTTATCAGTCAAAGGAGATCCCTACAATGTACTCAGTTTTTAAAACAGTTTGAAAAAAGACGAATATTCGTAATAGCGAATTTTAATCGCGAAATTCGTAATATTCGCGAATTCGAGAATATGTGATATTCGTGAGCAACACTAGTTAACACACTTACTGAATGTCATTTTGAATACTTTGAGGGGTGCAGATTTTATAATGCGGTCATTTGTGGGGTATTTCTAATACAAAGGCCCTTCAAATCCACTTCAAAACTGAACTGGTCCCTGAAAAATTCCAATTTTGAAATTTTTTTTAAAAATTGGAAAATGGCTGCTGAACTTTGAAGCCCTCTGATGTCTTCCATAAGTAAAAACATGTCAACTTTATGATGCAAACATAAAGTAGACATATTGTATATGTTAATCAATATATCATTGATTTGATATGTCTATTTTCCTTACAAGCAGAGAGCTTCGAAGTTAGAAAAATGCAAAATTTAAAAAATTTTCATCAAGTTTTGGAATTTATTACCAAGAAATGATGCAAGTATCGACAAAAATTTACCACTAACATGAAGTAGAATATGTCACGAAAAAACTCTATCGTAATCAGAATGAAAGGTTAAAAGCATCCCAGAGTTATTAGTGCTTAAAGCGACAGTGGTCAGATGTGCAAAAAATGGCCGGGTCCTTAAAGGAGAACTCCAGAATACAAAAATTGTCCCCCATACTGCCGGCAGTAAGAAAAATAAGTAGATACATACCTTTCTTCACTCCCCGGTGCCTCCGGTAACCGGCTCTGGTCTCCGCCGCGATCCTCTTCCTGGTTGCCGGTGGTTGGCGAGTCATACTGCACTCAGCCAATCACCGGCCGCAGCGAAGTCCTGACTCGGCCGGTGATAGGCTGAGCGGCAGTGTGACGTTTTCGGCCCCGGCAGCAGGTGCCGGTGTAGTGAAGAATTTTGTGTCTTGAAGCGTTCTCGCACTGCCGCTTAGCCTATCGCCGACCGAGTTGGGACTTCACTCCGGCCGGTAATGGGCTGAGTGCAGTATGACTCGCCGACCACCGGCAAACGGTAAGAGGATCGTGGCGGTTACCAGAGCCGGTTACCGGAGGCCCCTGGGGAGCGAAGGAAGGTATGTACAGTATCTATTTTTTTACTACCAGCAGTATGGAGGATAATTTTTGTATTCTGGAGTTCTCCTTTAACCCCTTAAGGACCCGGGGTTTTTCCGTCTTTGCACTTTCGTTTTTTCCTCCTTACCTCTTCATAACTCTTTACATTTTGCACCTAAAAATCCATATGATGGCTTATTTTTTGCACCACCAATTCTACTGTGTAATGACTAGGGATCGACCGATATCGTTTTTTAGGGCCGATACCGATAATCGGTGTAGGTTAGGGCCGATAGCCGATAGCTTATACCGATATTCCGGTATGAGTTATCGGCTATTTAACCCCCTGCGACACCACTGCAGATCATTGATAGTGTTGAGCGGCATAGGCCATATTCGAATTCGCGAATATTCGCGAATATATGGACGAATATTCGTCATATATTCGCGAATATTCGCATATTCGTTATATCCTCGTTTTATTTTCGCATACGCGAAAATTCGCGTATGCGAAAATTAACATATGCGAAAATTCGTATATACAAAATTAGCATTCGTGAACATTCGCATATGCGAATATTATCATATGCTAATTTTCGCATATGCGATTTTTCGCACGCCAGTCTCACACAGTAGTATTACAGCCTTCTTTACACCACACAAGCTGGAAGCAGAGAGGGGTGGTCACTGTGATGTGTACTGTGAAGAAAAAAAAAAAAAAAAAAAAACGAATATTCGTAATTACGAATATATAGCGCTATATTCGCGAAATTCGCGAATTCGCGAATATGCGATATTCGCGAATAATATTCGAATTGCGAATATTCGCGAGCAACACTAATCATTGATTTAAAGCGGGCGCTTTAAATCAATGATCTGCAGTGGCTTTTGCGGGGCCATAGGCCGCCGCCGCCACCCACTTCTCTCCCCCTACCTGTCAGGGTGGTCCGGGCCATCCATCCTTCCATCCTGTAGTGTCCGGGGGCGTTCCGGGTGAAGAGTGAACCGGTCTGGGCTGTCCTTCTTCTCCGGCGGTCATCTTCTCCACTCCGGGCATGTTCCGGCCTAGTATGCTGCATAGACGCCGCTGCGCAGTGTCGCCCGTGCACAGCGACGCACCTGACGTCACAGCGTAGCGGCGTCTATGCAGTGTACTAGGCCGGAGCCTGCCCGGAGTGGAGAAGATGACCGCAGGAGAAGGACAGCCCGGACCGGTTCACTCTTCACCCGGAACGCCCCCGGACACTACAGGAAGGAAGGATGGATGGCCCGGACCACTCCCATTACGGGTAAGTTAAATTTTTTATTGACTCGGAGGGTGGGGGAGGGGCCCGACTGGTATAGAGGTATGGGCAAAAATCCATATCGGTATACCGCCCAGCATCACGGTGGGGGGCGCGACGCGGTGTGGTGGGTCGGGGGTGCGTTGGGTCGGGGGGGGGGGTGGCGTTCGCGGTGCTGTGGGGGTGGTGCGGGGGGGCGGAGCATTATTGGCTTATCGGCAAGGTAATTGCCGATACCGATAATGCCCAAAATCGTGATTATCGGCCGATAATATCGGCCATACCGATAATCGGTCGATCCCTAGTAATGACATCAGTCATTTTACCCAAAAATCTACGACGAAATGGAAAAAATCATTGTGAGCAAAAATTGAAAAAAAAAAAAACAACAAAAACACCATTTTATAAATTATGGGGGTTTGTTTCTACAACATACATTTTTCGGTAAAAATTACACCTTTGCTTTTTTCTCTAGATCCATACAATTAAAATATTATTACTTTTTTAGTTTTCTGCGTATGGGGTGGTATGAGGGCTAATTTTTTGCGCTGTGATCTGAAGTTTTTAGCGGTACCATTTTTGTATTGATAAAACTTTTTGATCGCTGTTTATTCATTTTTTCATGTTATAAAAAGTGACCAAAAATACGCTATCTTGGACTTTTGAATTTTTTTGCGCGTACGCCATTGACTGTACGGTTTAATTAATTATATATTTTCATAATTCGGACATTTCCACATGCGGTGATACCACATATGTTTATTTTTATTTACACAGTTTTTTTTTAACCCCTTAAGGACGCAGCCCTTTTTCACCTTTAGAACTGAGCCCTTTTTCGCAATTGTGACCACCGTCACTTTACAAATTAATAACGCGAAAACGCTTTTACCGAATATTCTGATTCTGAGATTGTTTTTTTCGTGACATATTCTACTTTATTTTGGTGGTAAATTTTCGGCGTTAATTGCATCCTTTTTTGGTGAAAAATCCCAAAATTTCATGAAAATTTTGAAAATTTTGCATTTTTCTAACTTTGAAGCTCTCTAATTGTAAGGAAAATGGATATTCCAAATAAATGTTATTTTTCTTCACAAACACAATATGTCCACTTTATGTTGGCATGATAAAATGGACATACTTTTGCTTTTTGAAAAATTTAGAGGGCTTCAAAGTAGAACAGCAATTTTCAAAACTGTCATGAAAATTGCTAAATCTGAAGGGACAGATGTTACAGAACTACAACTCCCAGCATGCCTGGGCAATCGAGGCATGCTGAGAGTTGTAGTTTGGCAACATCTGGAGGGCTACTGTTTGGGCACCACTGTAACAGTAGTCTCCAAACTGTGACCCTCCAGATGTTGCAAAACTACAACTCCCAGCATGCCCAGACAGCCTTTGGCTCTCTGGGCATGCTGGGAGTTGCAGTTTGGCCCCCCTAGTGGTTGCCACAGTAAGGATCGATTTACTTTCACTTTCAATCCCCCCCCCCCCACACTGTCGATTCCCTACCTGATCAGGATCCTGCAGGCTCCAGCGAAGATCCCAGGTCCCCAGGCATCTTCTCCTGCAGGTACGGCCTCCATCTTCTTCCCAGAGCCCCTCGACATCCAGGGGCTGTGGCAACCCCCTGTCCTGCGCTGCCATTGGTCAGAACTCCGTTCTGAGTAATGGCAGGGGATAGGAGTAGATCGCAGCTTTGCGATCTCACTCCAATCCTTTAGGCTGATCGGGGCTGTTGCTGACTATTCCGATCAGCCCTATTTTCCGGGTGATCGGGTCACCAGAGACCCGATCAGCCCGGAATTGGAGAAAATCGCATGTCTAAATTGACATGCGATTTTCTCCGATCGCCGACATGGGGTGGTCTCAGGACCTCCCTGGGCGATGTGCCAGGGTGCCTGCTGAATGATTTCAGCAGGCATCCGGCTCCGGTCCCCAACCGGCTAGCGGTGGGGAACGGATTTCCCACGGGCGTATGGATACGCCCTCGGTCCTTAAGGACTCGGAATGCAGGGCGTATCCATACGCCCTGTGTCCTGAAGAGGTTAATGGACAAAGGGGGGGTGATTCAAACTTTTATTAGGGAAGGGGTTAAATGATCTTTATTCACTTTTTTTTCCCCCTTTTTTTTTTTGCAATGTTATAGCTCCCATAGGGGGCTATAACACTGCACACACTGACTTTACATTGTTCATTGGTTTCTCATAGGAAACCATTGATCAATGATTCTGCCGCTTGAGTGCTCATGCCTGGATCTCAGGCACTGAGCAGTCATTCGGCAATTGGACACCAGAAGAAAAGGTAAGAGACCTTCCTGCTGGGTCACAGCTGTTCGGGATGCCACGGCTGGCAACGTTTTAGTTTCACTTTAGATGCGGCATTCAACTTTGAACGCCGCGTCAAAAGAATTAATAGCGCGCGGCACCGCGATCAGTGCTGTGCGCTATTAGCCACGAGGCCCGACCCGTTATGACGCGTTATAGAACGAGAACCGACTTAGGACGTACCGGTACGTCCTTGGTCCTTAACGGGTTAAGGTGAAAATGGGCTGGGTCCTTAACCTCTTAAGGACCCATGATGTATGCGTACGGCATGAGTCCACTCCCGAACGCTGTGTCTAAAGTGAAAGTGAAACCATGCCGGTTAGCTCAGGGAGCTGTTCGGGATTGCCGCAGCGAAATCGTGGCATCCCGAACAGCTTACATGACAGCCGGAGGATCCCTACCTGCCTCCTCGCTGTCCGATCGCCGAATGACTGCTCAGTGCCTGAGATCCAGGCATGAGCAGTCAAGTGGCAGAATCATCAATCAGTGGTTTATTATGAGAAGCCACTGATCAATGTAAAAGATCAGTGTGTGCAGTGTTATAGCCCGCTATGGGAGCTATAAGGCTAGGACTCCACTGATATTTTTGCCCTGCGATTTTTGTGGCATAAAAACACCAGAAAAAATGCCAGAAAAACTGCCACAGTTCTTCCCTGCGTTTTGGCGTTTTTTCTTGCCCCTTTTGCTTTTTTTTTTTTTACAAAATAGTTGGGTACCAAAAAAAAAAAAAAAAGGATGCAGTAGGGATGAAAAAAATTTATTTAACTAAATGTTTATTTTTTATAACAAAATTTTAATATTTAAAATAGATAGATAGATAGATACACATACATACATACATACCTACGTGTGTATTGTTGGAGTTGCAAACATGGGTGCACTTGACAAACTCAGTGCGGCTATTCCCCATTGAAAGATTGTTGCATCCAGGACCCTTAGCACTGTGATATGCTACTCAATACCACTGGCATGGCCAGGTGTAAACAACATCTGACCTTTGTTGTGTATGTAACCATGGAGATTGTGATGTCGCCTAGGCCCACCAAAGAACAGCCTTGTCAGAAGCAGCACTGCCATGAGCAGAAGCAGCAGCACCATAGGTTGTCAAATAAGCTGGATTTAACCAAGACAAGTGAGTCCAATAGGATGCAGGTATGTCCTCTATCCTTACAGCTTCCCGTGGCTGTTGGTTTTATATCGTTTGGTGACAGCCAAGGAGGCGTCAGCAGGCAACACAGGTAAGTGTGTGCTTGTGTGTGTGTGTGTTTCCTATGCAGATCCTAAACCCAGTATCAAATGCAAGTAGGAGGAGTAAGAAGGGTTCCTGCCAAAGCCAGGTTATGGATTGCATTTAAAAATGGTCCATCAGAGTGAAATGGACTCCCATCTTCATGCTTAGCAATAATGATATGGGTTTAGGGTCTGCTGTGTGTACTGGTGGGTGACTGCCACCCAGCCAGAGTGTGTTTGGGAGGCTGCCAGCCAGCCTTCCTTCCTACAAGTAGTGATGGTGCATGTGAAGGGGACAGCGTTGGTTCCTCCCCTTTCACAGTTATCACTTCTCATCCTTCCTTTTGGCTGGTATCAAATGTGGTGTCTGTTTATATCAGTTTAATATCTGATATGTCCCCTATCTGGTAGCATATATTAAGTGCACCACCAGGTTTCAGTGTTGGAAAGAAAGATTACCTGTTTATTTGCTGCTGCTGCTGCAGCTGCTTGCTGGCTAGTCCAGTGGGCCCCTACTGCAGGCAAAAGACAATAGGTAGTGCCTATGTGCCTAGGTGGATAGGACATCAGCTATGAGGCATTTGTTTGTACAAACTGCTGCTCACAACTAATGTTGTAATATAGTGTCTCCATCTGCTGGTGGTATTGAATAAGTAATAGTGCAATGATAGGGTCTGAAAAAGAAGAAAAATAAGAAGCAGCAGCATAGGAAAAAAGGAGGAAAGAAGGAAAACATGGAGAGAAGAAAAAAAAGAAGGTAAAAATGAGGTGAAAACATGTTTAAAACAGTATTTCCATCTCTCTCTCTCTCTCTCTCTCTCTATATGTATATACATATATATATATATTTAAAAGAAAAAAAATTATATATATATATACATATAGAGAGATAGAGAGAGAGATAAATATATATAGAGATAGATGGGTGGATAGATGATAGATAGATAGATAGATACACATACATACATACATATGTGTGTATTGTTGGAGTTGCAAACATGGGTGCACTTGACAAACTCAGTGCGGCTATTCCCCATTGAAAGATTGTTGCATCCAGGACCCTTAGCACTGTGATATCCTACTCAATACCACTGGCATGGCCAGGTGTAAACAACATCTGACCTTTGTTGTGTATGTAACCATGGAGATTGTGATGTCGCCTAGGCCCACCAAAGAACAGCCTTGTCAGAAGCAGCACTGCCATGAGCAGAAGCAGCAGCACCATAGGTTGTCAAATAAGCTGGATTTAACCAAGACAAGTGAGTCCAATAGGATGCAGGTATGTCCTCTATCCTTACAGCTTCCCGTGGCTGTTGGTTTTATACCGTTTGGGGACAGCCAAGGAGGCGTCAGCAGGCAACACAGGTAAGTGTGTGCTTGTGTGTGTGTGTGTGTGTGTGGGGGGGTTTCCTATGCAGATCCTAAACCCAGTATCAAGTGCAAGTAGGAGGAGTAAGAAGGGTTCCTGCCAAAGCCAGGTTATGGATTGCATTTAAAAATGTTCCATCAGAGTGAAATGGACTCCCATCTTCCTGCTTAGCAATAATGATATGGGTTTAGGGTCTGCTGTGTGTACTGGTGGGTGACTGCCACCCAGCCAGAGTGTGTATGGGAGGCTGCCAGCCAGCCTTCCTTCCTACAAGTAGTGATGGTGCAGGTGAAGGGGACAGCGTTGGTTCCTCCCCTTTCACAGTTATCACTTCTCATCCTTCCTTTTGGCTGGTATCAAATGTGGTGTCTGTTTATATCAGTTTAATATCTGATATGTCCCCTATCTGGTAGCATATATTAAGTGCACCACCAGGTTTCAGTGTTGGAAAGAAAGATTACCTGTTTATTTGCTGCTGCTGCAGCTGCTTGCTGGCTAGTCCAGTGGGCCCCTACTGCAGGCAAAAGAAAATAGGTGGTGCCGCTTGTGTCTGGCCCCTGTTGGAGCGACCAGGCACAGGACTGCTGCTGCTGCTGAATGTCCTCTTTAATTGAATAAGCTCAGCAACCAGCACACCTGTGCAGGTTGGACATGACATGATAGGTAGCTGTCTTTCAGGTAGTGGGTGCTGAATCTTGTTAATTGACATGGGGGTGTCATTGCTGTTGATTGACCATGCATTGGTACTGTGGTATTGGAATAATAAAAACAAATGTTGCCAGCCAGCCATCCATTGCAATAATGGATAGGACATCAGCTATGAGGCATTTGTTTGTACAAACTGCTGCTCACAACTAATGTTGTAATATAGTGTCTCCATCTGCTGGTGGTATTGAATAAGCAATAGTGCAATGATAGGGTCTGAAAAAGAAGAAAAATAAGAAGCAGCAGCATAGGAAAAATGGAGGAAAGAAGGAAAACATGGAGAGAAGAAAAAAAAGAAGGTAAAAAAAAGGTGAAAACATGTTTAAAAAAGTATTTCCATCTCTCTCTCTCTCTCTCTCTCTCTCTCTCTCTCTCTCTCTCTCTCTCTCTCTCTCTCTCTATATATATATATATATATATATATTTAAAAGAAAAAAAACTTATATACACACACATATATATATATATATATATATATAGAGAGAGAGATAAATATATATAGAGATAGATGGATAGATAGATAGATAGATACACATACATACATACATATGTGTGTATTGTTGGAGTTGCAAACATGGGTGCACTTGACAAACTCAGTGCGGCTATTCCCCATTGAAAGATTGTTGCATCCAGGACCCTTAGCACTGTGATATGCTACTCAATACCACTGGCATGGCCAGGTGTAAACAACATCTGACCTTTGTTGTGTATGTAACCATGGAGATTGTGATGTCGCCTAGGCCCACCAAAGAACAGCCTTGTCAGAAGCAGCACTGCCATGAGCAGAAGCAGCAGCACCATAGGTTGTCAAATAAGCTGGATTTAACCAAGACAAGTGAGTCCAATAGGATGCAGGTATGTCCTCTATCCTTACAGCTTCCCGTGGCTGTTGGTTTTATACCGTTTGGGGACAGCCAAGGAGGCGTCAGCAGGCAACACAGGTAAGTGTGTGCTTGTGTGTGTGTGTGTGTGTGTGTGTTTCCTATGCAGATCCTAAACCCAGTATCAAATGCAAGTAGGAGGAGTAAGAAGGGTTCCTGCCAAAGCCAGGTTATGGATTGCATTTAAAAATGTTCCATCAGAGTGAAATGGACTCCCATCTTCCTGCTTAGCAATAATGATATGGGTTTAGGGTCTGCTGTGTGTACTGGTGGGTGACTGCCACCCAGCCAGAGTGTGTATGGGAGGCTGCCAGCCAGCCTCCCTTCCTACAAGTAGTGATGGTGCAGGTGAAGGGGACAGCGTTGGTTCCTCCCCTTTCACAGTTATCACTTCTCATCCTTCCTTTTGGCTGGTATCAAATGTAGTGTCTGTTTATATCAGTTTAATATCTGATATGTCCCCTATCTGGTAGCATATATTAAGTGCACCACCAGGTTTCAGTGTTGGAAAGAAAGATTACCTGTTTATTTGCTGCTGCAAGCGAGCCAGATAAGAGAGGGAGCCAGATGTGAGAGCGAGCAAGCCAGACATGAGAGCGAGCGAGCCAGATATGAGAGCGAACCAGACAAGAGAGCAAGCGAGCGAGCCAGATATGAGAGCGAGCCAGACAAGAGCGCAAGCGAGCAAGCCAGATATGAGAGCAAGCGAGTGAGCCAGATATTCGAGCGAGCAAGCCATATAAGAGAGCGAGCCAGACAAGAGAGCAAGCAAGCGAGCCAGATATGAGAGTGAGTGAGCCAGACATGAGAGCAAGCGAGCGAACCAGATGTGAGAGCGAGCGAGCCAGATATGCGAGCGAGCCATATAAGAGAGCGAGACAGACAAGTGAGCAAGAGAGCCAGATATAAGAGCAAGCGAGCAAGCCAGATAAGAGAGCGAGCCAAACAAGAGAGCAAGTGAGAGTGCCAGATATGAGAGCGAGCGAGCCAGACATGAGAGCAAGTGAGCGAGCCAGATATGATAGCGAGCGAGCCAGATATGCGAGCAAGCGAGCCAGATATGTGAGAGAGAGAGCCAGACAAGAGAGCATGCGAGCGAGCCAGATATGAGAGCAAGCGAGAAAGCCAGATATGAGAGCAAGCGAGCGATCCAGATATGAGAGCGAGAGAGCCAGATAAGAGAGCAAGCGAGCCAGATATGAGAGCAAGCGAGCAAGTCAGATATGAGAGCAAGCGAGTGATCCAGATATGAGAGCGAGCGAGCCAGACATGAGAGCAAGCGAGCGAGCCAGATTTGAGAGCGAGACAGATATGTGAGTGAACCAGATAAGAGAGCGAGCCAGACAAGAGAGTAAGCGAGCGAGCCAGATATGAGAGCAAGCGAGCATGCCAGACAAGACAGCAAGCGAGCGAGCCAGATATGAGAGCAAGCGAGCGAGCCAGGTATGAGAGCAAGCGAGCAATCCAGATATGTGAGCGAGCGAGACATGGGAGCAAGCGAGCGAGCCAGATATGAGAGCGAGTTAGCCAGATATGCAAGCGAACCAAATAAGAGAGCGAGCCAGACAAGAGAGCAAGCGAGATATGTGAGCGAGCGAGCCAGATATGAGAGCGAGCGAGCCAGACAAGAGAACAAGCGAGCGAGCCAGATATGAGAGCAAGCGAGCGAACCAGATATGAGAGCAAGAGAGCATGCCAGACAAGACAGCAAGCGAGCGAGC
Organism: Hyla sarda; assembly: GCF_029499605.1. NCBI lineage: Eukaryota > Metazoa > Chordata > Amphibia > Anura > Hylidae > Hyla > Hyla sarda. The sequence goes on along the minus strand of NC_079190.1, from coordinate 302,062,006 downwards.
CAGATATGAGAGCAAGAGAGTGAGCCAGAAATGAGAGCAAGCGAGCAAGCCAGATATGAGAGCGTACCAGATAAGAGAGCGAACCAGACAAGAGAGCAAGCAAGCGAGCCAGATATGAGAGCAAGCAAGCGAGCCAGATGTGAGAGCGAGCGAGCAAGATATGCAAGCGAGCCAGATAAGATTGCGAGCCAGACAAGAGAGCAGCGAGCGAGCCAGATATGAGAGCAAGCGAGCAAGCCAGATGTGAGAGAGAGCGAGGCAGATAAGAGAGCGAGCCAGACAATTAAGCAAGCGAGCGAGCCAGATATGAGAGCAAGCGAGCGATTCAGATATGCGATCGAGCCAGACATGAGAGCGAGCGAGCCAGATATGAGAGCAAGCGAGCGAGCCAGATATGAGAGCAATCGAGCCTGCCAGATATGAGAGCGAGCGAGCCAGATAAGAGAGCGAGCGAGCCAGATAAGAGAGCGAGTAAGACAAGAGAGCAAGCGAGCTAGCCAGATATGAGAGCAAGCGAGCAAGCCAGATTTGAGAGCGAGCGAGCCAGATATGCGAGTGAACCAGATAAGAGAGCGAGCAAGACAAGAGAGCAAGCGAGCGAGCCAGATATGAGAGCAAGCGAGCGAGCCAGATATGAGAGCAAGCGAGAAAGCCCGATATGAGAGCATGCCAGATAAGAGAGCTAACAAGACAAGAGAGCAAGCGAGCGAGCCAGATATGAGAGCGAGCGAGCCAGACAAGAGAGCAAGCGAGCGAGCCAGATATGAGAGCCAGCGAGCGTGCCAGATAAGAGAGCGAGCCAGACAAGAGAGCAAGCGAGCGAGCCAGATATGAGAGTGAGTGAGCCAGACATGAGAGCAAGCGAGCGAACCAGATATGAAAGCGAGCGAGCCAGACATGAGAGCAAGCGAGCGAGCTAGATATGAGAGCGAGCGAGCCAGGCATCAGAGTAAGTGAGCGAGCCAGATATGAGAGCAAGCCAGATATGAGAGCGAGCGAGCCAGACATGAGAGCGAGCGAGTAAGATATGAAAGCGAGCGAGCCAGATATGAGAGCGAACGAGCCAGACATGAGAGCAAGCGAGCGAGCCACATTTGAGAGCGAGCCAGATGTGAGAGCGAGCGAGCAAGATATGCGAGCGAGCCAGATAAGAGAGCGAGCCAGACAAGAGAGCAAGCGAGCGAGCCAGATATGAGAGCAAGCGAGCAAGCCAGATATGAGAGTGAGCGAGCCAGATATGAGAGCAAGCGTGCGAGCCAGATATGAGAGCAAGTGAGCCAGCCAGATATGAGAGCGAGCGAGCCAGATAAGAGAGCGAGCAAGACAAGAGAGCAAACGAGCTAGCCAGATATGAGAGCAAGCGAGCTAGCCAGATATGAGAGCAAGCGATCGAGCCAGATTTGAGAGTGAGCGAGCCAGATATGCGAGCGAGCCAGATAAGAGAGCGAGCCAGACAAGAGAGCAAGCGAGCGAGCCAGATATGAGAGCAAGCGAGCAAGCCAGATATGAGAGTGAGCGAGCCAGACATGAGAGCGAGCGAGTAAGATATAAGAGCGAACCAGATAAGAGAGCGAGCCAGACAAGAGAGTAAGCGAGCGAGCCAGATGTGAGAGCGAGCGAGCCAGATATGCGAGCGAGCCATAAAAGAGAGCGAGACAGACAAGAGAGCAAGCGAGCGAGCCAGATATGAGAGCAAGCTAGCAAGCCAGATATGAGAGCGAGCCAGATAAGAGAGCGAGCCAGACAAGAGAGCAAGCGAGCGAGCCAAATATGAGAGCAAGCGAGCCAGCTAGATGTGAGAGCGAGCGAGCCAGATATGTGAGCGAGCCAGATAAGAGAGCGAGCCAGACAAGAGAGCAAGCGAGCGAGCCAGATATGAGAGCAAGCGAGCCAGCCAGATGTGAGAGCGAGCGAGCCAGATATGCGAGCGAGCCAGATAAGAGAGCGAGCCAAACAAGAGAGCAAGCGAGCAAGCCAGATATGAGAGAGAGCCAGATAAGAGAGCGAACCAGACAAGAGAGCAAGCGAGAAAGCCAGATATGAGAGCGAGCGAGCCAGACATGAGAGCAAGCGAGAAAGCCAGATATGAGAGCGAGCGAGCCAGACATGAGAGCAAGCGAGCGAGCCAGATATGAGAGCGAGCGAGCCAGATAAGAGAGCAAGCCAGACAAGAGAGCAAGCTTGCGAGCCAGATATGCAAGCGAGCAAGCAAGATAAGAGAGCGAGCCAGATATGAGAGCAAGCGAACCAGCCAGATATGAGAGCGAGCGAGTCAGATAAGAGAGCGAGCAAGACAAGAGAGAAAGCGAGCGAGCCAAATATGAGAGCAAGCGAGCCAGATATGCGAGCGAGCCAGATAAGAGAGCGAGCCAGACAAGAGAGCAAGCGAGCGAGCCAGATATGAGAACAAGCAAGCGAGCCAGATATGAGAGCAAGCGAGCAAGCCAGATATGAGAGCAAGCCAGATATGAGAGCGAGCGAGCCAGACATGAGAGCGAGCGAGCCAGGTATGCGAGCGAGCGAGCCAGATAAGAGAGCGAGCCAGACAAGAGAGCAAGCGAGCGAGCCAGATGTGAGAGCAAGCGAGCCAGATATGCGAGCGAGCCATAAAAGAGAGCGAGACAGACAAGAGAGCAAGCGAGCGAGCCAGATATGAGAGCGAGCTAGCAAGGCAGATATAAGAGCAAGCCAGATAAGAGAGCGAGCCAGACAAGAGAGCAAGCGAGCCATATATGAGTGCAAGGGAGCCAGCTAGATGTGAGAGCGAGCGAGCCAGGTATGCGAGCGAGCCAGATAAGAGAGCGAGCCAGACAAGAGAGCAAGCGAGAAAGCCAGATATGAGAGCGAGCGAGCCAGACATGAGAGCAAGCGAGCGAGCCAGATATGAGAGCGAGCGAGCCAGATAAGAGAGCAAGCCAGACAAGAGAGCAAGCGTGCGAGCCAGATATGCTAGCGAGCAAGCCAGATAAGAGAGCGAGCCAGACAAGAGAGCAAGCGAGCGAGCCAGATATGAGAGCAAGCAAGCCAGCCAGATATGAGAGCGAGCGAGCCAGATAAGAGAGCAAGCGAGCGAGCCAGATATGAGAGCGATCGAGCCAGATAAGAGAGCAAGCGTGCGAGCCAGATATGTTAGCGAGCAAGCCAGATAAGAGAGCGAGCCAGACAAGAGAGCAAGCGAGCGAGCCAGATATGAAAGCAAGCGAGCGAGCCAGATGTGAGAGCGAGACAGATAAGAGAGCAAGCCAGACAAGAGAGCAAGCGTGCGAGCCAGATATGCTAGCGAGCAAGCCAGATAAGAGAGCGAGCCAGACAAGAGAGCAAGTGAGCGAGCCAGATATGAGAGCAAGCGAACCAGCCAGATATGAGAGCGAGCGAGCGAGCCAGATAAGAGAGCGAGCAAGACAAGAGAGAAAGCGAGCGAGCCAGATATTAGAACAAGCTTGCGAGCCAGATATGAGAGCAAGCGAGCGAGCCAGATATGAGAGCAAGCGAGCAAGCCAGATATGAGAGCAAGCGAGCGAGCCAGATTTGAGAGCGAGCGAGCCAGATATGCGAGCGAGCCAGATAAGAGAGCGAGCCAAACAAGAGAGCAAGCGAGCGAGCCAGATGTGAGAGCAAGCGAGCCAGATATGCGAGCGAGCCATAAAAGAGAGCGAGACAGACAAGAGAGCAAGCGAGCGAGCCAGATATGAGAGCGAGCTAGCAAGGCAGATATAAGAGCAAGCCAGATAAGAGAGCGAGCCAGACAAGAGAGCAAGCGAGCAAGATTTGAGAGCAAGCGAGCCAGCTAGATGTGAGAGCGAGCGAGCCAGGTATGCGAGCAAGCCAGATAAGAGAGCGAGCCAGACAAGAGAGCAAGCGATAAAGCCAGATATGAGAGCGAGCGAGCCAGACATGAGAGCAAGCGAGCGAGCCAGATATGAGAGCGAGCGAGCCAGATAAGAGAGCAAGCCAGACAAGAGAGCAAGCGTGCGAGCCAGATATGCTAGCGAGCAAGCCAGATAAGAGAGCGAGCCAGACAAGAGAGCAAGCGAGCGAGCCAGATATGAGAGCAAGCGAGCCAGCCAGATATGAGAGCGAGCGAGCCAGATAAGAGAGCGAGCAAGACAAGAGAGCAAGCGAGCTAGCCAGATATGAGAGCAAGCGAGCGAGCTAGATTTGAGAGCGAGCGATCCAGATAAGAGAGCGAGCCAGACAAGAGAGCAAGCGAGCAAGCCAGATATGAGAGCAAGCGAGCGAGCCGGATATGAGAGCAAGCCAGATATGAGAGCAAGCATGCAAGCCAGATATGAGAGCAAGCGAGCGAGCCAGATATGCGAGCGAGCCATAAAAGAGAGTGAGACAGACAAGAGAGCAAGCGAGCGAGCCAGATATGAGAGCAAGCGAGCCAGCCAGAAATGAGAGCAAGCGAGCGAGCCAGATGTGAGAGCGAGCGAGCCAGATATGCGAGCGAGCCAGATAAGAGAGCGAGCCAGACAAGAGAGCAAGTGAGAAAGCCAGATATGAGAGCGAGCGAGCCAGACATGAGAGCAAGCGTGCGAGCCGGATATGAGAGCAAGCGAGCAAGCCAGATATGAGAGCAAGCGAGCGAGCCAGATTTGAGAGCGAGCGAGACAGATATGTGAGCGAGCCATAAAAGAGAGCGAGACAGACAAGAGAGCAAGCGAGCGAGACAGATATGAGAGCAAGCTAGCAAGCCAGATATGAGAGTGAGCCAGACAAGAGAGCAAGCGAGCGAGCCAGATATGAGAGCAAGCGAGCGAGCCAGATATGAGAGCAAGCAAGCCAGCCAGATGTGAGAGCGAGCGAGCCAGATATGCGAGCAAGCCATATAAGAGAGCGAGCCAGATATGAGAGCAAGCGAGCAAGCCAGATATGAGAGCAAGCGAGCGAGCCAGATTTGAGAGCAAGCGAGCAAGCCAGATATGAGAGCAAGCGAGCGAGCCAGATATGCGAGCGAGCCAGATAAGAGAGCGAGTCAGACAAGAGAGCAAGTGAGCGAGCCAGATATGAGAGCAAGCGAGCCAGCTAGATGTGAGAGCGAGCGAGCCAGGTATGCGAGCGAGCCAGATAAGAGAGCGAGCCAGACAAGAGAGCAAGCGAACGAGCCAGATATGAGAGCAAGCGAGCGAGCCAGATATGAGAGCAAGCGAGCGAGCCAGATATGAGAGCAAGCGAGCGAGCCAGAAATGAGAGCAAGCGAGCCAGCCAGAAATGAGAACAAGCGAGCCAGCCAGATGTGAGAGCGAGCGAGCCAGATATGCGAGCGAGCCAGATAAGAGAGCGAGCCAGACAAGAGAGCAAGCGAGCTAGCCAGATATGAGAGCAAGCGAGCGAGCCAGATTTGAGAGCGATCGAGCCAGATATGCGAGCGAGCAAGATAAGAGAGCGAGCCAGACAAGAGAGCAAGCGAGCGAGCCAGATATGAGAGCAAGCGAGCGAGCCGGATATGAGAGCAAGTGAACAAGCCAGATATGAGAGCAAGCGAGCGAGCCTGATTTGAGAGCGAGCAAACCAGATATGCGAGCGAGCCATAAAAGAGAGCGAGACAGACAAGAGAGCAAGCGAGAGAGCCAGATATGAGAGCAAGCTAGCAAGCCAGATATGAGAGCGAGCCAGACAAGAGAGCAAGCGAGCGAGCCAGATATGAGAGCAAGCGAGCGAGCCAGATATGAGAGCAAGCAAGCCAGCCAGATGTGAGAGCGAGCGAGCCAGATATGCGAGCAAGCCAGATATGAGAGCAAGCGAGCGAGCCAGATATGAGAGCAAGAGAGCAAGCCAGATATGAGAGCAAGCGAGCGAGCCAGATTTGAGAGCAAGCGAGCAAGCCAGATATAAGAGCAAGCGAGCGAGCCAGATATGCGAGCGAGCCAGATAAGAGAGCGAGCCAGACAAGAAAGCAAGCGAGCGAGCCAGATATGAGAGATAGCGAGCGAGACATATATGAGAGCAAGTGAGCAAGCCAGATATGAGAGCGAGCGAGCCAGACATGAGAGCGAGCGAGCCAGATATGGAGCGAGCGAGCCAGATAAGATAGCGAGCCAGACAAGAGAGCAAGCGAGCGAGCCAGATGTGAGAGCGAGCGAGCCAGAAATGCGAGCGAGCCATAAAAGAGAGCTAGACAGACAAGAGAGCAAGCGAGCCAGATATGAGAGCAAGCTAGCAAGCCAGATATGATAGCGAGCCAGATAAGAGAGCGAGCCAGACAAGAGAGCAAGTGAGCAAGCCAGATATGAGAGCAAGCGAGCGAGCCAGAAATGAGAGCAAGCGGGCCAGCCAGAAATGAGAGCAAGCGAGCCAGCCAGATGTGAGAGCGAGCGAGCCAGACATGAGAGCAAGCGAGCGAGCCAGATATGAGAGCGAGCGAGCCAGATAAGAGAGCAAGCCAGACAAGAGAGCAAGCGAGAAAGCCAGATATGAGAGCGAGCGAGCCAGACATGAGAGCAAGCGAGCGAGCCAGATATGAGAGCGAGCGAGCCAGATAAGAGAGCAAGCCAGACAAGAGAGCAAGCGTGCGAGCCAGATATGAGAGCAAGCGAGTGAGCCGGATATGAGAGCAAGCGAGCGAGCCGGATATGAGAGCAAGCGAGCAAGCCAGATATGAGAGCAAGCGAGCGAGCCAGATTTGAGAGCGAGCAAGCCAGATATGCGAGCAAGCCATAAAAGAGAGCGAAACAGACAAGAGAGCAAGCGAGAGAGCCAGATATGAGAGCAAGCTAGTAAGCCAGATATGAGAGCGAGCCAGACAAGTGAGCAAGCGAGCGAGCCAGATATGAGAGCAAGCGAGCGAGCCAGATATGAGAGCAAGCAAGCCAGACAGATGTGAGAGCGAGCGAGCCAGATATGCGAGCGAGCCAGATAAGAGAGCGAGCCAGACAAGAGAGCAAGCGAGCGTGCCAGATATGAGAGCAAGCGAGCAAGCCAGATATGAGAGCGATCCAGATAAGAGAGCGAACCAGACAAGAGAGCATGCGAGAAAGCCAGATATGAGAGCAAGCGAGCGAGCCGGATATGAGAGCAAGCGAGCCAGATAAGAGAGCAAGTCAGACAAGAGAGCAAGCGAGCGAGCCTGATATGCTAGCGAGCAAGCCAGATAAGAGAGCGAGCCAGACAAAAGAGCAAGCGAGCGAGCCAGATATGAGAGCAAGCGAGCGAGCCAGATGTGAGAGCGAGACAGATAAGAGAGCAAGCCAGACAAGAGAGCAAGCGAGCGAGCCAGATATGCTAGCGAGCAAGCCAGATAAGAGAGCGAGCCAGACAAGAGAGCAAGCGAGCGAGCCAGATATGAGAGCAAGCGAGCGAGTCAGATGTGAGAGCGAGCGAGCAAGATATGCGAGCGAGCCAGATAAGAGAGCGAGCCAGACAAGAGAGCAGCGAGCGAGCTAGATATGAGAGCAAGCGAGCAAGCCAGATGTGAGAGAGAGCGAGGCAGATAAGAGAGCGAGACAGACAATTAAGCAAGCGAGCGAGCCAGATATGAGAGCAAGCGAGCGATCCAGATATGAGAGCAAGCCAGAAATGAGAGCGAGCGAGCCAGATATGAGAGCAAGCGAGCGAGCCAGATATGAGAGCAAGCGAGCGAACCAGATTTGAGAGTGAGCGAGCCAGATATGCGAGCGAGCCAGATAAGAGAGCGAGCCAGACAAGAGAGCAAGCGAGCGAGCCAGATATGAGAGCAAGCGAGCAAGCCAGATATGAGAGCGAGCGAGCCAGACATGAGAGCGAGCGAGTAAGATATGAGAGTGAGCCAGATAAGAGAGCCAGCCAGACAAGAGAGCAAGCGAGCGAGCCAGATGTGAGAGCGAGCAAGCCAGATATGCGAGCGAGCCATAAAAGAGAGCGAGACAGACAAGAGAGCAAGCGAGCGAGCCAGATATGAGAGCAAGCTAGCAAGCCAGATATGAGAGCAAGCCAGATAAGAGAACGAGCCAGACAAGAGAGCAAGCGAGCGAGCCAAATATGAGAGCAAGCGAGCCAGCTAGATGTGAGAGCGAGCGAGCCAGATATGTGAGCGAGCCAGATAAGAGAGCGAGCCAGACAAGAGAGCAAGCGAGCGAGCCAGATATGAGAGCAAGCGAGCGAGCCAGATATGAGAGCAAGCGAGCCAGCCAGATGTGAGAGCGAGCGAGCCAGATATGCGAGCGAGCCAGATAAGAGAGCGAGCCAAACAAGAGAGTAAGCGAGCAAGCCAGATATGAGAGCAAGCGAGCAAGCCAGATATGAGAGAGAGCCAGATAAGAGAGCGAACCAGACAAGAGATCAAGCGAGCCAGACATGAGAGCAAGCGAGAAAGCCAGATATGAGAGCGAGCGAGCCAGACATGAGAGCAAACGAGCGAGCCAGATATGAGAGCGAGCGAGCCAGATAAGAGAGCAAGCCAGACAAGAGAGCAAGCTTGCGAGCCAGATATGCAAGCGAGCAAGCCAGATAAGAGAGCGAGCCAGACAAGAGAGCAAGCGAGCGAGCCAGATATGAGAGCAAGCGAACCAGCCAGATATGAGAGCGAGCAAGCCAGATAAGAGAGCGAGCAAGACAAGAGAGAAAGCGAGCTAGCCAAATATGAGAGCAAGCGAGCGAGCCAGATATGAGAGCGAGCGAGCCAGATATGCGAGCGAGCCAGATAAGAGAGCGAGCCAGATATGAGAGCAAGCGAGCGAGCCAGATATGAGAACAAGCGAGCCAGATATGAGAACAAGCGAGCGAGCCAGATATGAGAGCAAGCGAGCGAGCCAGATATGAGAGCAAGCGAGCAAGCCAGATATGAGAGCGAGCGAGCCAGACATGAGAGCGAGCGAGCCAGATATGCGAGCGAGCCAGATAAGAGAGCGAGCCAGACAAGAGAGCAAACCAGCGAGCCAGATATGAGATTAAGCGAGCGAGCCAGATGTGAGAGCAATCGAGCCAGCCAGATATGAGAGCGAGCGAGCCAGATAAGAGAGCAAGCGAGCGAGCCAGATATGAGAGTGATCGAGCCAGATAAGAGAGCAAGCGTGCGAGCCAGATATGCTAGCGAGCAAGCCAGATAAGAGAGCGAGCCAGACAAGAGAGCAAGCGAGCGAGCCAGATATGAAAGCAAGCGAGCGAGCCATATGTGAGAGCGAGACAGATAAGAGAGCAAGCCAGACAAGAGAGCAAGCGTGCAAGCCAGATATGCTAGCGAGCAAGCCAGATAAGAGAGCGAGCCAGACAAGAGAGCAAGCGAGCGAGCCAGATATGAGAGCAAGCGAACCAGCCAGATATGAGAGCGAGCGAGCCAGATAAGAGAGCGAGCAAGACAAGAGAGAAAGCGAGCTAGCCAAATATGAGAGCAAGCGAGCGAAGCAGATTTGAGAGCGAGCGAGCCAGATATGCGAGCGAGCCAGATAAGAGAGCGAGCCAGACAAGAGAGCAAGCGAGCGAGCCAGATATGAGAACAAGCGAGCGAGCCAGATATGAGAGCAAGCGAGCGAGTCAGATATGAGAGCAAGCGAGCAAGCCAGATATGAGAGCAAGTGAGCGAGCCAGATTTGAGAGCGAGCGAGCCAGATATGCGAGCGAGCCAGATAAGAGAGCGAGCCAGACAAGAGAGCAAACCAGCGAGCCAGATATGAGAGTAAGCGAGCGAGCCAGATATGAGAGCAAGCGAGCAAGCCAGATATTAGAGCGAGCGAGCCAGACATGAGAGCGAGCGAGCCAGATATGCGAGCGAGCGAGCCAGATAAGAGAGCGAGCCAGACAAGAGAGCAAGCGAGCGAGCCAGATGTGAGAGCAAGCGAGCCAGATATGCGAGCGAGCCATAAAAGAGAGCGAGACAGAAAAGAGAGCAAGCGAGCGAGCCAGATATGAGAGCAAGCTAGCAAGGCAGATATAAGAGCGAGCCAGATAAGAGAGCGAGCCAGACAAGAGAGCAAGCGAGCCAGATATAAGAGCAAGCGAGCCAGCTAGATGTGAGAGCGAGCGAGCCAGGTATGCGAGCGAGCCAGATAAGAGAGCGAGCCAGACAAGAGAGCATGCGAGAAAGCCAGATATGAGAGCGAGCGAGCCAGACATGAGAGCAAGCGAGCGAGCCAGATATGAGAGCGAGCGAGCCAGATAATAGAGCAAACCAGACAAGAGAGCAAGCGTGCGAGCCAGATATGCTAGCGAGCAAGCCAGATAAGAGAGCGAGCCAGACAAGAGAGCAATCGAGTGAGCCAGATATGAGAGCAAGCGAGCCAGCCAGATTTGAGAGCGAGCGAGCGATCCAGATATGAGAGCGAGCCAGACATGAGAGCGAGCGAGCCAGATATGAGAGCAGGCGAGCGAGCCAGATATGAGAGCAAGCGAGCGAGCCAGATTTGAGAGTGAGCGAGCCAGATATGCGAGCGAGCCAGATAAGAGAGCGAGCCAGACAAGAGAGCAAGCGAGCGAGCCAGATATGAGAGCAAGCGAGCAAGCCAGATATGAGAGCGAGCGAGCCAGACATGAGAGCAAGCGAGTAAGATATGAGAGCGAGCCAGATAAGAGAGCCAGCCAGACAAGAGAGCAAGCGAGCGAGCCAGATGTGAGAGCGAGCAAGCCAGATATGCGAACGAGCCATAAAAGAGAGCGAGACAGACAAGAGAGCAAGCGAGCGAGCCAGATATGAGAGCAAGCTAGCAAGCCAGATATGAGAGCAAGCCAGATAAGAGAACGAGCCAGACAAGAGAGCAAGCGAGCGAGCCAAATATGAGAGCAAGCGAGCCAGCTAGATGTGAGAGCGAGCGAGCCAGATATGTGAGCGAGCCAGATAAGAGAGCGAGCCAGACAAGAGAGCAAGCGAGCGAGCCAGATATGAGAGCAAGCGAGCGAGCCAGATATGAGAGCAAGCGAGCCAGCCAGATGTGAGAGCGAGTGAGCCAGATATGCGAGCGGGCCAGATAAGAGAGCGAGCCAAACAAGAGAGTAAGCGAGCAAGCCAGATATGAGAGCAAGCGAGCAAGCCAGATATGAGAGAGAGCCAGATAAGAGAGCGAACCAGACAAGAGAGCAAGCGAGCCAGACATGAGAGCAAGCGAGAAAGCCAGATATGAGAGCGAGCGAGCCAGACATGAGAGCAAGCGAGCGAGCCAGATATGAGAGCGAGCGAGCCAGATAAGAGAGCAAGCCAGACAAGAGAGCAAGCTTGCGAGCCAGATATGCAAGCGAGCAAGCCAGATAAGAGAGCGAGCCAGACAAGAGAGCAAGCGAGCGAGCCAGATATGAGAGCGAGTGAGCCAGATAAGAGAGCGAGCAAGACAAAAGAGAAAGCGAGCTAGCCAAATATGAGAGCAAGCGAGCGAGCCAGATATGAGAGCGAGCGAGCCAGATAAGAGAGCGAGCCAGACAAGAGAGCAAGCGAGCGAGCCAGATATGAGAACAAGCGAGCGAGCCAGATATGAGAGCAAGCGAGCGAGCCAGATATGAGAGCAAGCGAGCAAGCCAGATATGAGAGCGAGCGAGCCAGACATGAGAGCGAGCGAGCCAGATATGCGAGCGAGCCAGATAAGAGAGCGAGTCAGACAAGAGAGCAAACCAGCGAGCCAGATATGAGATTAAGCGAGCGAGCCAGATGTGAGAGCAAGCGAGCCAGCCAGATATGAGAGCGAGCCAGATAAGAGAGCAAGCGAGCGAGCCAGATATGAGAGTGATCGAGCCAGATAAGAGAGCAAGCGTGCGAGCCAGATATGCTAGCGAGCAAGCCAGATAAGAGAGCGAGCCAGACAAGAGAGCAAGCGAGCGAGCCAGATATGAAAGCAAGCGAGCGAGCCATATGTGAGAGCGAGACAGATAAGAGAGCAAGCCAGACAAGAGAGCAAGCGTGCAAGCCAGATATGCTAGCGAGCAAGCCAGATAAGAGAGCGAGCCAGACAAGAGAGCAAGCGAGCGAGCCAGATATGAGCGCAAGCGAACCAGCCAGATATGAGAGCGAGCGAGCCAGATAAGAGAGCGAGCAAGACAAGAGAGAAAGCGAGCTAGCCAAATATGAGAGCAAGCGAGCGAGCCAGATTTGAGAGCGAGCGAGCCAGATATGCGAGCGAGCCAGATAAGAGAGCGAGCCAGACAAGAGAGCAAGCGAGCGAGCCAGATATGAGAACAAGCGAGCGAGCCAGATATGAGAGCAAGCGAGCGAGTCCGATATGAGAGCAAGCGAGCAAGCCAGATATGAGAGCAAGCGAGCGAGCCAGATTTGAGAGCGAGCGAGCCAGATATGCGAGCGAGCCAGATAAGAGAGCGAGATAGACAAGAGAGCAAACCAGCGAGCCAGATATGAGAGTAAGCGAGCGAGCCAGATATGAGAGCAAGCGAGCAAGCCAGATATTAGAGCGAGCGAGCCAGACATGAGAGCGAGCGAGCCAGATATGCGAGCGAGCGAGCCAGATAAGAGAGCGAGCCAGACAAGAGAGCAAGCGAGCGAGCCAGATGTGAGAGCAAGCGAGCCAGATATGCGAGCGAGCCATAAAAGAGAGCGAGACAGACAAGAGAGCAAGCGAGCGAGCCAGATATGAGAGCAAGCTAGCAAGGCAGATATAAGAGCGAGCCAGATAAGAGAGCGAGCCAGACAAGAGAGCAAGCGAGCCAGATATAAGAGAAAGCGAGCCAGCTAGATGTGAGAGCGAGCGAGCCAGGTATGCGAGCGAGCCAGATAAGAGAGCGAGCCAGACAAGAGAGCAAGCGAGAAAGCCAGATATGAGAGCGAGCGAGCCAGACATGAGAGCAAGCGAGCGAGCCAGATATGAGAGCGAGCGTGCCAGATAATAGAGCAAGCCAGATAAGAGAGCAAGCGTGCGAGCCAGATATGCTAGCGAGCAAGCCAGATAAGAGAGTGAGCCAGACAAGAGAGCAAGCGAGTGAGCCAGATATGAGAGCAAGCGAGCCAGCCAGATTTGAGAGCGAGCGAGCCAGATAAGAGAGCAAGCAAGACAAGAGAGCAAGGGAGCTAGCCAAATATGAGAGCAAGCGAGCGAGCTAGATTTGAGAGCGAGCGAACCAGATATGTGGGCGAGCCAGATAAGAGAGCGAGCCAGATATGAGAGCAAGCGAGCAAGCCAGATATGAGAGCAAGCGAGCGAGCCGGATATGAGAGCAAGCAAGCGAGCCAGATAAGAGAGCAAGCGAGCGAGCCAGATATGAGAGCGATCGAGCCAGATAAGAGAGCAAGCATGCGAGCCAGATATGCTAGCAAGCAAGCCAGATAAGAGAGCGAGCCAGACAAGAGAGCAAGCGAGCGAGCCAGATATGAAAGCAAGCGAGCGAGCCAGATGTGAGAGCGAGACAGATAAGAGAGCAAGCCAGACAAGAGAGCAAGCGTGCGAGCCAGATATGAGAGCAAGCGAGCCAGCCAGATTTGAGAGCGAGCGAGCCAGATAAGAGAGCAAGCAAGACAAGAGAGCAAGCGAGCTAGCCAGATATGAGAGCAAGCGAGCAAGCTTGATTTGAGAGCGAGCGAGCCAGATATGCAAGCGAGCCAGATAAGAGAGCGAGCCAGACAAGAGAGCAAGCGAGCAAGCCAGATGTGAGAGCAAGCGAGCGAGCCAGATATGAGAGCAAGCGAGCGAGCCGGATATGAGAGCAAGCGAGCAAGCCAGATATGAGAGCAAGCGAGCGAGCCAGATTTGAAAGCGAGCGAGCCAGATATGAGAGCAAGCAAGGGAGCGAGCCAGATATGAGAGCAAGCGAGCGAGCCAGATATGAGAGCAAGCGAGCAAGCCAGATATGAGAGCAAGCGAGCGAGCCAGATTTGAGAGCGAGCGAGCCAGATATGCGAGCGAGCCAGATAAGAGAGCGAGCCAGACAAGAGAGCAAACGAGCGAGCCAGATATGAGAGTAAGTGAGCGAGCCAGATATGAGAGCAAGCGAGCAAGCCAGATATGAGAGCGAGCGAGCCAGACATGAGAGCGAGCGAGCCAGATATGCGAGCGAGCGAGCCAGATAAGAGAGCGAGCCAGACAAGAGAGCAAGCGAGAAAGCCAGATATGAGAGCGAGCGAGCCAGACATGAGAGCAAGCGAGAAAGCCAGATATGCTAGCGAGCAAGCCAGATAAGAGAGCAAGCCAGACAAGAGAGCAAGCGAGCGAGCCAGATATGAGAGCAAGCGAGTCAGCCAGATATGAGAGCGAGCGAGCCAGATAAGAGAGCAAGCGAGCGAGCTAGATTTGAGAGCGAGCGAGCCAGATATGCGAGCGAGCCAGATAAGAGAGCGAGCCAGACAAGAGAGCAAGCGAGCAAGCCAGATATGAGAGCAAGCGAGCGAGCCAGATATGAGAGCCATTAAGCAAGCCAGATATGAGAGCAAGCGAGCGAGCTAGATATGAGAGTGAGCCATAAAAGAGAGTGAGACAGACAAGAGAGCAAGCGAGCGAGCCAGATATGAGAGCAAGCGAGCCAGCCAGAAATGAGAGCAAGCGAGCCAGCCAGATGTGAGAGCGAGCGAACCAGATATGCGAGCGAGCCAGATAAGAGAGCGAGCCAGACAAGAGAGCAAGCGAGAAAGCCAGATATGAGAGCGAGCGAGCCAGACATGAGAGCAAGCGAGCGAGCCAGACATGAGAGTAAGCGAGCGAGCCAGATATGAGAGCGAGCGAGCCAGATAAGAGAGCAAGCCAGACAAGAGAGCAAGCGTGCGAGCCAGATATGCTAGCGAGCAAACCAGATAAGAGAGCGAGACAGACAAGAGAGCAAGCGAGCTAGCCAGATATGCGAGCAAGCGAGCCAGCCAGATATGAGAGCGAGCGAGCCAGATAAGAGAGCGAGCAAGACAAGAGAGGAAGCGAGCTAGCCAGATATGAGAGCAAGCGAGCGAGCCAGATTTGAGAGCGAGCGAGCCAGATATGCGAGCGAGCCAGATAAGAGAGCGAGCCAGACAAGAGAGCAAGCGAGCGAGCCAGATATGAGAGCAAGCGAGCAAGCCGGATATGAGAGCAAGCGAGCAAGCCAGATATGAGAGCAAGCGAGCGAGCCAGAATATGAGAGCAAGCTAGCAAGCCAGATATGAGAGCGAGCCAGACGAGAGCAAGCGAGCGAGCCAGATATGAGAGCAAGCGAGCGAGCCAGATATGAGAGCAAGCAAGCCAGCCAGATGTGAGAGCGAGCGAGCCAGATATGCGAGCAAGCCATATAAGAGAGCGAGCCAGATATGAGAGCAAGCGATCGAGCCAGATTTGAGAGCAAGCGAGCAAGCCAGATATGAGAGCAAGCGAGCGAGCCAGATATGCGAGCGAGCCAGATAAGAGAGCGAGCCAGACAAGAGAGCAAGCGAGCGAGCCAGAAATGAGAGCAAGCGAGCCAGCCAGAAATGAGAGCAAGCGAGCCAGCCAGATGTGAGAGCGAGCGAGCCAGATATGCGAGCGAGCCAGATAAGAGAGCGAGCCAGACAAGAGAGCAAGCGAGCTAGCCAGATATGAGAGCAAGCGAGCGAGCCAGATTTGAGAGCGATCGAGCCAGATATGCGAGCGAGCAAGATAAGAGAGCGAGCCAGACAAGAGAGCAAGCGAGCGAGCCAGATATGAGAGCAAGCGAGCGAGCCGGATATGAGAGCAAGCGAACAAGCCAGATATGAGAGCAAGCGAGCGAGCCTGATTTAAGAGCGAGCAAACCAGATATGCGAGCGAGCCAAAAAAGAGAGCGAGACAGACAAGAGAGCAAGCGAGAGAGCCAGATATGAGAGCAAGCTAGCAAGCCAGATATGAGAGCGAGCCAGATATGAGAGCAAGCGAGTGAGCCAGATATGAGAGCAAGCAAGCGAGCCAGATATGAGAGCAAGCAAGCCAGCCAGATGTGAGAGCGAGCGAGCCAGATATGCGAGCAAGCCAGATATGAGAGCGAGCGAGCCAGATATGAGAGCAATAGAGCAAGCCAGATATAAGAGCAAGCGAGCGAGCCAGATAAGAGAGCGAGCCAGACAAGAAAGCAAGCGAGCGAGCCAGATATGAGAGATAGCGAGCGAGCCAGATATGAGAGCAAGCGAGCAAGCCAAATATGAGAGCGAGCGAGCCAGACATGAGAGCGAGCGAGCCAGATATGCGAGCGAGCGAGCCAGATAAGATAGCGAGCCAGACAAGAGAGCAAGCGAGCGAGCCAGATGTGAGAGCGAGCGAGCCAGAAATGCGAGCGAGCCATAAAAGAGAGCGAGACAGACAAGAGAGCAAGCGAGCGAGCCAGATATGAGAGCAAGCTAGCAAGCCAGATATGATAACGAGCCAGATAAGAGAGCGAGCCAGACAAGAGAGCAAGTGAGCAAGCCAGATATGAGAGCAAGCGAGCCAGCTAGATGTGAGAGCGAGCGAGCCAGGTATGCGAGCGAGCTAGATAAGAGAGCGAGCCAGACAAGAGAGCAAGCGAGCGAGCCAGATATGAGAGCAAGCGAGCGAGCCAGATATGAGAGCAAGCGAGCGATCCAGAAATGAGAGCAAGCGGGCCAGACAGAAATGAGAGTAAGCGAGCCAGCCAGATGTGAGAGCGAGCGAGCCAGACATGAGAGCAAGCGAGCGAGCCAGATATGAGAGCGAGCGAGCCAGATAAGAGAGCAAGCCAGACAAGAGAGCAAGCGAGAAAGCCAGATATGAGAGCGAGCGAGCCAGACATGAGAGCAAGCGAGCGAGCCAGATATGAGAGCGAGCGAGCCAGATAAGAGAGCAAGCCAGACAAGAGAGCAAGCGTGCGAGCCAGATATGCTAACGAGCAAGCCAGATAAGAGAGCGAGCCAGTCAAGAGAGCAAGCGAGCGAGCCAGATATGAGAGCAAGCTAGCCAGCTAGATATGAGAGCGAGCGAGCCAGATAAGAGAGCGAGCAAGACAAGAGAGCAAGCGAGCGAGCCAGATATGAGAGCAAGCGAGCGAGCCAGATATGAGAGCAAGCGAGCGATCCAGAAATGAGAGCAAGCGGGCCAGACAGAAATGAGAGTAAGCGAGCCAGCCAGATGTGAGAGCGAGCCAGCCAGATAAGAGAGCGAGCAAGACAAGAGAGCAAGCGAGCTAGCCAGATATGAGAGCAAGCGAGCGAGCCAGATTTGAGAGTGAGCGAGCCAGATATGCGAGTGAACCAGATAAGAGAGCGAGCCAGACAAGAGAGCAAGCGAGCGAGCCAGATATGACAGCAAGCGAGCGAGACAGATATGAGAGCAAGCGAGCAAGCCAGATATGAAAGCGTGCCAGATAAGAGAGCGAACCAGACAAGAGAGCAAGCGAGCGAGACAGATATGAGAGCGAGCGAGCCAGACATGAGAGCAAGCGAGCAAGCCAGATATGTGAGCGAGCGAGCCAGATATGAGAGCGATCCAGATAAGAGAGCGAACCAGACAAGAGAGCATGCAAGAAAGCCAGATATGAGAGCGAGCGAGCCAGACATGAGAGCAAGCGAGCGAGCCAGATATGAGAGCAAGCGAGCGAGCCGGACATGAGAGCAAGCGAGCCAGATAAGAGAGCAAGTCAGACAAGAGAGCAAGCGAGCGAGCCAGATATGAGAGCAAGCGAGCGAGCCAGATGTGAGAGCGAGACAGATAAGAGAGCAAGCCAGACAAGAGAGCAAGCGAGCGAGACAGATATGAGAGCGAGCGAGCCAGACATGAGAGCAAGCGAGCAAGCCAGATATGTGAGCGAGCGAGCCAGATATGAGAGCGATCCAGATAAGAGAGCGAACCAGACAAGAGAGCAAGCGAGCCAGCCAGATATGAGAGCGAGCGAGCCAGATAAGAGAGCGAGCAAGACAAGAGAGGAAGCGAGCTAGCCAGATATGAGAGCAAGCGAGCGAGCCAGATTTGATAGTGAGCGAGCCAGATATGCGGGTGAACCAGATAAGAGAGCGAGCCAGACAAGAGAGCAAGCGAGCGAGCCAGATATGACAGCAAGCGAGCGAGACAGATATGAGAGCAAGCGAGCAAGCCAGATATGAAAGCGTGCCAGATAAGAGAGCGAACCAGACAAGAGAGGAAGCGAGCGAGACAGATATGAGAGCGAGAGAGCCAGACATGAGAGCAAGCAAGCAAGCCAGATATGTGAGAGAGCGAGCCAGATATGAGAGCGATCCAGATAAGAGAGCGAACCAGACAAGAGAGCATGCGAGAAAGCCAGATATGAGAGCGAGCGAGCCAGACATGAGAGCAAGCGAGCGAGCCAGATATGAGAGCAAGCGAGCGAGCCGGATATGAGAGCAAGCGAGCCAGATAAGAGAGCAAGTCAGACAAGAGAGCAAGCGAGCGAGCCAGATATGCTAGCGAGCAAGCCAGATAAGAGAGCGAGCCAGACAAAAGAGCAAGCGAGCGAGCCAGATATGAGAGCAAGCGAGCGAGCCAGATGTGAGAGCGAGACAGACAAGAGAGCAAGCCAGACAAGAGAGCAAGCGAGCTAGACAGATATGAGAGCGAGCGAGCCAGACATGAGAGCAAGCGAGCAAGCCAGATATGTGAGCGAGCGAGCCAGATATGAGAGCGATACAGATAAGAGAGCGAACCAGACAAGAGAGAATGCGAGAAAGCCAGATATGAGAGCGAGCGAGCCAGACATGAGAGCAAGCGAGCGAGCCGGATATGAGATCAAGCGAGCGATCCAGATATGAGAGCGAGCCAGACATGAGAGCGAGCGAGCCAGATATGAGAGCAAGCGAGCGAGCCAGATATGAGAGCAAGCGAGCCAGCCAGATGTGAGAGAGAGCGAGGCAGATAAGAGAGCGAATCAGACAATTAAGCAAGCGAGCGAGCCAGATATGAGAGCAAGCGAGCGATCCAGATATGAGAGCGAGCCAGACATGAGAGCGAGCGAGCCAGATATGAGAGCAAGCGAGCGAGCCAGATATGAGAGCAAGCGAGCCAGCCAGATATGAGAGCGAGCGAGCCAGATAAGAGAGCGAGCAAGACAAGAGAGCAAGCGAGCTAGCCAGATATGAGAGCAAGCGAGCTAGCCAGATATGAGAGCAAGCGAGCGAGACAGATTTGAGAGCAAGCGAGCGAGCCAGATATGAGAGCAAGCCAGATATGAGAGCGAGACAGATAAGAGAGCGAACCAGATATGAGAGCAAGCGAGCGAGCCAGATTTGAGAGCGAGCGAGCCAGATATGCGAGCGAGCCAGATAACAGAGCGAGCCAGACAAGAGAGCAAGCGAGCGAGCCAGAAATGAGAGCAAGCGAGCCAGCCAGAAATGAGAGCAAGCGAGCCAGCCAGATGTGAGAGCGAGCGAGCCAGATATGCGAGCGAGCCAGATAAGAGAGCGAGCCAGACAAGAGAGCAAGCGAGCTAGCCAGATATGAGAGCAAGCGAGCGAGCCAGATTTGAGAGCGAGCGAGCCAGATATGCGAGCGAGCCAGATAACAGAGCGAGCCAGACAAGAGAGCAAGCGAGCGAGCCAGATATGAGAGCAAGCGAGCGAGCCGGATATGAGAGCAAGCGAGCAAGCCAGATATGAGAGCAAGCGAGCGAGCCAGATTTGAGAGCGAGCAAGCCAGATATGCGAGCGAGCCATAAAAGAGAGCGAGACAGACAAGAGAGCAAGCGAGAGAGCCAGATATGAGAGCAAGCTAGTAAGCCAGATATGAGAGCGAGCCAGACAAGTGAGCAAGCGAGCGAGCCAGATATGAGAGCAAGCGAGCGAGCCAGATATGAGAGCAAGCAAGCCAGCCAGATGTGAGAGCGAGCGAGCCAGATATGCGAGCGAGCCAGATAAGAGAGCGAGCCAGACAAGAGAGCAAGCGAGCGTGCCAGATGTGAGAGCAAGCGAGCAAGCCAGATATGAGAGCGATCCAGATAAGAGAGCAAGCCAGACATGAGAGCAAGCGAGCGAGCCAGATATGAGAGCAAGCGAGCGAGCCGGATATGAGAGCAAGCGAGCCAGATAAGAGAGCAAGTCAGACAAGAGAGCAAGCGAGCGAGCCAGATATGCTAGCGAGCAAGCCAGATAAGAGAGCGAGCCAGACAAAAGAGCAAGCGAGCGAGCCAGATATGAGAGCAAGCGAGCGAGCCAGATGTGAGAGCGAGACAGATAAGAGAGCAAGCCAGACAAGAGAGCAAGCGAGCGAGCCAGATATGTTAGCGAGCAAGCCAGATAAGAGAGCGAGCCAGACAAGAGAGCAAGCGAGCGAGCCAGATATGAGAGCAAGCGAGCGAGTCAGATGTGAGAGCGAGCGAGCAAGATATGCGAGCGAGCCAGATAAGAGAGCGAGCCAGACAAGAGAGCAGCGAGCGAGTCAGATATGAGAGCAAGCGAGCAAGCCAGATGTGAGAGAGAGCGAGGCAGATAAGAGAGGGAGACAGACAATTAAGCAAGCGAGCGAGCCAGATATGACAGCAAGCGAGCGATCCAGATATAAGAGCGAGCCAGACATGAGAGCGAGCGAGCCAGATATGAGAGCAAGCGAGCGAGCCAGATATGAGAGCAAGCGAGCCAGCCAGATATGAGAGCGAGCGAGCGAGCCAGATGTGAGAGCGAGTGAGCAAGATATGCGAGCGAGCCAGATAAGAGAGCGAGCCAGACAAGAGAGCAAGCGAGCGAGCAAGATAAGAGAGCGAGCGAGCCAGACATGAGAGCAAGCGAGCGATCCAGATATGAGAGCTAGCGAGCCAGATAAGAGAGCAAGCCACACAAGAGAGCAAGCGAGCCAGATATGAGAGCAAGCGAGCAAGCCACATATGAGAGCAAGACAGATAAGAGAGCGAACCAGACAAGAGAGCAAGCGAGCGAGACAGATATGAGAGCGAGCGAGCCAGACATGAGAGCAAGCGAGCAAGCCAGATATGTGAGCGAGCGAGCCAGATATGAGAGCAAGCGAGCCAAACATGAGAGCAAGCGAGCGAGCCAGATATGAGAGCGAGCTAGCCAGATTTGCGAGCGAGCCAGATAAGAGAGCGAGCCAGACAAGAGCGCAAGCGAGCGAGCCAGATATGAGAGCAAGCGAGCGAGCCAGATATGAGAGCAAGCGAGCGAGCCAGATATGAGAGCAAGTGAGCCAGACATGAGAGCAAGCGAGCGAACCAAATATGAGAGCAAGCGAGCGAGCCAGATGTGAGAGCAAGCGAGCGAGCCAGATGTGAGAGCGAGACAGATAAGAGAGCGAGCCAGACAAGAGAGCAAGCGAGCGAGCCAGATATGAGAGCAAGAGAGTGAGCCAGATGTGAGCTAGCGAGCAAGATATGCGAGCGAGCCAGATAAGAGAGCGGGCCAGACAAGAGAGCAGCGAGCGAGCCAGATATGAGAGCAAGCGAGCAAGCCAGATGTGAGAGAGAGCGAGGCAGATAAGAGAGCGAGCCAGACAATTAAGCAAGCGAGCGAGCCAGATATGAGAGCAAGCGAGCGATCCAGATATGCGAGCGAGCCAGACATGAGAGCAAGCGAGCGAGCCAGATATGAGAGCAAGCGAGCCTGCCAGATATGAGAGCGAGCCAGCCAGATAAGAAAGCGAGCAAGACAAGAAAGCAAGCGAGCTAGCCAGATATGAGAGCAAGCGAGCGAGCCAGATTTGAGAGTGAGCGAGCCAGATATGCGAGTGAACCAGATAAGAGAGCGAGCCAGACAAGAGAGCAAGCGAGCGAGCCAGATATGACAGCAAGCGAGCGAGACAGATATGAGAGCAAGCGAGCAAGCCAGATATGAAAGCGTGCCAGATAAGAGAGCGAACCAGACAAGAGAGCAAGCGAGCGAGACAGATATGAGAGCGAGCGAGCCAGACATGAGAGCAAGCGAGCAAGCCAGATATGTGAGCGAGCGAGCCAGATATGAGAGCGATCCAGATAAGAGAGCGAACCAGACAAGAGAGCATGCAAGAAAGCCAGATATGAGAGCGAGCGAGCCAGACATGAGAGCAAGCGAGCGAGCCAGATATGAGAGCAAGCGAGCGAGCCGGACATGAGAGCAAGCGAGCCAGATAAGAGAGCAAGTCAGACAAGAGAGCAAGCGAGCGAGCCAGATATGAGAGCAAGCGAGCGAGCCAGATGTGAGAGCGAGACAGATAAGAGAGCAAGCCAGACAAGAGAGCAAGCGAGCGAGACAGATATGAGAGCGAGCGAGCCAGACATGAGAGCAAGCGAGCAAGCCAGATATGTGAGCGAGCGAGCCAGATATGAGAGCGATCCAGATAAGAGAGCGAACCAGACAAGAGAGCAAGCGAGCCAGCCAGATATGAGAGCGAGCGAGCCAGATAAGAGAGCGAGCAAGACAAGAGAGCAAGCGAGCTAGCCAGATATGAGAGCAAGCGAGCGAGCCAGATTTGATAGTGAGCGAGCCAGATATGCGAGTGAACCAGATAAGAGAGCGAGCCAGACAAGAGAGCAAGCGAGCGAGCCAGATATGACAGCAAGCGAGCGAGACAGATATGAGAGCAAGCGAGCAAGCCAGATATGAAAGCGTGCCAGATAAGAGAGCGAACCAGACAAGAGAGGAAGCGAGCGAGACAGATATGAGAGCGAGCGAGCCAGACATGAGAGCAAGCAAGCAAGCCAGATATGTGAGAGAGCGAGCCAGATATGAGAGCGATCCAGATAAGAGAGCGAACCAGACAAGAGAGCATGCGAGAAAGCCAGATATGAGAGCGAGCGAGCCAGACATGAGAGCAAGCGAGCGAGCCAGATATGAGAGCAAGCGAGCGAGCCGGATATGAGAGCAAGCGAGCCAGATAAGAGAGCAAGTCAGACAAGAGAGCAAGCGAGCGAGCCAGATATGCTAGCGAGCAAGCCAGATAAGAGAGCGAGCCAGACAAAAGAGCAAGCGAGCGAGCCAGATATGAGAGCAAGCGAGCGAGCCAGATGTGAGAGCGAGACAGACAAGAGAGCAAGCCAGACAAGAGAGCAAGCGAGCGAGACAGATATGAGAGCGAGCGAGCCAGACATGAGAGCAAGCGAGCAAGCCAGATATGTGAGCGAGCGAGCCAGATATGAGAGCGATACAGATAAGAGAGCGAACCAGACAAGAGAGAATGCGAGAAAGCCAGATATGAGAGCGAGCGAGCCAGACATGAGAGCAAGCGAGCGAGCCGGATATGAGAGCAAGCGAGCGATCCAGATATGAGAGCGAGCCAGACATGAGAGCGAGCGAGCCAGATATGAGAGCAAGCGAGCGAGCCAGATATGAGAGCAAGCGAGCCAGCCAGATGTGAGAGAGAGCGAGGCAGATAAGAGAGCGAATCAGACAATTAAGCAAGCGAGCGAGCCAGATATGAGAGCAAGCGAGCGATCCAGATATGAGAGCGAGCCAGACATGAGAGCGAGCGAGCCAGATATGAGAGCAAGCGAGCGAGCCAGATATGAGAGCAAGCGAGCCAGCCAGATATGAGGGCGAGCGAGCCAGATAAGAGAGCAAGCAAGACAAGAGAGCAAGCGAGCTAGCCAGATATGAGAGCAAGCGAGCTAGCCAGATATGAGAGCAAGCGAGCGAGACAGATTTGAGAGCAAGCGAGCGAGCCAGATATGAGAGCAAGCCAGATATGAGAGCGAGACAGATAAGAGAGCGAACCAGATATGAGAGCAAGCGAGCGAGCCAGATTTGAGAGCGAGCGAGCCAGATATGCGAGCGAGCCAGATAAGAGAGCGAGCCAGATAAGAGAGCGAGCCAGACAAGAGAGCAAGCGAGCGAGCCAGATATGAGAGCAAGCGAGCGAGCCGGATATGAGAGCAAGCGAGCAAGCCAGATATGAGAGCAAGCGAGCGAGCCAGATTTGAGAGCGAGCAAGCCAGATATGCGAGCGAGCCATAAAAGAGAGCGAGACAGACAAGAGAGCAAGCGAGAGAGCCAGATATGAGAGCAAGCTAGTAAGCCAGATATGAGAGCGAGCCAGACAAGTGAGCAAGCGAGCGAGCCAGATATGAGAGCAAGCGAGCGAGCTAGATATGAGAGCAAGCAAGCCAGCCAGATGTGAGAGCGAGCGAGCCAGATATGCGAGCGAGCCAGATAAGAGAGCGAGCCAGACAAGAGAGCAAGCGAGCGTGCCAGATGTGAGAGCAAGCGAGCAAGCCAGATATGAGAGCGATCCAGATAAGAGAGCGAGCCAGACATGAGAGCAAGCGAGCGAGCCAGATATGAGAGCAAGCGAGCGAGCCGGATATGAGAGCAAGCGAGCCAGATAAGAGAGCAAGTCAGACAAGAGAGCAAGCGAGCGAGCCAGATATGCTAGCGAGCAAGAAAGATAAGAGAGCGAGCCAGACAAAAGAGCAAGCGAGCGAGCCAGATATGAGAGCAAGCGAGCGAGCCAGATGTGAGAGCGAGACAGATAAGAGAGCAAGCCAGACAAGAGAGCAAGCGAGCGAGCCAGATATGTTAGCGAGCAAGCCAGATAAGAGAGCGAGCCAGACAAGAGAGCAAGCGAGCGAGCCAGATATGAGAGCAAGCGAGCGAGTCAGATGTGAGAGCGAGCGAGCAAGATATGCGAGCGAGCCAGATAAGAAAGCGAGCCAGACAAGAGAGCAGCGAGCGAGTCAGATATGAGAGCAAGCGAGCAAGCCAGATGTGAGAGAGAGCGAGGCAGATAAGAGAGGGAGACAGACAATTAAGCAAGCGAGCGAGCCAGATATGACAGCAAGCGAGCGATCCAGATATAAGAGCGAGCCAGACATGAGAGCGAGCGAGCCAGATATGAGAGCAAGCGAGCGAGCCAGATATGAGAGCAAGCGAGCCAGCCAGATATGAGAGCGAGCGAGTGAGCCAGATGTGAGAGCGAGTGAGCAAGATATGCGAGCGAGCCAGATAAGAGAGCGAGCCAGACAAGAGAGCAGCGAGCGAGCCGGATATGAGAGCAAGCGAGAAAGCCAGATGTGAGAGAGAGCGAGGCAGATAAGAGAGCGAGACAGACAATTAAGCAAGCGAGCCAGATATGAGAGCAAGTGAGCGATCCAGATATGAGAGCGAGCAAGACATGAGAGCGAGCGAGCCAGATATGAGAGCAAGCGAGCCAGCCAGATATGAGAGCGAGCGAGCCAGATAAGAGAGCAAGCAAGACAAGAGAGCAAGCGAGCTAGCCAGATATGAGAGCAAGCGAGTGCGCCAGATTTGAGAGCAAGCGGGCGAGCCAGATGTGAGAGCGAGCGAGCAAGATATGCGAGCGAGCCAGATAAGAGAGCGAGCCAGACAAAAGAGCATCAAGCGAGCCAGATATGAGAGCAAGCGAGCAAGCCAGATGTGAGAGAGAGCGAGGCAGATAAGAGAGCGAATCAGACAATTAAGCAAGCGAGCGATCCAGATATGAGAGCGAGCCAGACATGAGAGCGAGCGAGCCAGATATGAGAGCAAGCGAGCGAGCCAGATATGAGAGCAAGCGAGCCAGCCAGATATGAGACCGAGCGAGCCAGATAAGAGAGCGAGCAAGACAAGAGAGCAAGCGAGCTAGCCAGATATGAGAGCAAGCGAGCGAGACAGATTTGAGAGCAAGCGAGCGAGCCAGATATGAGAGCAAGCCAGATATGAGAGCGAGACAGATAAGAGAGCGAACCAGATATGAGAGCAAGCGAGCGAGCCAGATTTGAGAGCGAGCGAGCCAGATATGCGAGCGAGCCAGATAAGAGAGCGAGCCAGACAAGAGAGCAAGCGAGCGAGCCAGATATGAGAGCAAGCGAGCGAGCCGGATATGAGAGCAAGCGAGCAAGCCAGATATGAGAGCAAGCGAGCGAGCCAGATTTGAGAGCGAGCAAGCCAGATATGCGAGCGAGCCATAAAAGAGAGCGAGACAGACAAGAGAGCAAGCGAGAGAGCCAGATATGAGAGCAAGCTAGTAAGCCAGATATGAGAGCGAGCCAGACAAGTGAGCAAGCGAGCGAGCCAGATATGAGAGCAAGCGAGCGAGTCAGATATGAGAGCAAGCAAGCCAGCCAGATGTGAGAGCGAGCGAGCCATATATGCGAGCGAGCCAGATAAGAGAGCGAGCCAGACAAGAGAGCAAGTGAGCGAGCCAGATGTGAGAGCAAGCGAGCGTGCCAGATGTGAGAGCAAGCGAGCAAGCCAGATATGAGAGCGATCCAGATAAGAGAGCGAACCAGACAAGAGAGCATGCCAGAAAGCCAGATATGAGAGCGAGCGAGCCAGACATGAGAGCAAGCGAGCGAGCCAGATATGAGAGCAAGCGAGCGAGCCGGATATGAGAGCAAGCGAGCCAGATAAGAGAGCAAGTCAGACAAGAGAGCAAGCGAGCGAGCCAGATATGCTAGCGAGCAAGCCAGATAAGAGAGCGAGCCAGACAAAAGAGCAAGCGAGCGAGCCAGATATGAGAGCAAGCGAGCGAGCCAGATGTGAGAGCGAGACAGATAAGAGAGCAAGCCAGACAAGAGAGCAAGCGAGCGAGCCAGATATGTTAGCGAGCAAGCCAGATAAGAGAGCGAGCCAGACAAGAGAGCAAGCGAGCGAGCCAGATATGAGAGCAAGCGAGCGAGTCAGATGTGAGAGCGAGCGAGCAAGATATGCGAGCGAGCCAGATAAGAGAGCGAGCCAGACAAGAGAGCAGCGAGCGAGCCGGATATGAGAGCAAGCGAGAAAGCCAGATATGAGAGAGAGCGAGGCAGATAAGAGAGGGAGACAGACAATTAAGCAAGCGAGCGAGCCAGATATGACAGCAAGCGAGCGATCCAGATATAAGAGCGAGCCAGACATGAGAGCGAGCGAGCCAGATATGAGAGCAAGCGAGCGAGACAGATATGAGAGCAAGCGAGCGAGCCAGATGTGAGAGCGAGTGAGCAAGATATGCGAGCGACCCAGATAAGAGAGCGAGCCAGACAAGAGAGCAGCGAGCGAGCCGGATATGAGAGCAAGCGAGAATGCCAGATGTGAGAGAGAGCGAGGCAGATAAGAGAGCGAGACAGACAATTAAGCAAGCGAGCCAGATATGAGAGCAAGCGAGCGATCCAGATATGAGAGCGAGCAAGACATGAGAGCGAGCGAGCCAGATATGAGAGCAAGCGAGCCAGCCAGATATGAGAGCGAGCGAGCCAGATAAGAGAGCGAGCAAGACAAGAGAGCAAGCGAGCTAGCCAGATATGAGAGCAAGCGAGCGCGCCAGATTTGAGAGCAAGCGAGCGAGCCAGATGTGAGAGCGAGCGAGCAAGATATGCGAGCGAGCCAGATAAGAGAGCGAGCCAGACAAAAGAGCATCAAGCGAGCCAGATATGAGAGCAAGCGAGCAAGCCAGATGTGAGAGAGAGCGAGGCAGATAAGAGAGCGAATCAGACAATTAAGCAAGCGAGCGAGCCAGATATGAGAGCAAGCGAGCGATCCAGATATGAGAGCGAGCCAGACATGAGAGCGAGCGAGCCAGATATGAGAGCAAGCGAGCGAGCCAGATATGAGAGCAAGCGAGCCAGCCAGATATGAGGGCGAGCGAGCCAGATAAGAGAGCAAGCAAGACAAGAGAGCAAGCGAGCTAGCCAGATATGAGAGCAAGCGAGCTAGCCAGATATGAGAGCAAGCGAGCGAGACAGATTTGAGAGCAAGCGAGCGAGCCAGATATGAGAGCAAGCCAGATATGAGAGCGAGACAGATAAGAGAGCGAACCAGATATGAGAGCAAGCGAGCGAGCCAGATTTGAGAGCGAGCGAGCCAGATATGCGAGCGAGCCAGATAAGAGAGCGAGCCAGACAAGAGAGCAAGCGAGCGAGCCATATATGAAAGCAAGCGAGCAAGCCAGATATGAGAGCGAGCCACATAAGAGAGCGAACCAGACAAGAAAGCAAGCGAGAAAGCCAGATATGAGAAAGAGCGAGCCAGACATGAGAGCAAGCGAGCGAGCCAGATATGAGAGCGAGCGAACCAGACATGAGAGCAAGCGAGCGAGCCAGATATGAGAGCGAGCGAGCCAGATAAGAGAGCAAGCCAGACAAGAGAGCAAGCGAGCGAGCCAGATATGCTAGCGAGCAAGCCAGATAAGAGAGCGAGCCAGACAAGAGAGCAAGCGAGCGAGCCAGATATGCTAGTGAGCAAGCCAGATAAGAGAGCGAGCCAGACAAGAGAGCAAGCGAGCGAGCCAGATATGTGAGCAAGCGAGCAAGCCAGATGTGAGAGCGAGCGAGCAAGATATGCGAGCGAGCCAGATAAGAGAGCGAGCCAGACAAGAGAGCAGCGAGCGAGCCAGATATGAGAGCAAGCGAGCAAGCAAGATGTGAGAGAGAGTGAGGCAGATAAGAGAGCGAGCCAGACAATTAAGCAAGCGAGCAAGCCAGATATGAGAGAAAGCGACCGATCCAGATAAGAGAACGAGCCAGACAAGAGAGCAAGCAAGCGAGCCAGATATGAGAGCAAGCGAGCCAGCCAGATGTGAGAGCGAGTGAGCCATATATGCGAGCGAGCCAGATAACAGAGCGAGCCAGATGTGAGAGCGAGCGAGCCAGATATGCGAGCGAACCATAAAAGAGAGCGAGACAGACAAGAGAGCAAGCGAGCGAGCCAGATATGAGAGCAAGTTAGCAAGCCAGATATGAGACCGAGCCAGATAAGAGAGCGAACCAGACAAGAGAGCAAGCGAGCGAGCAAGATAAGAGAGCGAGCGAGCCAGACATGAGAGCAAGCGAGCGATCCAGATATGAGAGCTAGCGAGCCAGATAAGAGAGCAAGCGAGCAAGCCACATATGAGAGCAAGACAGATAAGAGAGCGAACCAGACAAGAGAGCAAGCGAGCGAGACAGATATGAGAGCGAGCGAGCCAGATATGAGAGCAAGCGAGCAAGCCAGATATGTGAGCGAGCGAGCCAGATATGAGAGCAAGCGAGCGAGCCAGATATGAGAGCGAGCTAGCCAGATTTGCGAGCGAGCCAGATAAGAGAGCGAGCCAGACAAGAGCGCAAGCGAGCGAGCCAGATATGAGAGCAAGCGAGCGAGCTAGATATGAGAGCAAGCGAGCGAGCCAGATATGAGAGCGAGTGAGCCAGACATGAGAGCAAGCGAGCGAACCAAATATGAGAGCAAGCGAGCGAGCCAGATGTGAGAGCAAGCGAGCGAGCCAGATGTGAGAGCGAGACAGATAAGAGAGCGAGCCAGACAAGAGAGCAAGCGAGCGAGCCAGATATGAGAGCAAGAGAGCGAGCCAGATGTGTGAGCTAGCGAGCAAGACATGCGAGCGAGCCAGATAAGAGAGCGGGCCAGACAAGAGAGCAGCGAGCGAGCCAAATATGAGAGCAAGCGAGCAAGCCAGATGTGAGAGAGAGCGAGGCAGATAAGAGAGCGAGCCAGACAATTAAGCAAGCGAGCGAGCCAGATATGAGAGCAAGCGAGCGATCCAGATATGCGAGCGAGCCAGACATGAGAGCAAGCGAGCGAGCCAGATATGAGAGCAAGCGAGCCTGCCAGATATGAGAGCGAGCCAGCCAGATAAGAGAGCGAGCAAGACAAGAGAGCAAGCGAGCTAGCCAGATATGAGAGCAAGCGAGCGAGCCAGATTTGAGAGTGAGCGAGCCAGATATGCGAGTGAACCAGATAAGAGAGCGAGCCAGACAAGAGAGCAAGCGAGCGAGCCAGATATGACAGCAAGCGAGCGAGACAGATATGAGAGCAAGCGAGCAAGCCAGATATGAAAGCGTGCCAGATAAGAGAGCGAACCAGACAAGAGAGCAAGCGAGCGAGACAGATATGAGAGCGAGCGAGCCAGACATGAGAGCAAGCGAGCAAGCCAGATATGTGAGCGAGCGAGCCAGATATGAGAGCGATACAGATAAGAGAGCGAACCAGACAAGAGAGAATGCGAGAAAGCCAGATATGAGAGCGAGCGAGCCAGACATGAGAGCAAGCGAGCGAGCCGGATATGAGAGCAAGCGAGCCAGATAAGAGAGCAAGTCAGACAAGAGAGCAAGCGAGCGAGCAAGATAAGAGAGCGAGCGAGCCAGACATGAGAGCAAGCGAGCGATCCAGATATGAGAGCTAGCGAGCCAGATAAGAGAGCAAGCCACACAAGAGAGCAAGCGAGCCAGATATGAGAGCAAGCGAGCAAGCCACATATGAGAGCAAGACAGATAAGAGAGCGAACCAGACAAGAGAGCAAGCGAGCGAGACAGATATGAGAGCGAGCGAGCCAGACATGAGAGCAAGCGAGCAAGCCAGATATGTGAGCGAGCGAGCCAGATATGAGAGCAAGCGAGCCAAACATGAGAGCAAGCGAGCGAGCCAGATATGAGAGCGAGCTAGCCAGATTTGCGAGCGAGCCAGATAAGAGAGCGAGCCAGACAAGAGCGCAAGCGAGCGAGCCAGATATGAGAGCAAGCGAGCGAGCCAGATATGAGAGCAAGCGAGCGAGCCAGATATGAGAGCGAGTGAGCCAGACATGAGAGCAAGCGAGCGAACCAAATATGAGAGCAAGCGAGCGAGCCAGATGTGAGAGCAAGCGAGCGAGCCAGATGTGAGAGCGAGACAGATAAGAGAGCGAGCCAGACAAGAGAGCAAGCGAGCGAGCCAGATATGAGAGCAAGAGAGCGAGCCAGATGTGAGAGCTAGCGAGCAAGATATGCGAGCGAGCCAGATAAGATTGCGAGCCAGACAAGAGAGCAGCGAGCGTGCCAGATATGAGAGCAAGCGAGCAAGCCAGATGTGAGAGAGAGCGAGGTAGATAAGAGAGCGAGCCAGACAATTAAGCAAGCGAGCGAGCCAGATATGAGAGCAAGCGAGCGATCCAGATATGCGAGCGAGCCAGACATGAGAGCAAGCGAGCGAGCCAGATATGAGAGCAAGCGAGCCAGCCAGATATGAGAGCGAGCGAGCCAGATAAGAGAGCGAGCAAGACAAGAGAGCAAGCGAGCTAGCCAGATATGAGAGCAAGCGAGCGAGCCAGATTTGAGAGTGAGCGAGCCAGATATGCGAGTGAACCAGATAAGAGAGCGAGCCAGACAAGAGAGCAAGCGAGCGAGACAGATATGAGAGCAAGCGAGCGAGACAGATATGAGAGCAAGCGAGCAAGCCAGATATGAAAGCGTGCCAGATAAGAGAGCGAACCAGACAAGAGAGCAAGCGAGCGAGACAGATATGAGAGCGAGCGAGCCAGACATGAGAGCAAGCGAGCAAGCCAGATATGTGAGCGAGCGAGCCAGATATGAGAGCAAGCGAGTGAGCCAGATATGAGAGCAAGCGAGCGAGCCACATGTGAGAGCGAGACTGATAAGAGAGCGAGCCAGACAAGAGAGCAAGCGAGCGAGCCAGATATGAGAGCAAGCGAGCGAGCCAGATGTGAGAGCGAGCGAGCAAGATATGCGAGCGAGCCAGATAAGAGAGCAAGCCAGACTAGAGAGCAGCGAGTGAGCCAGATATGAGAGCAAGCGAGCAAGCCAGATGTGAGAGAGAGCGAGGCAGATAAGAGAGCGAGCCAGACAATTAAGCAAGCGAGCGAGCCAGATATGAGAGCAAGCGAGCGATCCAGATATGCGAGCGAGCCAGACATGAGAGCGAGCGAGCCAGATATGAGAGCAAGCGAGCGAGCCAGATATTAGAGCAAGCGAGCCAGCCAGATATGAGAGCAAGCGAGCCAGATAAGAGAGCGAGCCAGACAAGAGAGCAAGCGAGCGAGCCAGATATGAGAGCAAGCGAGCGAGCCAGATATGAGAGCGAGTGAGCCAGACATGAGAGCAAGCGAGCGAACCAAATATGAGAGCAAGCGAGCGAGCCAGATGTGAGAGCAAGCGAGCGAGCCAGATGTGAGAGCGAGACAGATAAGAGAGCGAGCCAGACAAGAGAGCAAGCGAGCGAGCCAGATATGAGAGCAAAAGAGCGAGCCAGATGTGAGAGCTAGCGAGCAAGATATGCGAGCGAGCCAGATAAGATTGCGAGCCAGACAAGAGAGCAGCGAGCGAGCCAGATATGAGAGCAAGCGAGCGAGCCAGACAAGAGAGCAAGCGAGCGAGCCAGATATGAGAGCAAGAGAGCGAGCCAGATGTGAGAGCTAGCGAGCAAGATATGCGAGCAAGCCAGATAAGATTGCGAGCCAGACAAGAGAGCAGCGAGCGAGCCAGATATGAGAGCAAGCGAGCAAGCCAGATGTGAGAGAGAGCGAGGTAGATAAGAGAGCGAGCCAGACAATTAAGCAAGCGAGCGAGCCAGATATGAGAGCAAGCGAGCGATCCAGATATGCGAGCGAGCCAGACATGAGAGCAAGCGAGCGAGCCAGATATGAGAGCAAGCGAGCCAGCCAGATATGAGAGTGAGCGAGCCAGATAAGAGAGCGAGCAAGACAAGAGAGCAAGCGAGCTAGCCAGATATGAGAGCAAGCGAGCGAGCCAGATTTGAGAGTGAGCGAGCCAGATATGCGAGTGAACCAGATAAGAGAGCGAGCCAGACAAGAGAGCAAGCGAGCGAGACAGATATGAGAGCAAGCGAGCGAGACAGATATGAGAGCAAGCGAGCAAGCCAGATATGAAAGCGTGCCAGATAAGAGAGCGAACCAGACAAGAGAGCAAGCGAGCGAGACAGATATGAGAGCGAGCGAGCCAGACATGAGAGCAAGCGAGCAAGCCAGATATGTGAGCGAGCGAGCCAGATATGAGAGCAAGCGAGTGAGCCAGATATGAGAGCAAGCGAGCGAGCCACATGTGAGAGCGAGACTGATAAGAGAGCGAGCCAGACAAGAGAGCAAGCGAGCGAGCCAGATATGAGAGCAAGCGAGCGAGCCAGATGTGAGAGCGAGCGAGCAAGATATGCGAGCGAGCCAGATAAGAGAGCAAGCCAGACTAGAGAGCAGCGAGTGAGCCAGATATGAGAGCAAGCGAGCAAGCCAGATGTGAGAGAGAGCGAGGCAGATAAGAGAGCGAGCCAGACAATTAAGCAAGCGAGCCAGATATGAGAGCAAGCGAGCGATCCAGATATGCGAGCGAGCCAGACATGAGAGCGAGCGAGCCAGATATGAGAGCAAGCGAGCGAGCCAGATATTAGAGCAAGCGAGCCAGCCAGATATGAGAGCAAGCGAGCCAGATAAGAGAGCGAGCCAGACAAGAGAGCAAGCGAGCGAGCCAGATATGAGAGCGAGCCAGACATGAGAGCAAGCGAGCGAGCCAGATATGAGAGCGAGCGAGCCAGACATGAGAGCAAGCGAGCGAGCCAGATATGAGAGCGAGCGAGCCAGATAAGAGAACAAGCCAGACAAGAGAGCAAGCGAGCGAGCCAGATATGCTAGCGAGCAAGCCAGATAAGAGAGCGAGCCAGATATGAGAGCAAGCGAGCGAGCCAGATGTGAGAGCAAGCGAGTGAGCCAGATGTGAGAGCAAGCGAGCAAGTCAGATATGAGAGCGAGACAGATAAGAGAGCGAGCCAGACAAGAGAGCAAGCGAGCGAGCCAGATATGAGAGCAAGCGAGTGAGCCAGATGTGAGAGCAAGCGAGCAAATCAGATATGAGAGCGAGACAGATAAGAGAGCGAACCAGACAAGAGAGCAAGCGAGCGAGCCAGATATGAGAGCGAGCGAGCCAGACATGAGAGCAAGCGAGCGAGCCAGATATGAGAGCGAGCGAGCCAGGCATGAGAGTAAGTGAGCGAGCCAGATATGAGAGCGAGCGAGCAAGATATGAGAGCGAGCGAGCCAGATATGCGAGCCAGCCAGATAAGAGAGCAAGCCAGACAAGAGAGCAAGCGAGCGAGCCAGATGTGAGAGCGAGCGAGCCAGATATGCGAGTGAGCCATAAAAGAGAGCGAGACAGACAAGAGAGCAAGCGAGCGAGCCAGATATGAGAGCAAGCTAGCAAGCCAGATATGAGAGCGAGCCAGATAAGAGAGCGAGCCAGACAAGAGAGCAAGCAAGCGAGCCAGATATGAGAGCAAGCGAGCCAGCCAGATGTGAGAGCGAGTGAGCCATATATGCGAGCGAGCCAGACAAGAGAGCAAGCGAGCCAGATGTGAGAGCGAGCGAGCCAGATATGCGAGCGAGCCATAAAAGAGAGCGAGACAGACAAGAGAGCAAGCGAGCGATCCAGATATGAGAGCAAGCTAGCAAGCCAGATATGAGACCGAGCCAGATAAGAGAGCGAACCAGACAAGAGAGCAAGCGAGCGAGCAAGATAAGAGAGCGAGCGAGCCAGACATGAGAGCAAGCGAGCGATCCAGATATGAGAGCGAGCGAGCCAGACATGAGAGCAAGCGAGCGAGCCAGATATGAGAGCGAGCGAGCCAGATAAGAGAGCAAGCCACACAAGAGAGCAAGCGAGCCAGATATGAGAGCAAGCGAGCGAGCCAGATGTGAGAGCGAGACAGACAAGAGAGCGAGTCAGACAAGAGAGCAAGCGAGCGAGCCAGATATGAGAACAAGAGAGAAGATGAACTCTGCTAAACTCAAGAGTGAGCAGCTGAAATATATAAAGCTGGAAGATGACATGAAGATCTTAAAAGAGAGCCTGGAAGTGCAGAACGAAATGCGCAGAAGGTCCCACGTAGCTGCCTTGGTTTTGCTGGGAGCGCCACTCTACGAGCAGGTGGCTGTTCTGGCAGACAATGAACAGTTGAGGAAACAATTGCTGTCTTCGGAAGATACTGTCAGGGACTTGACAGAGTTACTTGACAGTAAGAGGATGAAGTCCGCTAAGCTCCAGTGTAAGCAGCGAAAATGTGAGAAAAAGGAAGAGGACCAGGAAGTCCTAAAAGAGAGCAGAGACCAAGCTATTGGGGAATTGGCTCAAGAAAGGCTTCTGGGGCAGAAGTTACGGGATACATGGATGGTTTCTCTGAAGCCCGGTAAAAAGTCCTCTAATGCTAAGATTGAGGTGAAGCCCTGTAAGAAGTCCCCTGAAGCTAGGACTGAGCAGAAACCTGGTGTGAAATCCTCTGAAGTGGAGACTAAGGAGGAGTCAGGCGGGAAATCCTCTGAACCTGAGCAGACCAAAAATTCTGAAGGTAATGCTGAGGCAGAGAAATCTTCTGAAGCAGAAGCTAAAAGCTATGAGTAAAGAGAATGGCACAACTGAAGCTACAGGTGAAGAGAAGAGTAAGCCTGAAGAAGCTGCAGAGAAGAGCCAAACAGTAGGAGAAGCTGATTCTAGACAATAATCTGAAGGAGCCAAAGACTCTGAAGCCAAACATGAGGAAGCTGGTGCCACTGAAGAGAAAGCTGGAAGGGATGAGGTGAAACCATGTGAGAAATGCACTGAAGTCAAAACTGTGGTGAAACCAGGTGGGAAGTACTCTATAGTTGAAACTGAGATGGACCCGTGTCAGAGGTCCTCTGAAGCTACAGAGAACAAGACAGTGGTTGGTGAAGCCACTAAGACCGAAAGATTCTCTGAAGCAGAGGCAGAGGTCTGGCAAGCCAGAAGAAGACAAAGGTTAGAAGCATCGGTCCTCTCTCTCTCCTTAATTTCAAGAACCCTGCCCACACCAGTGTGAAGAACCTAGTACTGGAGAGGTGTGACCGACAGACTTGCAATTGGTGGCTGGTAAAAATCCGGAAAAAAAAAGTCAAGGACTTCAGAGACTGTGGGACAAAAGTTGACCAAGGAAAAGAAAAGGAAGTTGGACTCTGCCTTTTGAATAAAAGAGCTCCTTCCCGGTGGTCTGAGCAGAGGGGAGGGGGGAGATTTGTGGCAGTGTGGCAAGGAAAGGCTGTATTTCCCTCGCTAACTCTGGAGCATGCTCCACCTGTGGACTGATTAATGAGGTATCAGGAAGGGGAAGTGTGTGTAAAAGAAAAGGAATCAGAATAGTTGGGGCTCTCCCTTGGAAACAGTATGCTGGCTGTTAGAGGGGGAGACACACAGACCCTGTTTAGGTAACACGTAGAAGGCGCTACGAGTGGTCCAAGAAGTGGTGTGAACTGTGAGTAACAGGTTGCAGGAGACACATGTTTAACTGGCTGAGGGAAGCTCACCAGTTCGTAGTCAGGGCATGCTGACATGTGTAGTCAGTGACCAGACGGTCTAGGACTTTATTTTGTTCCTGTCTATGTTTTGTTTTACCTGCAACCTGTGGAAATAAATCTGGCGAGGAGACAGACTTGTATGCGGAACTGTGGTCTCTGGTGTTATAGTGAGGAACGTGTCCCGTGGCAAGTGACCAGGACGATCCCAGAGCTAATCCCCAAGGAGGAATCATCACAATATCTATATATATATATATATATATATATATATATATATATAATATATATATATATATATAATATATATATATATATATATAATATATATATATAGAGAGAGAGAGAGAGACAAAGAGAGAGAGATAGATAGATAGATACACATATGTGTGTATTGCTGGAGTTGCAAACATGGGTGCACTTGACAAACTCAGCTCGACTATTCCCCATTGAAAGATTGTTGCATCCAGGACCCTTAGCACTGGGATATGCTACTCAATACCACTGGCATGGCCAGGTGTACACAACATCTGACCTTTGTTGTGTATGTAACCATGGAGATTGTGATGTCGCCTAGGCCCACCAAAGAACAGCCTTGTCAGAAGCAGCACTGCCATGAGTAGAAGCAGCAGCACCATAGGTTGTCAAATAAGCTGGATTTAACCAAGACAAGTGAGTCCACTAGGATGCAGGTATGTCCTCTATCCTTACAGCTTCCCGTGGCTGTTGGTTTTATACCGTTTGGGGACAGCCAAGGAGGCGTCAGCAGGCAACACATGTAAGTGTGTGCTTGTGTGTGTGTGTTTCCTATGCAGATCCTAAATGTGAAGGGGACAGCGTTGGTTCCTCCCCTTTCACAGTTATCACTTCTCGTCCTTCTTTTTGGCTGAGATCAAATGTAGTGTCTGTTTTTATCAGTTTAATATCTGATATGTCCCCTATCTGGTAGCATATATTTAGTGCACTACCAGGTTTCAGTGTTGGAAAGAAAGATTACCTGTTTATTTGCTGCTGCTGCTGCTGCAGCTGCTTGCTGGCTAGTCCAGTGGGCCCCTACTGCAGGCAAAAGACAATAGGTTGTGCCGCTTGTGTCTGGCCCCTGTTGGAGCGACCAGGCACAGGACTGCTGCTGCTGCTGAATGTCCTCTTTAATTGAATAAGCTCAGCAACCTGCACACCTGTGCAGGTTGGACATGACATGATAGGTAGCTGTCTTTCAGGTAGTGGGAGCTGAATCTTGTTAATTGACATGGGGGTGTCATTGCTGTTGATTGACTATGCATTGGTACTGTGGTATTGGAATAATAAAAACAAATGTTGCCAGCCAGCCATCCATTGCAATAATGGATAGGCCATCAGCTATGAGGCGTTTGTACAAACTGCTGCTCACAACTAATGTTGCAATATAGTGTCTCCATCTGCTGGTGGTATTGAATAAGCAATAGTGCAATGATAGGGTCTGAAAAAGAAGAAAAATAAGAAGCAGCAGCATAGGAAAAAAGGAGGAAAGAAGGAAAACATGGAGAGAAGAAAAAAAAGGTAGAAAAAGGTGAAAACATGTTTAAAAAAGTATTTCCATCTCTCTCTCTCTCTCTCTCTCTCTCTCTCTCTCTCTCTCTCTCTCTCTCTATATATATATATATATATATATATATTTAAATGAAAAAAAAAATATATATATATACAGAGAGAGAGAGAGATAAATATATATAGAGATAGATAGATACACATACATACATACATACATGCATACATACATATGTGTGTATTGTTGGAGTTGCAAACATGGGTGCACTTGACAAACTCAGTGCGGCTATTCCCCATTGAAAGATTGTTGCATCCAGGACCCTTAGCACTGTGATATGCTACTCAATACCACTGGCATGGCCAGGTGTAAACAACATCTGACCTTTGTTGTGTATGTAACCATGGAGATTGTAATGTCGCCTAGGCCCACCAAAGAATAGCCTTGTCAGAAGCAGCACTGCCATGAGCAGAAGCAGCAGCACCATAGGTTGTCAAATAAGCTGGATTTAACCAAGACAAGTGAGTCCAATAGGATGCAGGTATGTCCTCTATCCTTACAACTTCCCGTGGCTGTTGGTTTTATACCGTTTGGGGACAGCCAAGGAGGCGTCAGCAGGCAACAAAGGTAAGTGTGTGCTTGTGTGTGTTTCCTATGCAGATCCTAAACCCAGTATCAAATGCAAGTAGGAGGAGTAAGAAGGGTTCCTGCCAAAGCCAGGTTATGGATTGCATTTAAAAATGGTCCATCAGAGTGAAATGGACTCCCATCTTCCTGCTTAGCAATAATGATATGGGTTTAGGGTCTGCTGTGTGTACTGGTGGGTGACTGCCACCCAGCCAGAGTCAAGGCTGGACTGGGATACCGGGAAAATCCCCGGAGGGCCAATCACCTTGACTGCCAAATGGCCGGTGCATTGCCGTAGAACGAGATTTGCCATAGAATGAGATGGTCCGCCT
The DNA here is from genome assembly GCF_029499605.1 of Hyla sarda. NCBI lineage: Eukaryota > Metazoa > Chordata > Amphibia > Anura > Hylidae > Hyla > Hyla sarda. The sequence goes on along the minus strand of NC_079190.1, from coordinate 302,023,847 downwards.
CCATCACATCCTATTGGCTCACTCTTGTCACGTGACATATTTAAACGTCACGCATCGATGCGCACAGCAGTGTCAGTTTGGCTATCACAGGGAGAGGATCTCCTCTCCCTGCGATAGCTAAAGCTGCACGGAGCGCTCATGGCCTCTGTGGCCCGACAGAAGTTCACATATGTACGCAGCTAATACTGCTGGCTCATATACACTTACTCTATTATTACATGTACTGTTGATAAACAGCGCTATCGGGATCCCGATGCCCGATGGCGCTGTCATCAGTGTGCGTCCCCGCGAGCGCCCCACGCCCGCAGCTCTACTCCCCGTCCCCCGCAGCTCTACTCCCCGTCCCATTAACGCTCAGGGAGCGGGGAACAGAAAGTAGAGCATCGGGCGCAGGTAAAGTAGTACTGCGCATGTGCAGCACTACGTGAATAACTTAACCTGCGCCCGATGCTCTACTTTCTGTTCAACGGGACGGGGAGTAGAGCTGCGGGCGTGGGGCGCTCGCGGGGACGCACACTGATGACAGCGCCTTCGGGCATCGGGATCCCGATAGCGCTGTGGATCAACAGTAAATGTATATGAGCCAGCCGTATGAGCTGCGTAAATGTGTGAACTTCTGTCGGGCCACAGAGGCCATGAGAGCTCCGTGCAGCTTCAGCTGCACAGCTTCAGATCCTCTCCCTGTGATAGCCAAACTGACACTGCTGTGCGCATCGATGTGTGACGTTTAAATATGTCATGTGACAAGAGTGAGCCAGTGATGGAGGCGGACCATCTCATTCTATGGCAATGCACCGGCCGCACCATGTTAAAGAAGACTTCTTGGCCCGGCCCCTGACAGTGGTTGTCGCACGGCCAGCCGCAAGACTGGCCGTGCCGGAAGCAATGAGGCTTCCTGGGCTGACTGCAGCAGGCTGGCCAACTGACAGCAGAGGTGGCTCTAGCATAATAGGCCACCGCCTCAGTTCTCGCGTTAATGGGGGGCCTCGCTCAGGGACCCGACTAGCGCAAGTTACTCCTCACTCTCCGGAAGACCGCCGGGATTGAAGTTTAATACAGCAGTTCCGGTTCCATCCTGCCTGCAGGCGGCGAGCCCCAGCGCTGCGCCCGACCAGCCCCTGCTGATCCTCTGCCACTTTAAGAGAAAGGGCTGCTGGGGCTGGTCGCCTGCTATAGAAGCTGCTGCTGATCGGAGAAAGGGCTGCTGAAAGACCTCCTGAACCCCGCCCCCCCCCCAAAACCTCAGAGAGAAAACAGACGAACTGTGCAGCCGGTTCAGCTGCACAGGGGCCCAGCGTGAAAGGGGGCCCGCTGCCCTCTCCAGGTCCGGCCCCAGAGGCGAGCATTAGGCCACATACTACCGCATACTCCTCGACCACAGCAAGTTTGACAGCACCCGGATGGATGCTGCGTTCAACCACCCCTGCAGGCGGCCCAGTGACGTCTTGAGGGGGGGGGGGACAGAGGGGGCCACGGCCCCCCCTACATCATGATTGCCCCCCCCCCCTTGTGCCCCCCCCTAGCAGCAGTAGGTCACTAGCAGCTCTCATGGCCCTCAGGGGGGTACAGCTAGTTCACCAGTAAGGGGCCCGAGCCCCCGCTGCACCCCCCGCCCCCCGGAGCCATCTACTCCGGTGCATTGCCGTGGAACCGGCATCCTTTTATTTAATAAATCTTCAGCCAGCAGCCCTGTCACCACGCAGGGGCCGCGCTATGCAGACTGGGAAGAGCAGACAGGAAGCTCCTCCCCCTCTCTCACTCCCCTGTATGCTGCTGCTGGACCTTGTGGAGCAGGCCTGCTGTGTGTATACAGGCCCGGACACCACCAGTATGGAAGACTTACCTGCCCAGTGCCCACTGCTGATGCTGCCCTTTTAAAGTAAGTAACTTGCTTGGGGGAGAGGGGGAAAGTTGTAGTTCGGGAGACAGTGGGAGGTAGTTCAGTGTTTCCCAACCAGGGGGCCTCCAGCTGTTGCAAAACTACAACTCCCAGCATTGCTTTGGCTTTATGAGCATACTGGGAGTTGTAGTTTTGCAACAGCTGGAGGCCCCCAGGTTGGGGAACACTGATCTATCAATCAATCAATCTCCTATCTATCTATCTATCTCATATCTATCCATCCATCTATCTATATCCATCTATTTATGCATCTATCTATCTAATATCTATCTATCAATCTCTTATCTATATATCTATCTATCTATCTCATATCTATCCATCCATCTATCTATATCCATCTATTTATGCATCTATCTATCTTTCTCATATCTATCTATCTCTCATCTATCTATCTCATATCTATCTATCTATCTATCTATCTATCTATCTCATATCTATCCATCCATCTATCTATATCCATCTATTTATGCATCTATCTATCTTTCTCATATCTATCTATCTCTCATCTATCTATCTCATATCTATCTATCTATCTATCTATCTAACTCAGATAGATGAGAGATAGATAGACGAGAGATAGCTAGAGAGATATGAGAGATAGATAGATAAATAGATGATATATAGATAGAGAGATGATATATAGAAAGATACATACGGTAAATAGATGGATAGATAGATGATAGACAGATCGATAGATAGATGATAGATAGATATGATATAGACAGATAGATAGATAGATAGGAGATAGATGGATATGATATAGATAGATGGATATGATATAGATACATTTATATGATATAGATAGATAGGAGAAAGATAGATAGATCAGTTTCCCAACCAGGGGGCCTCCAGCTGTTGCAAAACTAAAACTCCCAGCATTCCTTTGGCTTTATGAGCATACTGGGAGTTGTGGTTTTGCAACAGCTGGAGGCCCTCCTAGTTGGGAAACACTGATCTATCAATCATCTATCTATCTATCTATCCATCTATCTCCTATCTATCTATCTATCTAGCTATCTATCTCATATCTATCTATCTATATCATATCTATCTATCTATCTATCTATCTATCTCGTGTGTATATATATATATATATATATATATATATATATATCCATCTATCTATATCCATCTATCTATTTATGTATCTATCTATCTATCTATCTCATATCTATCTATCTTTCTATTTATCTATCTATCTATCTCATATCTATCTATCTATATCATATCTATCTATCTATCTTTCTATTTATCTATCTATCTATCTCATATCTATCTCAGATAGATGAGAGATAGATGAAAGATACATATGAGAGATAGATAGATGATATATAGATAGATACATAAATAGATGGATATATAGATAGATATGAGATAGATAGATAGATAAATAGATGATAGATAGATAGATAGATGATAGATATATATGATATAGATAGATATGAGATAGATAGATAGATAGGAGATAGATGAATATGATAGATATAGATTGATATGATATAGATAGGATATAGAAAGATAGATAGATAAAGAACAATATGATGCAGCACGCCACAAGTTTGCAGAAAATGGTGGTTTATTCCATCATGTGCATGGACTATGGACTATGCACATGATGGAATAAACCACCATTTTCTGCAAACTTGTGGCGTGCTGCCTCATATTGTTCTTTGTCTGGATTGAGGAACCAGTGGACCCAGGTTCCAAGTATGCGAGCACCCCGACTTCTCTCTAATTTCTGGATTTTGGTTGTGCCGTTTTTATTTGTTTTAGATAGATAGCTAGAAAGAGATAGTATCTATCATCTATCTATCCATCTATCTATCCATCTATCTATCTCATATCTATTATCTATCTCATATCTATCATCTATCTATCTCATATCTATTATCTATCTATCTCATATCTATCATCTATCTATCTCATATCTATCATCTATCATCTATCTATCTCATATCTATTATCTATCTATCTATCATCTATCTATCTATCTCATATCTATTATCTATCTCATATCTATCATCTATCTATCTCATATCTATCATCCATCTATCTATCTATCTATCTATCTCATATCTATTATCTATCTCATATCTATCATCTATCTATCTCATATCTATTATCTATCTCATATCTATCATCTATCTATCTCATATCTATTATCTATCTATCTCATATCTATCATCTATCTATCTATCTATCTATTATCTATCTCATATCTATTATCTATCTCATATCTATTATCTATCTCATATCTATCATCTATCTATCTCATATCTATTATCTATCTCATATCTATTATCTATCTCATATCTATCATCTATCTATCTCATATCTATCATCTATCTATCTATCTATATATCATCTATCTATCTATCTACAAAACTAAAGATCCAGCGGCACTCCCAGATAAGGTGCAAAAACAAAGTGTTTTATTCCCCCATGTATGTGTGACGTTTCGATAGCATCCCGCCATCTTTATCATACGTACAGTTGTACATTCTGTAGTCTCTGTGACATCACTGTGCTTCTTATTAAAAACACAAAATTGGTCCCCAACAGCGGGAGTACCTGGGAAGTGATTCATATATTGAATCATGATTGGAGTAATACTAGGATATCTGGGATAGGCTGGATATGGATGTCGCTGACTGATGATGATAGGGGGATGGTCTATAAATACCCCCTGCCGCCATTTTGGAGTGTTGTTGGCACATATTGCCTCTTGAGAACGCCGTGGTGATGGCGAAACATGTAGAGGCGGCAATTTTGTGTTTTTAATAAGTGTCACAATTGGGATGTTGGGCTTCTGCAGAGCCCCGAACACTGGAGTAATGTTGCTCCAATAACTATATTATTCTCCCATGTGACACTGTATTTTTAATCATCACCTTCTGGATTTGTTATCTTTTAATATATACACAATTAAAAGTTATGTTTTAGGGGGGGAGTAATTTGAGGTGTTTTGCACCCCAGGCTGCGGCCTTGGGGTTTGGATAATTATATTGTTTTGGCCTCTTAGCCCCTTATTGGGTCAATTTGTAGTTTTTGATCACTGTGCTTCATAAACTGTGACATCACTGTGCTTCATCCTGTAATTTGATGTCACTGTGTATAACAACCCTGTAGTGACATCACAGTTTATTATTCTTGAATGCTGACTTCACTGTGTATATTTTCCCGGTACAATGACATCACTGTATAGTTACCCTCTACTGTGACAACACTGCGTTTATTAACCCTGTAGTGGAAAAAACTGTTTATTGTCCCTGTACAGAGACATTACTGTTTATATTAACTCTGAACTGTGCATATTTACCCTGTATTGTCACTCGCAGTGCAAGGTAAATATGTACAGTGACATTAGGGTATACAGGCTTAATATATACAGTGATGTCACAGTGCAGTGTAAGTATCAACAGTGATGTTGCAGTATAGAGATAACACACAGTGATGTTATAGTTCAGAGATAATATACACAGTGATGTCACAGTACAGGAATAATACACACAGTGATGTCACAGTACAGGGATAATGCACAGTGATGTCACAGCACAGGGATAATACACAGTGATGTCACAGTACAGGGGTAATACACAGTGATGTCACAGTACAGGGATAATACACAGTGATGTCACAGTACAGGGATAATACACACAGTGATGTCACAGTACAGGGATAATACACACAGTGATGTCACAGTACAGAGATAATACACACAGTGATGTTACAGTACAGCGATAATACACACAGTGATGTCACAGTACAGGGATAATACACAGTGATGTCACAGTACAGAGATAATACACACAGTGATGTCACAGTACAGGAATAATAAACGGTGATGTCACAGTACAGGGATAATATACAGAGTGATGTCACAGTACAGGGATAATATACCGAGTGATTTCACAGTACAGGGACAATACACAGTGATGTCACAGTACAGCGATAATACACAGTGATGTCACAGTACAGGGATAATACACAGTGATGTCACAGTACAGGGATAATATACAGAGTGATGTCACAGTACAGGGACAATACACAGTGATGTCACAGTACAAAGATAATACACAGTGATGTCACAGTACAGGGATAATACAAAGTGATGTCACAGTACAGGGATAATACACACAGTGATGTCACAGTACAGGGACAATACACAGTGATGTCACAGTACAGATATAATACACACAGTGATGTCACAGTACAGAGATAATACACACAGTGATGTCACAGTTCAGAGATAATACACACAGTTATGTCACAGTACAGGGATAATACACACAGTGATGTCACAGTACAGAGATAATACACAATGATGTCACAGTACAGAGATAATACACACAGTGATGTCATATTACAGGGATAATACACAGAGTGATGGCACAGTACAGAGATAATACACAGTGATGTCACAGTACAGGGATAATACACAGTGATGTCAAAGTACACAGATAATACACAGTGATGTCACAGTACAGGGATAATACAAAGTGATGTCACAGTACAGGGATAATACACACAGTGATGTCACAGTACATGGACAATACACAGTGATGTCACAGTACAGATATAATACACACAGTGATGTCACAGTACAGAGATAATACACACAGTGATGTCACAGTACAGGGATAATACACACAGTGATGTCACAGTACAGAGATAATACACACAGTGATGTCACATTACAGGGATAATACACAGAGTGATGGCACAGTACAGAGATAATACACAGTGACGTCACAGTACAGGGATAATACACAGTGATGGCACAGTGCAGAGATAATACACAGTGATGTCACATTACAGGGATAATACACAGAGTGATGGCACAGTACAGAGATAATACACAGTGATGTCACAGTACAGGGATAATACACAGTGATGTCACAGTATAACCATCTCACAGCCGGACCACCATGTAATTTCAGCAGAAAACAAAGCAGGGCCCCATGTTCAAGTTTCGCCTAAGGCCTCACAAAGTCTAGAGCCGCCTCTGGTCGGCCCTACCATGGGACCCATAAGTCCCAGGTGGCACTTTTCAGGGGCGGCATTTTGCTGCCCCCTTTTTTTTTGTGCCTAGTAGGTTCATGGTAGGGTTGGCGCCGCCGCTGCTCACTGTTCTAAAGCAGCTGCGGGGTATAATAGCGCAGCGGGCACTTTAGACAGTGAGTCTGCCTCCGGCCGACCGGGGTCTGACGAGGGACGTCGCACAAGTGACGTACTTCTGCAGACCCACTCAGGAGGACGTCAGTGACGTCACTCGTCAGGCCGCCGCTGGAGAGGAGAAGCGCTGTGCAGGGCAGGTAAGTTTGTCTGTGTGTGTGTGTCTGTGTCTGTCTGTGTGTTTGGGGGGGGGGGGGCTATGGCTACCTAATGTGAGCAGGGGTGTGGAAATTTAAAAAAAAACTACTTGTCCAAGGGACTAAAGCGGAACACAATCCACTTGTCCTGGTAGACAAAATAGTCTGATCCCCCCCACTAGACCACCAGGGATGGATATAAGATTCCTTTAGACACTGCTGACAGCGGTGATCTAATGGTTTAATAGGTGAACGCAGCATGCCAGGGTATTAGAGGTGGGAGAGCTGTAGCTCCTCTTACACCCGAGGCAACCACAGAAAAGTCTAGATGTAACTTTTTGATCACCATAAAAATTTCTCATATGAAGTGACCAAAAATTAACAATTCTGGACTATTTTTTACACCGTTCACCGTACGGTTTAATTAACATCATATTTTAATAGTCTGGATATTTCCACATGCAGAGACACCACTTATGTTTATTTTTGTACATTATTTTAATTTAAAGAAAATTGGAAACTTTTATTAGGAAAGGGGCTTATTCACATATATACGCACTTTTTCAAATATTTTAATCACTATTTTTCAGTCTTCATAGGGACTTATGTGGGGGGGGGGGGGGGTTCTGCTTCTCCAGTTTGTGTGGTGCATTTTGTGTGAGAAAATGCTGGAAGTTGCATTTAGTTACTAGATAACTACAACTCCCAGCATGCCCTGATGCAGCCTATGGTTGTTTGGGTGTTGCAGCATGTTGCACTGTATAGTAGTACAGTTAAGGTTATTGTGGAACATGCTGGGAGTTGTAGTTTTGGTTCATGTCAGCTGCAGAGCCATAGGCTGTGTCAGGGAATACTGGGAATTGCAGTTAGTAACTACAACACCCAGCATGCCCTGACGCAGCCTATGGCTCTGCAGCTGACCCGAACCAACACTACAACTCCCAGCATGTTGCACTTTATAGTTCTACAGTTTAGGTTATGGTGCAACATGCTGGGAGTTGTAGTTTTGGTTCGGGTGTGTTTGCGTGCATCCGTGGGACTCTTGGTTGGCGGGTGAGTATTAAGGGGGCGGGATTCTGGGGGTGCAATTCAGTGCGGGTGGCCAGAAGACACTAAAAATAAAAAACTAGATAGCACAACTGGCGGTGGCGGCAGTGCCCCCCCCCCCCCCCCCCCACATCATAAATTACATACACACATCACAGATACATCATACACATATACACTCGCACCATACATATACACCATACATATGCACACATCATACATACACCCGCCACTGCCCCCCCCACATCATAAATTACATACACACATCACAGATACATCATACACATATACACTCGCACCATACATATACACCATACATATGCACACATCATACAAACACCCGCCACTGCCCCCCCCACATCATAAATTACATACACACATCACAGATACATCATACACATATACACTTGCACCATACATATACACCATACATATGCACACATCATACATACACCCGCCACTGCCCCCTCCCCACGTCATAAATTACATACACACATCACAGATACATCATACACATATACACTCGCACCATACATATACACCATACATATGCACACATCATACATACACCCGCCACTGCCCCCCCCACATCATAAATTGCATACATACATCACAGATACATCATACACATATACACTCGCACCATACATATACACCATACATATGCACACATCATACATACACCCGCCACTGCCCCCCCCCCACATCATAAATTACATACACACATCACAGATACATCATACACATATACACTCGCACCATACATATACACCATACATATGCACACATCATACATACACCCGCCACTGCCCCCCCCACATCATAAATTACATACACACATCACAGATACATCATACACATATACACTCGCACCATACATATACACCATACATATGCACACATCATACATACACCCGCCACTGCCCCCCCACATCATAAATTACATACACACATCACAGATACATCATACACATATACACTCGCACCATACATATACACCATACATATGCACACATCATACATACACCCGCCACTGCCCCCCCCACATCATAAATTACATACACACATCACAGATACATCATACACATATACACTCGCACCATACATATACACCATACATATGCACACATCATACATACACCCGCCATTGCCCCCCCCACATCATAAATTACATACACACATCACAGATACATCATACACATATACACTCGCACCATACATATACACCATACATATGCACACATCATACATACACCCGCCACTGCCCCCCACACATCATAAAATACATACACACATCACAGATACATCATACACATATACACTCGCACCATACATATACACCATACATATGCACACATCATACATACACCCGCCACTGCCCCCCGCCCACATCATAAATTACATACACACATCACAGATACATCATACACATATACACTCGCACCATACATATACACCATACATATGCACACATCATACATACACCCGCCACTGCCCCCCCCACATCATAAATTACATACACACATCACAGATACATCATACACATATACACTCGCACCATACATATACACCATACATATGCACACATCATACATACACCCGCCACTGCCCCCCCCACATCATAAATTACATACACACATCACAGATACATCATACACATATACACTCGCACCATACATATACACCATACATATGCACACATCATACATACACCCGACACTGCCCCCACATCATATATTACATACACACATCACACACTATGCATATACACACACACACATCATATACATACACCCACCACTGCCCCCACATCATATATTACATACACACATCACACACTATACATATACACACACACACATCATACATACACCCACCACTGCCCCCACATCATATATTACATACACACATCACACACTCACACTATACATATACACACACACATCATACATACACCCACCACTGCCCCCACATCATATATTACATACACACATCACACAGATATCATACACACATCACACATACACTCACACTGTACATATACACACACATCATACATACACCGCTGCCCACCCCACATCATACATCACATACATACACACATCGACAGACATCATACACACATCATACATCACATACATACACACACACATCATACACACATTATCCATTACATACATACATCACATACATACACACATCATGCACACATTATCCATTACAGACACACATCACACATAGACAGACATCATAAACACAGTATACATTACATACACACATCACACATAGACAGACATTATACACACATCATACATTACATACACATCACACATAGACATACATCATACACACATTATACATTACATACACATCACACATAGACAGACATCATACACACAGTATACATTACATACACACATCACACATAGACAGACATCATACACACAGTATACATTACATACACACATCACACATAGACAGACATCATACACACATCATACATTACATACACATCACACACAGACATTATACACACATCATACATTACATACACATCACACACAGACCTTACACACACATCATTCATTACATACACATCACACACAGACATTATACACACATCATACATTACATACACATCACACACAGACATTATACACACATCATACATTACATACACATCACACACAGACATTATACACACATCATACATTACATACACATCACACACAGACATTATACACACATCATACATTACATACACATCACACATTATACATTACAAACACATCACACATAGACATCATACACACATTATACATTACATACACATCACACACAGACATTATACACACATTATACATTACATACACATCACACACAGAAATTATACACACATTATACATTACATACACATCATACATAGGCATCATACACACATTAGACATTACATACACATCACACATAGACATCATACACACATTATACATTACATACACATCACACATAGACATCATACACACATTATACATTACATACACATCACACATAGACATCCTACACACATTATACATTACATACACATCACACACAGACAGACATACACACATCATACATTACATACACATCACACACAGACATTATACACACATTATACATTACATACACATCACACATAGACATCATACACACATTATACATTACATACACATCACACATAGACATCATACACACATTATACATTACATACACATCACACATTATACATTACATACACATCACACATTATACATTACATACACATCACACATAGACATCATACACACATTATACATTACATACACATCACACACAGACATTATACACACATTATACATTACATACACATCACACATAGACATCATACACACATTATACATTACATACACATCGACATCATACACACATTATACATTACATACACATCACACATAGGCATCATACACACATTATACATTACATACACATCACACATAGACATCATACACACATTATACATTACATACACATCACACATAGACATCATACACACATTATACATTACATACACATCACACACAGACAGACATCATACACACATCATACATTACATACACATCACACACAGACATTATACACACTATACATTACATACACATCACACACAGACAGACATCATACACACATCATACATTACATACACATCACACACAGACATTATACACACATTATACATTACATACACATCACACACAGACAGACATTATACACACATCATACATTACATACGCATCACACAGACATTATACACACATTATACATTACATACACATCACACACAGACAGACATCATACACACATCATACATTACATAGACATCACACACAGACATTATACACACATTATACATTACATACACATCACACATAGACATCATACACACATTATACATTACATACACATCACACATAGACATCATACACACATTATACATTACATACACATCACACACAGACAGACATCATACACACATCATACATTACATACACATCACACATCACACATTATACACACATTATACATTACATACACATCACACATAGACATCATACACACATTATACATTACATACACATCGACATCATACACACATTATACATTACATACACATCACACATAGGCATCATACACACATTATACATTACATACACATCACACATAGACATCATACACACATTATACATTACATACACATCACACATAGACATCATACACACATTATACATTACATACACATCACACAGACATCATACACACATTATACATTACATACACATCACACATAGACATCATACACACATTATACATTACATACACATCACACACAGACAGACATCATACACACATCATACATTACATACACATCACACATTATACACACATTATACATTACATACACATCACACATAGGCATCATCCACACATTATACATTACATACACATCACACATAGACATCATACACACATTATACATTACATACACATCACACATAGACATCATACACACATTATACATTACATACACATCACACACAGACATTATACACACATTATAAATTACATACACATCACACACAGACAGACATCATACACACATCATACATTACATATACATCACACACAGACATTATACACACATTATACATTACATACACATCACACACAGACAGACATTATACACACATCATACATTACATACACATCACACACAGACATTATACACACATTATACATTACATACACATCACACACAGACAGACATCATACACACATCATACATTACATGCACATCACACACAGACATTATACACACATTATACATTACATACACATCACACATAGACATCATACACACATTATACATTACATACACATCACACAGACATCATACACACATTATACATTACATACACATCACACATAGACATCATACACACATTATACATTACATACACATCACACAGACATCATACACACATACATTACATACACATCACACATAGACATCATACACACATTATACATTACATACACATCACACACAGACAGACATCATACACACATCATACATTACATACACATCACACATTATACACACATTATACATTACATACACATCACACATAGACATCATACACACATTATACATTACATACACATCACACACAGACATTATACACACATACACTCACACCATACATATACAACCACCCTTCCTGTCCCCGCCACCTGCATTCTCTGCCTCCTCACCTGAGCCACCATGAGTGGGCATCAGAGCTGTAGTCCCGGCCGGTGTGAGGTTACACGGGTTTGAAAATCTCCCCTCACACCGGACGTCCTCTCTTCTCTCTCCTCACCCGCTCTGTTTTCCCCGTACAAACATGCAACCTCCCCGTGGTGGATTAGGTCCTGTGAAGAAAGAGCAGGGGGAGGGGGAGGGATAGAGTTGTGTGCGGGGGAGGAGCTGTGTGCCGAGCTGTGGACATCCTTTCTCTCCCCCTGTCTTCTTTTGTTATGTGTAGCTGCGTCCTCCATCCTCCGGGAGGATTAGATAAGGGGGCGTGGCTCAATTATGTAATGCGAACGTGCGACCTCGGACTCTGAGGTCAGCTGGGGGCCCCCGCTGCCCCCTCCATACTTGCATCCGCTCCTGCGCCTCACACCGGCAGTAAATAAAAATATTGGGGAAGTTGGTCTGTCCCTGCTAGCCCGATACAGGCCTAAATCTATAAACAATTCACCTGCCCGGCACCCAAAACTACTTGTCCCGGGCGTCGGGCGATAGAATTTCCACATCCCTCTGTGAGGAATCTATGCTACCTAATGTGGATAAACTATGTTACCTAATGCAGGGAATCTGTGCTACCTAATGTGGGGAAACTATGCTACCTAATGTGGGGAAATTATGCTACCTAATGTGGGGAAACTATGTTGCCTAATGTGGGGAATCTGTGCTAACTAATGTGTGGAAACTATGCTACCTAATGTGGAGAAACAATGTTACCTAATGTGGGGAATGTGTGCTACCTAATGTGGGGAAACTATGCTACCTAATGTGGGGAAACTATGCTACCTAATGTGGGGAAACTATGTTACCTAATGTGGGGAATCTGTGCTACCTAATGTGGGCAAACTATGCTACCTAATGTGGGGAAACTATGTTACCTAATGTGGGGAATCTGTGCTACCTAATGTGATGAAACTATGCTACCTAATGTGGGGAAACTATGTTACCTATTGTGGGGAATCTGTGCTATTTAATGTGGGGAAACTATGCTACCTAATTTGGGGAAACTATGTTACCTAATGTGGGGAAACTATGATACCTAATGTGGGGAAACTGCTACCTAATGTAGGGAATATATGCTACCTAATGTGGGGAAACTGCTACCTAATGTAGGGAATATATGCTACCTAATGTGGGGAAACTATGCTACTTAATGTGAGGAAACTATGCTACCTAATGTGGAGAATCTACGCTACCTAATGTTGGGAATCTATGCTACCTAATGTGGGGGGGGGGCTTGAATGAGCTGCGGCATTTGGGAGGCCTTAATAAATAATTAGAAACTTATACAGGGGGGGGGGGGTCCTCCCGAGCAAGTGACATATGGGAGTCCACCTAAGTAAGTGACACATGGAGGGGGGGGGGGGTCCTGAACAATTGATGTTTTTTTTTGGGGGGGGGGGCCCAGGCACATTCTTTGCACAAGGGCCCTCTGCTGTCTGTGTCCGCCCCTGCCTCACACCCTCTGTGGCTCTGCCTCCCCACCTGTAAGAGGAGCTCCAGGATCCGCCTGTAACGGTGCCGGCATCTTTGTAAAAAGCAGCAGGTCAGTAGGAGGTCAGCCCGTCCTGAAGTCCCAGTGACTGTGGCCGGGCCTGGCAGCATGCATGATGTAATGTCAGTCTGTGCTGTGCCCTACGACCTGTCTGGCCTATACTATATACAAAGTAGTATATGCAGTATGATGCAGCCGGAGGGCACAGCACAGACATTGGTATAGAGTGATATACTGCTAAGCTGTGTGAGGTACCTGCTATATATATATATATATATATATATAGCACCCAGGGCAGTGGGTACAGCTCAGTGTCCTCTGAACTGGCTAGCCCATACTACACAATGTGGGCATACCGGGAGTTATAGTTTTGCCACAGCTGGAGGCACCCTGGTTAAGAATCAATGAGAGAGTGCCTAAAAACCTCCATCTCATTGTTTCTCAACCAGGGTGCCTCCAGCTGTTGCAAAACTACACCTCCCAGCATGCCTTTGGCAATGTAGACATGGTGGGAGTTGTAGTTTTGCCATAGCTAGAGGCACCCTGATTAAAGGATACGTTTTATGCTCAAAAACATTTCCCCTATCCGAAGTTTTAGATTGCGGGAGGTCCAACCACTGGTGCCCCCTGCGATCACTTGTTTGGAGCCCCCATGCACTAGCACAAGTGCGCGGCTCTCCCATAGAACTATATGGAGGGGGCGTGGCGGCCTCCGCTTCAGGCGAAGGTCGTGATGCGCTCCTGTGCTAGTGCACGGGGGCTCCAAACAGGAGATCGCAGGGGGCCCCAGCAGTCGGACCCCCCCCCCCCCCCCCCCGCGATCTAAAGCTTAAGGGGAAAGATTTTGAGCATGAGACTTTTCCTTTAAGAGACAATGAGATGTGCCTATTTACCTCCATCTTATTGTTTCTCAACCAGGGTGCCTCCAGCTGTTGCAAAACTATGTATCTATCTCATATGTATCTATCTATCTCTCTCATATCGATCTCTATCTCATATCTATCTATCTCCTATCTATCTCCTATCTATCTATCTATCATCTCCTATCTATCTATCTATCTATCTATCTCATATCTATCTATCTATCTCCTATCTATCCATCTATCATCTCATATCTGTCTATCTATCTCATATCTATCTATCTATCTATCTATCTATCTCATATCTATCTCATATCCATCTATCTCATATCTATCTATCTATCTCATATCTATCTCATATCTATCTATCTCATATCTATCTCATATCTATCTATCTATCTCATATCTATCTATCTCATATCTATCTATCTCATATCTATCTATCTATCTATCTATCTCATATCTATCTATCTATCTCCTATCTATCTCATATCTATCTATCTATCTATCTATCTATCTATCATCTCATATATATCTATCTATCTCCTATCTATCTCCTATCTATCTATCTATCATCTCATATCTATCTATCTATCTCATATCTATCATATCTATCTATCTACCTATCTCATATCTATCTATCTATTTCCTATCTATCTATCTATCATCTCATATCTATCTATCTATCTATCTATCTATCTCATATCTATCTATATATCTATCTCATATCTATCTATCTCATATCTATCTATCTATCTCATATCTATCTATCTCATATCTATCTATCTATCTATCTATCTATCTCATATCTATCTATCTATCTCATATCTATCTACCTATCTATCTATCTCATATCTATCTATCTATCATCTCATATCTATCTATCTCCTATCTATCTATCTATCTATCTATCTCCTATCTATCTATCTCCTATCTATCTATCTCATATCTATCTATCTATCTATCTCATATCTATCTATCACATATCTATCTATCTATCTCATATCTATCTATCTCATATCGATCTCTCCATCTCATATCTATCTATCTCATATCTATCTATCTCATATCTATCTATCTATCTCATATCTATGTATCTACCATCTCTCTCTCATATCTATCTATCTATCTATCATATCTCTCATATCTATCTCATATATATCTATCTCTCTCATATCTATCTCATATCTATCTATCTCATATCTATCTATCTCATATCTTTTTATATTCTATCTATCTATATCTATCTATCTATCTATCTATCTATCTATCTCATATCTATCTATCTCATATCTATCTATCTCATATCTATATCTATCTATCTATCTATCTATCTCATATCTATCTATTTATCTATCTCATATCTATCTCATATCTATCTATCTATCTATCTATCTATATCATATCAATCTACTATCTATCTATCTAGTCCAAATAAAAGCAGCACCTCCAGACAATACTTCAGACTTGTAGATGGTGCAAGCACTTAGGGGTAGATTTATTAAAACCTGTGCAGAGGAAAAATTGCCCAGTTGCCCATAGCAACCAATCAGATCGCTCCTTTCATTTTTCACCAACGTTTCGGTGATCTCTCATCATCACCATTTTCAAGACTTGAAAATGGTGATGAGAGATCACCGAAACATTGTCTACTGCATCATGGAAGAAAACACTGCTAGTTTGATTCACGGATATTGGTGTGCTGCATATATTTACTTTATCTATCTATCTATCTATCTATCTGTCTATCTATCTCTCTCATATCTTTCTATCTATCTATCTATCTCATATCTATCTCCTATTTATCTATCTATCTCATATCTATCTGTCTATCTATCTATCTATCTCATATCTCTCTCATATCTATCTCATATCTATCTGTCTATCTATCTATCTCATATCTATCTATCTATCTAGACAAAGAATAAGTCAGCCAGCACTTTAGTTGATACCAAACTATTATATGGACCTGGCCTACAGGTGCATGCTACTAGGCTAGATATACAGCAACAGAAGAATGCAGCAGCACACTGCCAGCACAAAGATATAGGTGCAACATGAATATGCAGTTAAAACATGAAGAGCTATACAGCTATGGTGTAATAGATGCAAATGTGAAACTATGAAATAGTGAGGCACTTAGCTCGCAAATTTGTCTCCGCCGGCGGTCAAATAGCTTGGACCGTCCCACCGCCATAAGGTAGCCTCCTTGGGACGGACCCTACACTGTGAATATGCCTCTGTGTGAACAGTTCAGTAAGCATGGCAGGGTCTGGAACATCCAAGACACCTTATATACACACCTGATAGAGGTGGGTGGGGTGCCAAGGAGGCCACCTTAGCGCGGTGGGACGGTCCAAGCTATTTGACCGCCGGCGGAGGGGGAGATGTATCATTGCATTTAGACCATTTTTCACGTCTACAAATTTTGCGCAATTGCGCTTTTTTTTGCATAGAGCTGCGTTTTTTTTGGTGGACAGTTTTCTAAAGTTGTCACCAGTTTGGTCTACAATACACCACCTAATCCAGTGGACTGGTATTTATCAATTGCGCAAAAAAAAAAGTAGATGTTTTTTTTTTTGCGCAATTGCGCTTTTTTGCATGAAAAGTAGTCTAAACCTAAGAGTGCTAGCAAGGACTCGTAGAAAATGGCAGACGGTGGAAGATGCAGGTGGGGGATGCAGGAGCCGTCTCTTAGCACTGCAGTACTACAACTACTCCCATCATGGGACAGAATCTGTCCCATAATGGGAGTAGTTGTAGTACTGCAGCGCTGAGAGACGCACATCCCCCGTCTGTGGGACTCTATTGTGACTGTTAGGACTACTACTCCAATCATGGACAGACTCTGTCCATGATGGGAGTTGTAGTCCTGGGGCTGAAGGACAGATCGCAGCAGGTCATTCTCCAGAGACCCGTTGCAATCTGCATTTATTAACTTAAAAAGCCGGCGGTACATGCGGCTCTACTGCGCTACCGCCGACTCCCGTACGCAGATGTCACAATTCATAATCCCCGCCTCCGGGAGAGGGGAGCTCTGATTGGTGGAAAGCTATTCACCACTATACACCAATCAGAGCTCCTGTCTTCTGGTGGGGATTATGAATTGTGACAGGTCTATACAGGGGAGCGAGTGGAGCCGCTTCTACTGTATATAATTGTTATGTGTATTTCCCCCCCCAGACTAATACTGACCCCTTCTATAGTGAGCGCTGGGACCGCTGTGTGATTGACAGGTCCCCAGCGCAAGTGTCCGGCCCCACTGACCTTTATATGTTATAAATCTTTATGATACACACTGCCCGTCCTCCTCTTCATTCTTCTGATACCGGAGATGCGCGGCTTCTGCTTTCACTATAGTCAGAGCGCCCCCTACCGTTGTCTGGCCCCAGCCCCGTGCAGTGTGGAGGCAGGGAGGGGGCGCTCTGTCTATAGACTATGATACAGAAGCCGCACGTCTCCGGTATCAGAAGAATGAAGAGGAGGACGGGCAGTGTGTATCATAAAGATTTATAACATATAAAGGTCAGTGGGGCCGGACACTTGCGCTGGGGACCTGTCAATCACATAGCGGTCCCAGCGCTCACTATAGAAGGGGTCAGTATTAGTCTGGGGGGGGGTACAGTACACATAACAATTATATACTGTAGAAGCGGGTCCACCTGCTCCCCTGTATAGACTTGTCACAATTCATAATCCCCGCCAGAAGACAGGAGCTCTGATTGGTGTATAGTGGTGAATAGCTTTCCACCAATCAGAGCTCCGGTCTCCCGGCGGCGGGGATTATGAATCGTGACATCTGTATACAGGAGGCGGCGGGGAGTGCAGTGCTGCCGCATGTACCGCTGGCTTTTTAAGTTAGTAAATGCAGATCGCAGCGGGTCTCTGGAGAATGACCTGCTGCGATCTGTCCTTCAGCCCGAGGACTACAACTCCCATCATGGACAGAGTCTGTCCATGATGGGAGTAGTAGTCCTAACAGTCACAATACAGTTTCACAGCTGGTGGATGTGTAAGAGCCATCCCTCAGCACTGTGGTACTACAACTACTCCCATCATGGGACACAAAATTTCCCATGATGGGAGTAGTAGTCCAAGGGCAGATTGACGGATCTCATGGGTCTCACTCTTGAGACCCCTTGCAACTTCTCCGCCCCTGCCCCCTAGTGATGACATCATTAGGGGGCGGAGCTTCACAGTCCAGGCCTGAAGCCAGGGTGGTAAGTATGGCTCTGTTCTCATTATGCGTTTTGCATAATGGGAACAGAGCCTTTCTGGCAGTGTGTTCCCAAACAGGGAGACTCCAGCTGTTGTTTACCTACAGCCCCCATGATGGGAGTTGTAGTTTAGCAACAATTGGAGGCTCCCTCTTTAGGAACACACTGCATTATGTGCGCTCTCCCCAGGGGAGAGCGCCAAAAATGTACTGACCCATTTTTCGTGTTTTTATTTTCTTGTCATTTCAGATAAGTGAATGCAGAGGACTACCTGAGATTCGGTGGAGTGTGACGATGACTAGCATTTTTTTAATGTCAATAAAAGGGTTAACGAGGGCTGTGGGGGAGTGTTTTTTTAAATACATTTTTTATTTCATGTGTTGTGTTTTTTATAATTGAAATTTCAGGCTTAGTAGTGGAAGCCGTATTGTAGACGGAATCTATTACTAAGCTGGCCTTAGCGTTAGCCCCGAAAACAGCTAGCGCTAACCCCCAATTATTACCCCATAATTATCACCGCCACAAGGGTGCCGGGAAGAGCCGGTACCAACAGGCCCGGAGCATCAAAAATAGCGCTCCTTGGCATAGGCGGTAATAGGCTGGGGTTATTTAGGCTGGGGAGGGCCAGTAACAATGGTCCTTGCCCATTCTGGTAATGTCAGGCTGTTGCTGATTGGTTGGTGTCTGATTGACACTGAAAATATGGGGAAGCCTATGTGTTGTTTTTTTTTTTGTAATAAAAAAAGTGTGTGGTTCCCCATATTTTCAGTGTCAGTCAGATACCAACCAATCACAACAGCCTGACGTTACCAGGGTGGGCGAGGACCATTGTTACTGGCTCTCCCCAACCTAAATAACCCCAGCCAGGAGTGCTATTTTTGACACTCCAGGCCTGTTGGTACTGGCTCTTCCCGGCAACCCTGTGGCGGTGGGTAACGGGGTAATAATTGGGGGTTAGTGCTAGCTGTTTTTGTGGCTAACGCTAAGCCAGGCATTGAAAAAAAATGTATTTAAAAAAAAAAAAAAAAAAAACACTCCCCACACAGCCCTCATTAAACCTTTTATTGACATTAAAAAAAAGCTGGTCATCATCGCAATACACTGAATCTGACGTAGTCCTCCCCATTCACGTATCTGAAATGAGAAAAAAAAAAGGTTAGGACATCATTTGCGATCTCACCTGGTGAGTGCGCCCATACTGCAGTGTGTAACAGGGAGCCTCCAACTGTTCTTGTCTGCCTACTTTATCCTGTATATACAGTCATCTATAGATGGCTGTATATACAGGAGAGCGCACAAAGATTTAACTCAGAGCTGCAGTGTGGGTTAACTCTTTCCTTGCTGGGCTCCTGTATAGTATACATGGATACACTATGCCCCCTGTATACTATACAGCGGGCGGAGGTAAGTAGTGATGCTCTCCACCCTGTATATGTATATGCTATACATCACTCCTCACCTCCTTACACTCCGTGGGGCTGGCGCTCTGCATCCGACCCATGGAGTAGTACCTGCAGTGAAAAAAATGCACACAGGGTACAAAAATGTTTGTTTCCGCACACCAGCAAAAATGCAAGAAAAAACACAAGGGGAGAGATTAATCAAAACCTATGTAGAGGAAGAGTGGTGCAGTTGCACATAGCAACCTATCAGATTGCTCCTTTCATTTTTGTAAAGAAGCAATCTGATTGGTTGCCATGGGCAACTGCACTACTCTTTCTCTGTACAGTTTTTGATAAATCTCCCCCAAGAAAAATTACCAAAATGCAGGAAAAGCTGGGACCGTTTTTCAGGCGTTTTTGCTGGTGGACAAAAAAAAACCTAAGTGAAATCCTGAAAAACAATAGAACAAAAGCCCAGCGTCCAGGATACACCACTATTCCTCTGAGGTGTAGAACAGGTCTACAAATAGAACTTTGTGGAGATTTAGACCATTGCACGAAATTTATCATGGGGCTTGCACAAGTTTGATAAATTTGGAGAAATTGCTCCAAATTTAGACCAACCAAAATGATCTACAAAAAACGTCTACCAACAACAACATTGATACATCTCCCCCTAAGTGCCTCACTATTTCATAGTTTCACATTTGCATCTATTACACCATAGCTGTATAGCTCTTCATGTTTTAACTGCATATTCATGTTGCACCTATATCTTTGTGCTGGCAGTGTGCTGCTGCATTCTTCTGTTGCTGTATATCTAGCCTAGTAGCATGCACCTGTAGGCCAGGTCCATATAATAGTTTGGTATCAATTATCAACAGACTTATTCTTTGTCTGTATTGCACATACGGGGGAGTGGCTACCTCCATGTTGGCCTTGCACCCCACCCACCTCTATCAGGTGTGTATATAAGGTGTCTTGGATGTTCCAGACCCTGCCATGCTTACTGAACTGTTCACACAGAGGCATATTCACAGTGTAGGGTCCGTCCCAAGGAGGCCACCTTATCGCGGTGGGACGGTCCAAGCTATTTGACCGCCGGCGGAGACAAATTTGCGAGCTAAGTGCCTCACTATTTCATAGTTTCACATTTGCATCTATTACACCATAGCTGTATAGCTCTTCATGTTTTAACTGCATATGCATGTTGCACCTATATCTTTGTGCTGGCAGTGTGCTGCTGCATTCTTCTGTTGCTGTATATCTAGCCTAGTAGCATGCACCTGTAGGCCAGGTCCATATAATAGTTTGGTATCAACTAAAGTGCTGGCTGACTTATTCTTTGTCTGTATTGCACATACGGGGGAGTGGCTACCTCCATGTTGGCGTTGCACCCCACCCACCTCTATCAGGTGTGTATATAAGGTGTCTTGGATGTTCCAGACCCTGCCATGCTTACTGAACTGTTCACACAGAGGCATATTCACAGTGTAGGGTCCGTCTCAAGGAGGCCACCTTATCGCGGTGGGACGGTCCAAGCTATTTGACCGCCGGCGGAGACAAATTTGCGAGCTAAGTGCCTCACTATTTCATAGTTTTACAATTGCATCTATTACACCATAGCTATATAGCTCTTCATGTTTTAACTGCATATTCATGTTGCACCTATATCTTTGTGCTGGCAGTGTGCTGCTGCATTCTTCTGTTGCTGTATATCTATCTATCTATCTATCTCATATATATCTGTCTATCTAGCTATCTCATATCTATCTATCTATCTAGAAAAATAAAGCCAGTGCAGTACTCCATAAAGTGAAAAACGGGGTGATTTATTCCATCAAAAAAAGTTACCTAATGGGGGCATTACCTACCTGATGAAACTACCTACTGGGGACATTACCTATCTGGGGGCACTACCTACTGGGCGCATTACCTTCTACATACCTACTGGGGGCATTACCTACTACATGCTTACTGGGGGCAATAAATACGACCTACCTGGAGGCATCAACTACTACCTACTGGGGATATTACCTACCTGGAGGCATCACCTACTAGGTACATTATCGATCTGCTTGGGTATCCTATCTTATAGGGGTATTCCCTACCTACCCACTGTGGGCTTTACCTGTGTGATGGGGGAAACTATGTAAAGGGACCTGTCTACCCCCTTGAGTGACCAACTGCCTAAAGGAGGGGGGGCTACCTACTCTTCCCCCCAACCCACTTTTCTACCCACTATACTGAGCGCTATAAGCGCTGGAAAAGTGCAGAGTCTTAAATGTTTGTTTGGCAGGTTCTGTGGAGTTGTGGCTGGAAGAAATAGTCATGACGGTCTTGGCCGGATGGATAAGAAAAGGAAATTGACTGACACCGATCAGAGAAGACGTCACCTGATGTAACTTTATGTAATCTCTTATATGGTCTGTAGAGCCTGTGTAGAGCTGAGGCTCTAACTTCTGTGTAAAGTGGTTTATTCAGTATTTGTATGGTAATATTATCCTGTTAGTATGTGGAGGTAATGTGTAGTCATAGTGTGGTACAATTATTTGAACCTTGTATAGAGCTGTTGTTGGTTATACTGGTCTGTGGTCTATGGTCTATTTATCAACTGCTGGTTTGGTGTATGTTGAGTAACTTATACAAAGTAAGAGATTATTATTATTATTATTATTGTCTTCTATTCTTTAAAGTAAACATTTTTGGATTATTCTTAGTTCTGACCCAGTTGCATGGAATAATGGTCTACTGTAGTGTTTTCCAACCAGGGTGCCTCCAGCTGTTGCAAAACTACATTTTACAGCATGCCCAAGCAGCCAAAAGCTGTCTGGACATGCTGAGACTTGTAGTTTTGCAACTGCTGGAGGCACCCTGGTTGGGAAAAGCTGGTCTACAATAAAGCTATTGAAGTGCAAAGTTCATATTCGTATTTATGTATGTGTTTTAAAATGAATTCTTTCCCCTTTTATGAACAAGTATATAATTACGATATGCCATGAGCTTGAAAAATTAAGCAATATGGGGCTGGTTTTTATCCCCAGTCCGGCCCTGCCCGTGGCTGTTGGTTTTATACCGTTTGGGGACAGCCAAGGAGGCGTCAGCAGGCAACACAGGTAAGTGTGTGCTTGTGTGTGTGTGTGTGTGTGTGTGTGTGTGTGTTTCCTATGCAGATCCTAAACCCAGTATCAAATGCAAGTAGGAGGAGTAAGAAGGGTTCCTGCCAAAGCCAGGTTGTGGATTGCATTTAAAAATGGTCCATCAGAGTGAAATGGACTCCCATCTTCCTGCTTAGCAATAATGATATGGGTTTAGGGTCTGCTGTGTGTACTGGTGGGTGACTGCCACCCAGTCAGAGTGTGTATGGGAGGCTGCCAGCCTTCCTTCCTACAAGTAGTGATGGTGCATGTGAAGGGGACAGCGTTGGTTCCTCCCCTTTCACAGTTATCACTTCTCATCCTTCCTTTTGGCTGGTATCAAATGTGGTGTCTGTTTATATCAGTTTAATATCTGATATGTCCCCTATCTGGTAGCATATGTTAAGTGCACCACCAGGTTTCAGTGTTGGAAAGAAAGATTACCTGTTTATTTGCTGCTGCAGATGCTTGCTGGCTAGTCCAGTGGGCCCCTACTGCAGGCAAAAGACAATAGGTGGTGCCTAGGTGGATAGGACATCAGCTATGAGGCATTTGTTTGTACAAACTGCTGCTCACAACTAATGTTGTAATATAGTGTCTCCATCTGCTGGTGGTATTGAATAAGCAATAGTGCAATGATAGGGTCTGAAAAAGAAGAAAAATAAGAAGCAGCAGCATAGGAAAAAAGGAGGAAAGAAGGGAATCATGGAGAGAAGAAAACAAAGAAGGTAAAAAAAAGGTGAAAACATGTTTAAAAAAAGTATTTCCATCTCTCTCTCTCTCTCTATATGTATATATATATATATATATATATATATATATATATATATATATATCTATATTTAAAAGAGAAAAAAAAAAAAAAATATATATATATATATATATATATATATATATATAGAGAGAGAGATAAATATATATAGAGATAGATGGATAGATAGATAGATAGATATATAGATATACATACATACATACATATGTGTGTATTGTTGGAGTTGCAAACATGGGTGCACTTGACAAACTCAGTGCGGCTATTCCCCATTGAAAGATTGTTGCATCCAGGACCCTTAGCACTGTGATATGCTACTCAATACCACTGGCATGGCCAGGTGTAAACAACATCTGACCTTTGTTGTGTATGTAACCATGGAGATTGTGATGTCGCCTAGGCCCACCAAAGAACAGCCTTGTCAGAAGCAGCACTGCCTTGAGCAGAAGCAGCAGCACCATAGGTTGTCAAATAAGCTGGATTTAACCAAGGCAAGTGAGTCCAATAGGATGCAGGTATGTCCTCTATCCTTACAGCTTCCCGTGGCTGTTGGTTTTATACCGTTTGGGGACAGCCAAGGAGGCGTCAGCAGGCAACACAGGTAAGTGTGTGCTTGTGTGTGTGTGTGTGTGTGTGTGTTTCCTATGCAGATCCTAAACCCAGTATCAAATGCAAGTAGGAGGAGTAAGAAGGGTTCCTGCCAAAGCCAGGTTATGGATTGCATTTAAAAATGGTCCATCAGAGTGAAATGGACTCCCATCTTCCTGCTTAGCAATAATGATATGGGTTTAGGGTCTGCTGTGTGTACTGGTGGGTGACTGCCACCCAGCCAGAGTGTGTATGGGAGGCTGCCAGCCAGCCTTCCTTCCTACAAGTAGTGATGGTGCATGTGAAGGGGACAGCGTTGGTTCCTCCCCTTTCACAGTTATCACTTCTCATCCTTCCTTTTGGCTGGTATCAAATGTGGTGTCTGTTTATATCAGTTTAATATCTGATATGTCCCCTATCTGGTAGCATATATTAAGTGCACCACCAGGTTTCAGTGTTGGAAAGAAAGATTACATGTTTATTTGCTGCTGCTGCTGCAGCTGCTTGCTGGCTAGTCCAGTGGGCCCCTACTGCAGGCAAAAGACAATAGGTGGTGCCTATGTGCCTAGGTGGATAGGACATCAGCTATGAGGCATTTGTTTGTACAAACTGCTGCTCACAACTAATGTTGTAATATAGTGTCTCCATCTGCTGGTGGTATTGAATAAGCAATAGTGCAATGATAGGGTCTGAAAAAGAAGAAAAATAAGAAGCAGCAGCATAGGAAAAAAGGAGGAAAGAGGGGAAACATGGAGAGAAGAAAACAAAGAAGGTAAAAAAAAGGTGAAAACATGTTTAAAAAAGTATTTCCATCTCTCTCTCTCTCTCTCTCTTTTTTTTTAAAAGAGAAAAAAAAATATATATATAAATATATATATATATATATAGAGAGAGAGAGAGAGAGAGAGAGAGAGATAATTATATATAGAGATAGATGGATAGATAGATAGATACACATACATACATACATACATACATACATACATATGTGTGTATTGTTGGAGTTGCAAACATGGGTGCACTTGACAAACTCAGTGCGGCTATTCCCCATTGAAAGATTGTTGCATCCAGGACCCTTAGCACTGTGATATGCTACTCAATACCACTGGCATGGCCAGGTGTAAACAACATCTGACCTTTGTTGTGTATGTAACCATGGAGATTGTGATGTCGCCTAGGCCCACCAAAGAACAGCCTTGTCAGAAGCAGCACTGCCATGAGCAGAAGCAGCAGCACCATAGGTTGTCAAATAAGCTGGATTTAACCAAGACAAGTGAGTCCAATAGGATGCAGGTATGTCCTCTATCCTTACAGCTTCCCGTGGCTGTTGGTTTTATACCGTTTGGGGACAGCCAAGGAGGCGTCAGCAGGCAACACAGGTAAGTGTGTGCTTGTGTGTGTGTGTGTGTTTCCTATGCAGATCCTAAACCCAGTATCAAATGCAAGTAGGAGGAGTAAGAAGGGTTCCTGCCAAAGCCAGGTTATGGATTGCATTTAAAAATGGTCCATCAGAGTGAAATGGACTCCCATCTTCCTGCTTAGCAATAATGATATGGGTTTAGGGTCTACTGTGTGTACTGGTGGGTGACTGCCACCCAGCCAGAGTGTGTATGGGAGGCTGCCAGCCAGCCTCCCTTCATACAAGTAGTGATGGTGCATGTGAAGGGGACAGCGTTGGTTCCTCCCTTTTCACATTTGTCACTTCTCATCCTTCCTTTTGGCTGGTATCAAATGTGGTGTCTGTTTATATCAGTTTAATATCTGATATGTCCCCTATCTGGTAGCATATATTAAGTGCACCACCAGGTTTCAGTGTTGGAAAGAAAGATTACCTGTTTATTTGCTGCTGCTGCAGCTGCTTGCTGGCTAGTCCAGTGGGCCCCTACTGCAGGCAAAAGACAATAGGTGGTGCCTATGTGCCTAGGTGGATAGGACATCAGCTATGAGGCATTTGTTTGTACAAACTGCTGCTCACAACTAATGTTGTAATATAGTGTCTCCATCTGCTGGTGGTATTGAATAAGCAATAGTGCAATGATAGGGTCTGAAAAAGAAGAAAAATAAGAAGCAGCAGCATAGGAAAAAAGGAGGAAAGAAGGGAAACATGGAGAGAAGAAAACAAAGAAGGTAAAAAAAGAAAGGTGAAAACATGTTTAAAAAAGTATTTCCATCTCTCTCTCTCTATATATATATATGTATATATATATATATATATATATATATATATTTAAAAGAGAAAAAAATATATATATATACATATATATATATATATATATATATATATATATATTTATATAGAGAGAGAGAGAGAGAGAGAGAGATAAATATATATAGAGATAGATGGATAGATAGATAGATAGATAGATAGATAGATACACATACATACATACATACATACATACATACATACATACATACATATGTGTGTATTGTTGGAGTTGCAAACATGGGTGCACTTGACAAACTCAGTGCGACTATTCCCCATTGAAAGATTGTTGCATCCAGGACCCTTAGCACTGTGATATGCTACTCAATACCACTGGCATGGCCAGGTGTAAACAACATCTGACCTTTGTTGTGTATGTAACCATGGAGATTGTGATGTCGCCTAGGCCCACCAAAGAACAGCCTTGTCAGAAGCAGCACTGCCATGAGCAGAAGCAGCAGCTCCATAGGTTGTCAAATAAGCTGGATTTAACCAAGACAAGTGAGTCCAATAGGATGCAGGTATGTCCTCTATCCTTACAGCTTCCCGTGGCTGTTGGTTTTATACCGTTTGGGGACAGCCAAGGAGGCGTCAGCAGGCAACACAGGTAAGTGTGTGCTTGTGTGTGTGTGTGTGTGTTTCCTATGCAGATCCTAAACCCAGTATCAAATGCAAGTAGGAGGAGTAAGAAGGGTTCCTGCCAAAGCCAGGTTATGGATTGCATTTAAAAATGGTCCATCAGAGTGAAATGGACTCCCATCTTCCTGCTTAGCAATAATGATATGGGTTTAGGGTCTGCTGTGTGTACTGGTGGGTGACTGCCACCCAGCCAGAGTGTGTATGGGAGGCTGCCAGCCAGCCTTCCTTCCTACAAGTAATAATGGTGCATGTGAAGGGGACAGCGTTGGTTCCTCCCCTTTCACAGTTATCACTTCTCATCCTTCCTTTTGGCTGGTATCAAATGTGGTGTCTGTTTATATCAGTTTAATATCTGATATGTCCCCTATCTGGTAGCATATATTAAGTGCACCACCAGGTTTCAGTGTTGGAAAGAAAGATTACCTGTTTATTTGCTGCTGCAGCTGCTTGCTGGCTAGTCCAGTGGGCCCCTACTGCAGGCAGAAGACAATAGGTGGTGCCTAGGTGGATAGGACATCAGCTATGAGGCATTTGTTTGTACAAACTGCTGCTCACAACTAATGTTGTAATATAGTGTCTCCATCTGCTGGTGGTATTGAATAAGCAATAGTGCAATGATAGGGTCTGAAAAAGAAGAAAAATAAGAAGCAGCAGCATAGGAAAAAAGGAGGAAAGAAGGAAAACATGGAGATAAGAAAAAAAAGAAGGTAAAAATGAGGTGAAAACATGTTTAACCTCTTAAGGACGCAGGGCGTATGGATACGCCCTGCATCCCGAGTCCTTAAGGACGCAGGGCGTATCCATACGCCCGTGGGAATTCCGGTCCCCACCGCTAGCCGGTTGGGGACCGGAGCCGGATGCCTGCTGAAATCGTTCAGCAGGCATCCCGGCATATCGCCCAGGGGGGTCATTATGTCCCCCCATGTCGGCGATCGCAGCACATCGCTCATCAATTCAGATGAGCGATGCGCTGCGATTCCGTTCCCCGCCGGGCGGGGATCGGAGCCAGACGTCTGCTGATTTCTATCAGCAGACATCCCGGCAGTGTGCCGGAGGAGGTCCGGAGGACCTCCTATACCGGCGATCGCTGCAGGACGCCGGTAACTACTAACCGGCGTTCTGCAGCGGTTCCGGGTCATCAGGGTCACGTGTGACCCTGTGACCCGAATATAGATGGTGACTGGTGGTGTAGTATACACCACCAATCACCATCCATGCTGTACTGGGGGCTGGCATTGTGGCCACCCCCCTCAGTACAGTTGTGATTGGGTGGCCAAAGTGGCCACACCAATCACATAGTAATGGGAGGGGATCTGGTGGGCTAGGAGCATGTTGCTCCGTTCTGCCCGCCATTTCAGAGAGATCTGGTGTGCAGGACGGAGCCCCGTGCTGCCCACCATCTCCTCAGTAAAAAAAAGTGCCCCTTGCCCCCTGTGCCAAGGGGCCACAGAAATCCCCAGGGATAGCTTTAGATTTAGGTAGGGACAGGCTAGGGTTAAAAAAAAAAAAATTTTTTTTTTCTCAGCGTACCTCAGTGGGTGTCCGTGGGTCCGTAGCACCTTTAGCTGCGTGACCCAGGCCCTGCTGGGTCGCTGCGGTCTGCCGCCAGCCTTTTTTGGGGCGCAGATCTTTTTTTTTTTTTTTTTAAGCGTGTGTGCGGACCCTCTTAGTTATAAAAGAGCGGTCCGCCACCGTTTGTTAGAGCCCACCCTCCGCTGATCAGTCCCGTAGTACTGATCAGCGTTTTTTTTTTGTGGTGCCGGCGCTTTTTTTCGCGTTTTCTAGCGTTTTTTGCACCCATAGGCGGTCCGTGCCACCAGTAGCAGGCGTGTACTGTGTGGCCGGACCTTACCTGTGTGTGTCATAATTGCCTCCGACACCGAGAACTGCTCAGAGGACGATGAAGACCCCACCTTCCTTATTTCATCGTCCTCCTTATCATCTAGTTCAGATGATGAGCCACCAAGGCGGCGAACTCGCCGCCGTGCGGCGCCGCAAACCTCCTCTGCCCTTGACCCTGTGCCCCATGCTAGTATGAGTCCCCCTGGTGCTCATACTAGTGAAGCCCCCCAGCCAAGGTCACTGGTACCTCGTACCGGAGAACTTGACTGGGCTGAGCCAGCGGACCACGAGCCCGTGATTCCTGAGTTTGTTGGCGACTCAGGAATCAAGATAAACATCGCCGGGTTCACTGAAAAGGACTTTTTCGGTCATTTTTTCAGTGACGACTTTGTTAATCTAATGGTTACACAGACGAATCTGTACGCCCAACAGTTCGTCGCCGCTAACCCGGGCTCACTTTTAGCTAGACCCAGCGGCTGGACTCCAGTCGATGCAGCCGAAATGAGGACCTTTTGGGGCCTCGTGCTGCATATGGGTCTACTTAAAAAACCCAGTGTCAGGCAATATTGGAGTGGGGACATCCTGTACCAGACCCCGCTCTACAATATGGCCATGACACGTCCCCGGTTCGAGGCCATTCGGAGATATTTGCATTATGCTGATAATGCGGCATGTCCCCCCCGAACTGATCCCGCGTATGACCGCCTGTATAAAATCAGGCCGGTCATCAATCACTTCGGGGCCAGATTTTGGGAGGCCTATGTCCCTGGAAGGGAGGTCGCTATTGATGAGTCTCTCATCAGCTTTAAGGGGAGACTCAGCTTCCGGCAATACATCCCGACCAAGCGAGCGCGGTATGGCGTGAAGATGTATAAACTTTGCGAGAGTACCTCTGGGTACACTTGCAAGTTTATGGTGTATGAGGGACGAGATTCCCGCATTGAACCCCCAGATTGTTCCCCCACTCTGGGTGTTAGCGGGAAAATCGTTTGGGGCCTTTTGCACCCATTGCTAGATAAAGGTTACCACCTTTACGTGGATAACTTTTATACTAGTATCCCTCTCTTCACATCCCTCGCCGCCAGATCCACGGTCGCTTGTGGGACAGTCCGGAAGAATCAAAGAGGCCTTCCTTCCTATCCCCTGCAGACTCCTATCCCCCGGGGTGAGTCCCGTGCCTTTTCCCATGAGAACCTGTTGTTGGTCCGGTATAAGGACAAGAGGGATGTCCTTATGCTCACCACAATTCATGGGAATGGCAGCACCCCTGTCCCTGTGCGAGGTACCGTGGGACCGGTCCTCAAGCCCGATTGTATTCTGGACTACAATCGGTATATGGGGGGAGTTGATCTTTCTGATCAAGTCCTCAAGCCATATAATGCCATGCGGAAAACACACGTATGGTACAAAAAAGTTGCGGTCTACATGGTACAGGTTGCCATGTACAACGCTTTTGTACTGTACAAGTACGCTGGCAACACAGGGACATACCTGGAGTTCCAAGAGGAAGTTCTAAAGGCCCTCATCTTTGGTGACCGCCAAAGAGCGGGTCAGAGCACCTCTGGAACTTCAGGTCCCCGGATCGTCCCCGGCCAACACTTTCCATGTGTGATCCCCCACACTGGAAAGAAGTGACGATCTCAGAAGAAATGCAGAGTGTGTCGCAAGAGGGGGATTCGGAAGGACACCACCACTCAATGCGACACTTGCCCCGATCATCCGGGCCTCTGCATAGGCTGCTTCAGGGAGTATCACACTTCCATGGAGTACTAAATTTTCCATCCTTTGCCCTAATTTTCATTCCCCAAAATTCGACTCCAATGTACCAGTCCAGAGTACATTGTCTTCCAAATTTTATACCAACCCCCCCCCCCCAAAAAAAAAATGACAAAAAACACCTTTTTCCCAATACCCCCAATATTTTTTTATTTCTTCCCCCTAAAAAATGGGTCATGGGACACAGAGTCAACAGCATTGGAGGTTTGCAGTTGCCTCAAATGTGCAACGCTCTCTCTCCCCACCTGAGCGGGTTGCGCATTTGAGGTAACAGAATAGGGACGGCCCCATGCATCCCCTTCCCAGAATGATGATTCAGAGTATAGGGTTTGGGGCAGGCATCCTTTTTACTTTTGTACTCTGGTCATCATTCTGGGAAAATAATTGGCATATCAGTTCTAAAATTGCAATTTTCTTCCCCCCATAGTACTCTTTATCCATTCCTGGAAAATAAATGAAGGGAACACCCGTCTGTTCCAAATCTCCACTTCACCCTATACACCTTCCCTAGGGGGTGTACTGTTTGTAGTATTCTCACATGTGGGTGTTCCTTTCTTGTATTTTCCTCTGAATGTATGTAACTTTTAGGTCCGTAACAAACATCCGCCTCAAATGTGAAGAGTTCTCGCTAAGCTCAGTCGTATTTCCAGGCGACAATTCGGAGTCACATGTTAGTTGTTCCCAGAAAAATGAAGCAGAATATAGGTTGAAAATTGCAATTTTCAAAAGCTAACCTTCATCCATTCCTGGAAAATAAATTTAGGAAACACCCGTGCGTTCAAAATGTTCTCTTTACCCCTATACCCATTCCCCAGGGTGGGTACTTTCTGTAATGGTGTCACATGTGGGTGTTTCATTTTTGTATTTTCCTCGGAATGTATGTAACCGTCAGCTACTGATATGCCATAGGCCACAAATACAAAGTGACCTCTATGACTTCTGAGCCTTGTTGTGCGCCCGTCCAGCACGTTACCCCATATGTGGATGTATTTTTATAGTCAGGGGGAAAAGCCCTCCAAAATTTGTAACCCAATTCCTCATATTACCCCTTGTGAAAATGTAAAAAATTGGGCAACCCAAGCATTTTATTGTAAAAAAAAAAATCTAATTTTTCAATTTATGGCCCACTTTTCAAAAAACCTATGAGGTGTTATTTCCCGCTGTACCCCTTGTTATGTTCATTGAGGGGTGTAGTTTCCAAAATGGTGTCACATGTGTTTTTTTTTATGTTGGGTACTTTATAAATGCACATGACCCCCGACTTCAATTTCAACAAAATTTTCACTCCTTCCATTCATAGCATTGTAGTGCGTCCACAGAGCAATTTACATCCACATATGGGGTATTTTTTTTCTCAGACAAAATTGTTCTTCAAATTTTGGGGGCCTTTTGCCCTATTACCCAATGTGAAAATGAAACATTTGGGGTAACGCTATCAATCTAGTGAAAAGAAATCAAATTTTTCACTTTTATGGCCCACTGTTCAAAAAACCTGTGAGGTGTAAGTACTCACTGTAACACTGTTACATTCCCCGAGGGGTCTAGTTTCCAAAATGGTATGCCATGTGTTTTTTTTTTTGCTGTCCTGGCACCATAGGGGCTTCCTAAATGCGGCATGCCCCCAGAGCAAAATTTGTAACTCCTTCTCTTCTGAGACCTGTAGTGCGCCAGCAGAGCCCTTTTCACCCCCGTATGGGGTGTTTTCTGAATCGGGAGAAATTGGGCTTCAAATTTTGGGGGGTATTTTCTGCTTTAACCCTTTGTAAAAATGTAAAATTTTTGAGAAACCAAGCATTTTAGGTAAAAAATATACATTTTTTTTTTACATATGCAAAAGTCTTGAAACCCCTGTGGGGTATTAAGGTTCACTTTACCCCTTGTTACATTCCCCAAGGGGTCTAGTTTCCAAAATGGTATGCCATGTGTTTTTTTTTTTTGCTGTCCTGGCACCACAGGGGCTTCCTAAATGCGGCATGCCCCCAGAGCAAAATTTGCTTCCAAAAAGCCAAACGTGACTCCTTCTCTTCTGAGACCTGTAGTGCGCCAGCAGAGCACTTTTCACCCCCATATGGGGTGTTTTCTGAATCGGGAGAAATTGGGCTTCAAATTTTGGGGGGTATTTTCTGCTTTAACCCTTTGTAAAAATGTAACATTTTTGAGAAACCAAGCATTTTAGGTAAAAAATATAAAAAATTTTTACATATGCAAAAGTCGTGAAACCCCTGTGGGGTATTAAGGTTCACTTTACCCCTTGTTACATTCCCCAAGGGGTCTAGTTTCCAAAATGGTATGCCATGTGTTTATTTTTTTGCTGTCCTGGCACCACAGGGGCTTCCTAAATGCGGCATGCCCCCAGAGCAAAATTTGCTTCCAAAAAGCCAAACGTGACTCCTTCTCTTCTGAGACCTGTAGTGCACCAGCAGAGCACTTTTCACCCCCATATGGGGTGTTTTCTGAATCAGGAGAAATTGGGCTTCAAATTTTGGGGGGTATTTTCTGCTTTAACCCTTTGTAAAAATGTAAACTTTTTGAGAAACCAAGCATTTTAGGTAAAAAATATACATTTTTTTTTACATATGCAAAAGTCGTGAAACCCCTGTGGGGTATTAAGGTTCACTTTACCCCTTGTTACATTCCCCAAGGGGTCTAGTTTCCAAAATGGTATGCCATGTGTTTTTTTTTTTTTGCTGTCCTGGCACCACAGGGGCTTCCTAAATGCGGCATGCCCCCAGAGCAAAATTTGCTTCCAAAAAGCCAAATGTGACTCCTTCTCTTCTGAGACCTGTAGTGCGCCAGCAGAGCACTTTTCACCCCCATATGGGGTGTTTTCTGAATCGGGAGAAATTGGGCTTCAAATTTTGGGGGGTATTTTCTGCTTTAACCCTTTGTAAAAATGTAAAATTTTTGAGAAACCAAGCATTTTAGGTAAAAAATATAAATTTTTTTTTACATATGCAAAAGTCGTGAAACCCCTGTGGGGTATTAAGGTTCACTTTACCCCTTGTTACATTCCCCAAGGGGTCTAGTTTCCAAAAT
Organism: Hyla sarda; assembly: GCF_029499605.1. Lineage (NCBI taxonomy): Eukaryota > Metazoa > Chordata > Amphibia > Anura > Hylidae > Hyla > Hyla sarda. The sequence goes on along the minus strand of NC_079190.1, from coordinate 301,988,276 downwards.
GGTATGCCATGTGGTTTTTTTTGCTGTCCTGGCAACACAGGGGCTTCCTAAATGCGGCATGCCCCCAGAGCAAAATTTGCTTCCAAAAAGCCAAATGTGACTCCTTCTCTTCTGAGACCTGTAGTGCGCCAGCAGAGCACTTTTCACCCCCATATGGGGTGTTTTCTGAATCGGGAGAAATTGGGCTTCAAATTTTGGGGGGTATTTTCTGCTTTAACCCTTTGTAAAAATGTAACATTTTTGAGAAACCAAGCATTTTAGGTAAAAAATATAAAATTTTTTTTACATATGCAAAAGTCGTGAAACCCCTGTGGGGTATTAAGGTTCACTTTACCCCTTGTTACATTCCCCAAGGGGTCTAGTTTCCAAAATGGTATGCCATGTGTTTATTTTTTTGCTGTCCTGGCACCACAGGGGCTTCCTAAATGCGGCATGCCCCCAGAGCAAAATTTGCTTCCAAAAAGCCAAACGTGACTCCTTCTCTTCTGAGACCTGTAGTGCACCAGCAGAGCACTTTTCACCCCCATATGGGGTGTTTTCTGAATCAGGAGAAATTGGGCTTCAAATTTTGGGGGGTATTTTCTGCTTTAACCCTTTGTAAAAATGTAAACTTTTTGAGAAACCAAGCATTTTAGGTAAAAAATATACATTTTTTTTTTACATATGCAAAAGTCGTGAAACCCCTGTGGGGTATTAAGGTTCACTTTACCCCTTGTTACATTCCCCAAGGGGTCTAGTTTCCAAAATGGTATGCCATGTGTTTTTTTTTTTTGCTGTCCTGGCACCACAGGGGCTTCCTAAATGCGGCATGCCCCCAGAGCAAAATTTGCTTCCAAAAAGCCAAATGTGACTCCTTCTCTTCTGAGACCTGTAGTGCGCCAGCAGAGCACTTTTCACCCCCATATGGGGTGTTTTCTGAATCGGGAGAAATTGGGCTTCAAATTTTGGGGGGTATTTTCTGCTTTAACCCTTTGTAAAAATGTAAAATGTTTGAGAAACCAAGCATTTTAGGTAAAAAATATACATTTTTTTTTACATATGCAAAAGTCGTGAAACCCCTGTGGGGTATTAAGGTTCACTTTACCCCTTGTTACATTCCCCAAGGGGTCTAGTTTCCAAAATGGTATGCCATGTGTTTTTTTTTGCTGTCCTGGCAACACAGGGGCTTCCTAAATGCGGCATGCCCCCAGAGCAAAATTTGCTTCCAAAAAGCCAAATGTGACTCCTTCTCTTCTGAGACCTGTAGTGCGCCAGCAGAGCACTTTTCACCCCCATATGGGGTGTTTTCTGGATCGGGAGAAATTGGGCTTCAAATTTTGGGGGGTATTTTCTGCTTTAACCCTTTGTAAAAATGTAAAATTTTTGAGAAATCAAGCATTTTAGGTAAAAAATATACATTTTTTTTTTACATATGCAAAAGTCGTGAAACCCCTGTGGGGTATTAAGGTTCACTTTACCCCTTGTTACATTCCCCAAGGGGTCTAGTTTACAAAATGGTATGCCATGTGGGTTTTTTTTGCTGTCCTGGCACCACAGGGGCTTCCTAAATGCGGCATGCCCCCAGAGCAAAATTTGCTTCCAAAAAGCCAAATGTGACTCCTTCTCTTCTGAGACCTGTAGTGCGCCAGCAGAGCACTTTTCACCCCCCATATGGGGTGTTTTCTGAATCGGGAGAAATTGGGCTTCAAATTTTGGGGGGTATTTTCTGCTTTAACCCTTTGTAAAAATGTAAAATGTTTGAGAAACCAAGCATTTTAGGTAAAATATATATATATTTTTTTACATATGCAAAAGTCGTGAAACCCCTGTGGGGTATTAAGGTTCACTTTACCCCCTGTTACGTTCCTCAAGGGGTCTAGTTTCCAAAATGGTATGCCATGTGTTTTTTTTTTTGCTGTCCTGGCACCATAGGGGCTTCCTAAATGCAGCATGCCCCCAGAGCAAAATTTGCTTGCAGAAAGCCAAATGTGACTACTCCTCTTCTGAGACCTGCAGTGCGCCAGCAGAGCACTTTTCACCCCCATATGGGGTGTTTTCTGAATCGGGAGAAATTGGGCTTCAAATTTGGGGGGGTATTTTCTGCTTTAACCCTTTGTAAAAATGTCAAATTTTTGAGAAACCAAGCATTTTAGGTAAAAAATTTATATATTTTTTTACATATGCAAAAGTCGTGAAACCCCTGTGGGGTATTAAGGTTCACTTTACCCCTTGTTACATTCCCCAAGGGGTCTAGTTTCCAAAATGGTATGCCATGTGTTTTTGTGTTGCTGTTTTGACACCCTAGGGGCTTCCTAAAGGTGACATGCCCCCCTAAAACCAATTCAGAAAAACGTACTCTCCAAAATCCCCTTGTCGCTCCTTCCCTTCTGAGCCCTCTACTGTGCCCGCCGAACAATTAACATAGACATATGAGGTATGTGCTTACTCGAAAAAAATTGGGCTACAAATATAAGTATAAATTTTCTCCTTTCACCCCTTGCAAAAATTCAGAAATTGGGTCTACAAGAACATGCGAGTGTAAAAAATGAAGATTTAGAATTTTCTCCTTCACTTTGCTGCTATTCCTGTGAAACACCTAAAGGGTTAAAACACTTACTGAATGTCATTTTGAATACTTTGGGGGGTGCAGTTTTTATAATGGGGTCATTAATGGGGTATTTCTAATATGAAGACCCTTCAATTCCACTTCAAACCTGAACTGGTCCCTGAAAAATATCGAATCTGAAAATTTTGTGAAAAATTTGAAAATTGCTGCTGAACTTTGAAGCCCTCTGGTGTCTTCCAAAAGTAAAAACACGTCAATTTTATGATGCAAACATAAAGTAGACATATTGTATATGTGTTCCAAAAAATATATATTTTGAATATCCATTTTCCTTACAAGCTGAGAGCTTCAAAGTTAGAAAAATGCTAAATTTTCATTTTTTTCATCAAATTTTGGGATTTTTCACCAAGAAAGGATGCAAGTTACCACAAAATTTTACCAGTCTGTTAAAGTAGAATGTGTCACGAAAAAACAATCTCGGAATCAGATTGATAACTAAAAGCATTCCAGAGTTATTAATGTTTAAAGTGACAGTGGTCAGAATTGCAAAAAAGGGCTCAGTCCTTAAGGTGAAAAAGGGCTCAGTCCTTAAGGGGTTAAAAAAGTATTTCCATCTCTCTCTCTCTCTATATGTATATATATATATATATATATATATATATATATATATATTTAAAAGAAAAAAAATTATATATATATATATATATATATATAGAGAGAGAGAGAGAGAGAGAGAGAGAGAGAGAGAAATATATATAGAGATAGATGGGTGGATAGATAGATAGATAGATAGATAGATACACATACATTCATACATACATATGTGTGTATTGTTGGAGTTGTAAATATGGGTGCACTTGACAAACTCAGTGCGGCTATTCCCCATTGAAAGATTGTTGCATCCAGGACCCTTAGCACTGTGATATGCTACTCAATACCACTGGCATGGCCAGGTGTAAACAACATCTGACCTTTGTTGTGTATGTAACCATGGAGATTGTGATGTCGCCTAGGCCCACCAAAGAACAGCCTTGTCAGAAGCAGCACTGCCATGAGCAGAAGCAGCAGCACCATAGGTTGTCAAATAAGCTGGATTTAACCAAGACAAGTGAGTCCAATAGGATGCAGGTATGTCCTCTATCCTTACAGCTTCCCGTGGCTGTTATTTTTATACCGTTTGGGGAAAGCCAAGGAGGCGTCAGCAGGCAACACAGGTAAGTGTGTGCTTGTGTGTGTGTGTGTGTGTGTGTGTGTTTCCTATGCAGATCCTAAACCCAGTATCAAATGCAAGTAGGAGGAGTAAGAAGGGTTCCTGCCAAAGCCAGGTTATGGATTGCATTTAAAAATGGTCCATCAGAGTGAAATGGACTCCCATCTTCCTGCTTAGCAATAATGATATGTGTTTAGGGTCTGCTGTGTGTACTGGTGGGTGACTGCCACCTAGCCAGAGTGTGTATGGGAGGCTGCCAGCCAGCCTTCCTTCCTACAAGTAGTGATGGTGCATGTGAAGGGGACAGCGTTGGTTCCTCCCCTTTCACAGTTATCACTTCTCATCCTTCCTTTTGGCTGGTATCAAATGTGGTGTCTGTTTATAACAGTTTAATATCTGATATGTCCCCTATCTGGTAGCATATATTAAGTGCACCACCAGGTTTCAGTGTTGGAAAGAAAGATTACCTGTTTATTTGCTGCTGCTGCTGCAGCTGCTTGCTGGCTAGTCCAGTGGGCCCCTACTGCAGGCAAAAGACAATAGGTGGTGCCTATGTGCCTAGGTGGATAGGACATCAGCTATGAGGCATTTGTTTGTACAAACTGCTGCTCACAACTAATGTTGTAATATAGTGTCTCCATCTGCTGGTGGTATTGAATAAGCAATAGTGCAATGATAGGGTCTGAAAAATAAGAAGCAGCAGCATAGGAAAAACGGAGGAAAGAAGGGAAACATGGAGAGAAGAAAACAAAGAAGGTAAAAAAAAAGGTGAAAACATGTTTAAAAAAGTAATTCCATCTCTCTCTCTCTCTATATGTATACATATATATACATATATATATATATATATATATATATATATATATATATATATATAAAGAGAGAGAGATATAAATATATATAGAGATAGATGGATAGATAGATAGATAGATAGATACACATACATACATACATACATACATATGTGTGTATTGTTGGAGTTGCAAACATGGGTGCACTTGACAAACTCAGTGCGGCTATTCCCCATTGAAAGATTGTTGCATCCAGGACCCTTAGCACTGTGATATGCTACTCAATACCACTGGCATGGCCAGGTGTAAACAACATCTGACCTTTGTTGTGTATGTAACCATGGAGATTGCGATGTCGCCTAGGCCCACCAAAGAACAGCCTTGTCAGAAGCAGCACTGCCATGAGCAGAAGCAGCAGCACCATAGGTTGTCAAATAAGCTGGATTTAACCAAGACAAGTGAGTCCAATAGGATGCAGGTATGTCCTCTATCCTTACAGATTCCCGTGGCTGTTGGTTTTATACCGTTTGGGGACAGCCAAGGGGGCGTCAGCAGGCAACACAGGTAAGTGTGTGCTTGTGTGTGTGTGTGTGTGTGTTTCCTTTGCAGATCCTAAACCCAGTATCAAATGCAAGTAGGAGGAGTAAGAAGGGTTCCTGCCAAAGCCAGGTTATGGATTGCATTTAAAAATGGTCCATCAGAGTGAAATGGACTCCCATCTTCCTGCTTAGCAATAATGATATGGGTTTAGGGTCTGCTGTGTGTACTGGTGGGTGACTGCCACCCAGCCAGAGTGTGTATGGGTGGCTGCCAGCCAGCCTCCCTTCCTACAAGTAGTGATGGTGCATGTGAAGTGGACAGCGTTGGTTCCTCCCCTTTCACAGTTATCACTTCTCATCCTTCCTTTTGGCTGGTATCAAATGTGGTGTCTGTTTATATCAGTTTAATATCTGATATGTCCCCTATCTGGTAGCATATATTAAGTGCACCACCAGGTTTCAGTGTTGGAAAGAAAGATTACCTGTTTATTTGCTGCTGCTGCAGCTGCTTGCTGGCTAGTCCAGCGGGCCCCTACTGCAGGCAAAAGACAATAGGTGGTGCCTATGTGCCTAGGTGGATAGGACATCAGCTATGAGGCATTTGTTTGTACAAACTGCTGCTCACAACTAATGTTGTAATATAGTGTCTCCATCTGCTAGTGGTATTGAATAAGCAATAGTGCAATGATAGGGTCTGAAAAAGGAGAAAAATAAGAAGCAGCAGCATAGGAAAAAAGGAGGAAAGAAGGGAAACATGGAGAGAAGAAAACAAAGAAGGTAAAAAAACAAGGTGAAAACATGTTTAAAAAAGTATTTCCATCTCTCTCTCTCTCTATATGTATATATATATATATATATATATATATATATATTTAAAAGAGAAGAAAAAAAAAAAAAAAAAAAAAATATATATATATATATATATATATATATATAGAGAGAGAGAGAGAGTAAGAGATAAATATATATAGAGATAGATGGATAGATAGATAGATAGATACACATACATACATACATACATACATACATATGTGTGTATTGTTGGAGTTGCAAACATGGGTGCACTTGACAAACTCAGTGCGGCTATTCCCCATTGAAAGATTGTTGCATCCAGGACCCTTAGCACTGTGATATGCTACTCAATACCACTGGCATGGCCAGGTGTAAACAACATCTGACCTTTGTTGTGTATGTAACCATGGAGATTGTCATGTCGCCTAGGCCCACCAAAGAACAGCCTTGTCAGAAGCAGCACTGCCATGAGCAGAAGCAGCTGCACCATAGGTTGTCAAATAAGCTGGATTTAACCAAGACAAGTGAGTCCAATAGGATGCAGGTATGTCCTCTATCCTTACAGCTTCCCGTGGCTGTTGGTTTTATACCGTTTGGGGACAGCCAAGGAGGCGTCAGCAGGCAACACAGGTAAGTGTGTGCTTGTGTGTGTGTGTGTGTGTGTTTCCTATGCAGATCCTAAACCCAGTATCAAATGCAAGTAGGAGGAGTAAGAAGGGTTCCTGCCAAAGCCAGGTTATGGATTGCATTTAAAAATGGTCCATCAGAGTGAAATGGACTCCCATCTTCCTGCTTAGCAATAATGATATGGGTTTAGGGTCTGCTGTGTGTACTGGTGGGTGACTGCCACCCAGCCAGAGTGTGTATGGGAGGCTGCCAGCCAGCCTCCCTTCCTACAAGTAGTGATGGTGCATGTGAAGGGGACAGTGTTGGTTCCTCCCCTTTCACAGTTATCACTTCTCATTCTTACTTTTGGCTGGTATCAAATGTGGTGTCTGTTTATATCAGTTTAATATCTGATGTGTCCCCTATCTGGTAGCATATATTAAGTGCACCACCAGGTTTCAGTGTTGGAAAGAAAGATTACCTGTTTATTTGCTGCTGCTGCAGCTGCTTGCTGGCTAGTCCAGTGGGCCCCTACTGCAGGCAAAAGACAATAGGTTGTGCCTAGGTGGATAGGACATCAGCTATGAGGCATTTGTTTGTACAAACTGCTGCTCACAACTAATGTTGTAATATAGTGTCTCCATCTGCTGGTGGTATTGAATAAGCAATAGTGCAATGATAGGGTCTGAAAAAGAAGAAGCAGCAGCATAGGAAAAAAGGAGGAAAGAAGGAAAACATGAAGAGAAGAAAAAAAAGAAGGTAAAAATGAGGTGAAAACATGTTTAAAAAAGTATTTCCATCTCTCTCTCTCTCTATATGTATATACATATATATATATATATATATATATATATATTTAAAAGAAAAAATATATATATATACATATATACATAGTTACATAGTTACATAGTTACATAGTTAGTACGGTCGAAAAAAGACATATGTCCATCAAGTTCAACCAGGGAATTAAGGGGTAGGGGTGTGGCGCGATATTGGGGAAGGGATGAGATTTTATATTTCTTCATAAGCATTAATCTTATTTTGTTCCAGGAATGTATCTAATCCTGTTTTAAAGCTGTTAATTGTTCCTGCTGTGACCAGTTCCTGAGGTAGACCGTTCCATAAATTCACAGTCCTCACGGTAAAGAAGGCGTGTCGCCCCTTGAGACTAAACTTTTTCTTCTCCAGACGGAGGGAGTGCCCCCTCGTCCTTTGGGGGGGTTTAACCTGGAACAGTTTTTCTCGATATTTTTTGTATGGGCCATTAATATACTTATATACGTTTATCATATCCCCCCCTTAAACGTCTCTTCTCAAGACTAAACAATTGTAACTCCTTTAATCGCTCCTCATAGCTAAGATGTTCCATGCCCCATATTAGTTTAGTCGCGCGTCTCTGCACCCTTTCCAACTCCGCAGTGTCCCTTTTATGGACAGGTGCCCAAAACTGAACAGCATATTCCAGGTAAGGCCGTACCAATGATTTATAAAGGGGGAGTATTATGTCCCTGTCCCTTGAGTCCATGCCTCTTTTGATACATGACAATATCCTGCCGGCTTTGGAAGCAGCCGCCTGACATTGCATGCTATTCTGTAGTCTGTGATCTACAAGTACACCCAGATCCTTCTCTACCAGTGACTCTGCCAGTTTAATCCCCCCTAAGACATACGATGCATGCAGGTTATTAGTACCCAGATGCATAACTTTGCATTTATCCACATTGAACCTCATTTGCCAAGTGGATGCCCAGACACTAAGTCTATCCAAGTCATCTTGTAACTTATGCACATCCTCTATAGACTGTACTGTGCTACAAAGCTTGGTGTCATCTGCAAAGATAGAAACAGAGCTGTTAATACCATCCTCTATATCATTGATAAATAAATTAAACAACAGCAGTCCCAGTACTGAACCTTGGGGTACACCACTAATAACCGGGGACCAATCAGAGTACGAATCATTGACCACCACTCTCTGGGTGCGATCCATGAGCCAGTGTTCAATCCAGTTACAAACTAAAATTGCCAAACCCAAAGACCTTAACTTACCTGTCAGACGTCTATGAGGGACAGTATCAAACGCTTTAGCAAAATCCAGAAACACTATATCCACAGCCATTCCTCTGTCAAGGCTTCTACTCACCTCTTCATAAAAGCAAATTAGATTGGTTTGACAACTTCTATCCTTAGTAAACCCATGCTGGCTATCACTTATAATACAATTATCCCCTATGTATTCCTGTATGTAATCCCTTATAAGTCCTTCAAACTATTTACCCACAATGCACGTTAAACTTACCGGTCTATAGTTTCCTGGGGAAGACCTAGAGCCCTTTTTGAAGATTGGCACCACATTCGCCTTGCGCCAGTCCCTTGGCACAATACCAGACACCAGAGAATCTCTAAATATCATGAACAGGGGTACAGATATTACTGAACTTACCTCTCTAAGAACTCTTGGGTGTAGTCCATCCGGTCCTGGGGATTTGCTTACATTTATATCACTTAACTTACCTTGTACCATCTCTACATTAAGCCAGTTCAGTACATTACATGATGTGTTACCAGCACTGACCTGGCCAATGTCAGCTCCTTCTTCCATAGTGTATACAGAACTAAAGAACCCATTCAGTAGCTCCGCCTTCTCTTGATCGCCTGTGAGAACCTCCCCATTATCATTATTAAGGGGTCCTACATGCTCTGTCCTTGGTTTTTTTGCATTTATATATCTAAAAAAATATTTAGGATTAGTTTTGCTTTCTTTGGCCACCTGTCTCTCATTTTGAATTTTTGCTGTTTTTATAACATTTTTACAGATTTTATTAAGCTCTTTGTACTGTTTAAATGTTATAGCTGACCCATCAGATTTGTATTTTTTGAAGGCTATTTTTTTGTTGTTTATTGCTCTTTTAACATCATGTGTCAGCCATGTAGGATTTAGTTTTAATCGTTTATATTTGTTCCCCTTTGGTATATATTTAGCTGTATAGTTATTTAGAGTTGATTTAAAGATGTCCCATTTACCTTCTGTATCAGTATTTGACAACACCTCCCCCCAGTCTATGTCCTGTAGTGCAGCCCTCAGCCCAGGGAAATTTGCCTTTTTAAAGTTATATGTTTTTGCCTTCCCCGCCTGTCTTTGTTTTCTACATTTTAAGTCAAAAGTAACTATATTGTGGTCGCTATTACCAAGGTTTACCCGCACAGTTACATTACCAACCAGCTCTGCGTTGTTGGAAATGATCAGATCCAACAAGGCATCACTTCTTGTTGGGTCCTCCACAAACTGGCCCATAAAATTATCCTGCAATAAATTTAGGAATTGTCGCCCCTTTGTAGTTTTAGCCAACCCCGGACCCCAATCTATATCTGGATAGTTAAAATCTTCCATTATTACCACTGTACCTGCCCGAGCGGCCCTCTCTATTTGTTTATGAAGCCGAACTTCTATCTCTTCAGTGATATTAGGGGGTCTGTAGATTACACCAAATACTATTTTTTCAGTATTTCCCTCCTTTTGTAATTCTACCCACAATGATTCCACCTCCTCAGAATCATCACACACTATGGCATCGTTCACACTGACTTTTCATACATATAGAGAGAGAGATAAATATATATAGAGATAGATGGGTGGATAGATAGATAGATAGATAGATAGATAGATATAGATACACATAGATACACATACATACATACATACATACATATGTGTGTATTGTTGGAGTTGCAAACATGGGTGCACTTGACAAACTCAGTGCGGCTATTCCCCATTGAAAGATTGTTGCATCCAGGACCCTTAGCACTGTGATATGCTACTCAATACCACTGGCATGGCCAGGTGTAAACAACATCTGACCTTTGTTGTGTATGTAAGCATGGAGATTGTGATGTCGCCTAGGCCCACCAAAGAACAGCCTTGTCAGAAGCAGCACTGCCATGAGCAGAAGCAGCAGCACCATAGGTTGTCAAATAAGCTGAATTTAACCAAGACAAGTGAGTCCAATAGGATGCAGGTATGCCCTCTATCCTTACAGCTTCCCGTGGCTGTTGGTTTTATACCGTTTGGGGACAGCCAAGGAGGCGTCAGCAGGCAACACAGGTAAGTGTGTGCTTGTGTGTGTGTGTGTGTGTGTTTCCTATGCAGATCCTAAACCCAGTATCAAATGCAAGTAGGAGGAGTAAGAAGGGTTCCTGCCAAAGCCAGGTTATGGATTGCATTTAAAAATGGTCCATCAGAGTGAAATGGACTCCCATCTTCCTGTTTAGCAATAATGATATGGGTTTAGGGTCTGCTGTGTGTACTGGTGGGTGACTGCCACCCAGCCAGAGTGTGTATGGGAGGCTGCCAGCCAGCCTCCCTTCCTACAAGTAGTGATGGTGCATGTGAAGGGGACAGCGTTGGTTCCTCCCCTTTCACAGTTATCACTTCTCAACCTTCCTTTTGGCTGGTATCAAATGTGGTGTCTGTTTATATCAGTTTAATATCTGATATGTCCCCTATCTGGTAGCATATATTAAGTTCACCACCAGGTTTCAGTGTTGGAAAGAAAGATTACCTGTTTATTTGCTGCTGCTGCTGCTGCAGCTGCTTGCTGGCTAGTCCAGTGGGCCCCTACTGCAGGCAAAAGACAATAGGTGGTGCCTATGTGCCTAGGTGGATAGGACATCAGCTATGAGGCATTTGTTTGTACAAACTGCTGCTCACAACTAATGTTGTAATATAGTGTCTCCATCTGCTGGTGGTATTGAATAAGCAATAGTGCAATGATAGGGTCTGAAAAATAAGAAGCAGCAGCAGCATAGAAAAAAAGGAGGAAAGAAGGTAAAAATGAGGTGAAAACATGTGTAAAAAAGTATTTCCATCTCTCTCTCTCTCTCTCTCTCTATATATATATATATACATATATATATATATATATTTAAAAGAAAAAAAATGATATATATATATACATATATATATATACATATAGAGAGAGAGAGAGAGATAAATATATATAGAGATAGATGAGTGGATAGATAGATAGATACACATACATACATACATACATACATACATATGTGTGTATTGTTGGAGTTGCAAACATGGGTGCACTTGACAAACTCAGTGCGGCTATTCCCCATTGAAAGATTGTTGCATCCAGGACCCTTAGCACTGTGATATGCTACTCAATACCACTGGCATGGCCAGGTGTAAACAACATCTGACCTTTGTTGTGTATGTAACCATGGAGATTGTGATGTCGCCTAGGCCCACCAAAGAACAGCCTTGTCAGAAGCAGCACTGCCATGAGCAGAAGCAGCAGCACCATAGGTTGTCAAATAAGCTGGATTTAACCAAGACAAGTGAGTCCAATAGGATGCAGGTATGTCCTCTATCCTTACAGCTTCCCGTGGCTGTTGGTTTTATACCGTTTGGGGACAGCAAAGGAGGCGTCAGCAGGCAACACAGGTAAGTGTGTGCTTGTGTGTGTGTGTTTCCTATGCAGATCCTAGACCCAGTATCAAATACAAGTAGGAGGAGTAAGAAGGGTTCCTGCCAAAGCCAGGTTATGGATTGCATTTAAAAATGGTCCATCAGAGTGAAATGGACTCCCATCTTCCTGCTTAGCAATAATGATATGGGTTTAGGGTCTGCTGTGTGTACTGGTGGGTGACTGCCACCCAGCCAGAGTGTGTATGGGAGGCTGCCAGCCAGCCTCCCTTCCTACAAGTAGTGATGGTGCATGTGAAGGGGACAGCGTTGGTTCCTCCCCTTTCACAGTTATCACTTCTCATCCTTCCTTTTGGCTGGTATCAAATGTGGTGTCTGTTTATATCAGTTTAATATCTGATATGTCCCCTATCTGGTAGCATATATTAAGTGCACAACCAGGTTTCAGTGTTGGAAAGAAAGATTACCTGTTTATTTGCTGCTGCAAGCGAGCCAGATAAGAGAGGGAGCCAGATGTGAGAGCGAGCAAGCCAGATATGAGAGCGAGCCAGATAAGAGAGCGAACCAGACAAGAGAGCAAGCGAGCGAGCCAGATATGAGAGCGAGCGAGCCAGACATGAGAGCAAGCGAGCCAGATATGAGAGCAAGCGAGTGAGCCAGATATGCGAGCGAGCAAGCCATATAAGAGAGCGAGCCAGACAAGAGAGCAAGCAAGCGAGCCAGATATGAGAGTGAGTGAGCCAGACATAAGAGCAAGCGAGCGAACCAGATGTGAGAGCGAGCGAGCCAGATATGCGAGCGAGCCATATAAGAGAGCGAGACAGACAAGTGAGCAAGAGAGCCAGATATAAGAGCAAGCCAGATATGAGAGTGAGCCAGATAAGAGAGCAAGCGAGTGAGCCAGATATGCGAGCGAGCAAGCCATATAAGAGAGCGAGCCAGACAAGAGAGCAAGCAAGCGAGCCAGATATGAGAGTGAGTGAGCCAGACATAAGAGCAAGCGAGCGAACCAGATGTGAGAGCGAGCGAGCCAGATATGCGAGCGAGCCATATAAGAGAGCGAGACAGACAAGTGAGCAAGAGAGCCAGATATAAGAGCAAGCCAGATATGAGAGTGAGCCAGATAAGAGAGCGAGCCAAACTAGAGAGCAAGTGAGCGTGCCAGATATGAGAGCGAGCGAGCCAGATATGAGAGCAAGTGAGCGAGCCAGATATGATAGCGAGCGAGCCAGATATGCGAGCAAGCGAGCCAGATATGTGAGAGAGAGAGCCAGACAAGAGAGCATGCGAGCGAGCCAGATATGAGAGCAAGCGAGCAAGCCAGATATGAGAGCAAGCGAGCAAGCCAGATATGAGAGCGAGAGAGCCAGATAAGAGAGCAAGCGAGCGAGCCAGATATGCGAGCAAGCCAGATATGAGAGCAAGCGAGCGAGCCAGATATGCGAGCAAGCCAGATATGAGAGCAAGCGAGTGATCCAGATATGAGAGCGAGCGAGCCAGACATGAGAGCAAGCAAGCGAGCCAGATATGTTAGCGAGCGAGCGAGCGAGACATGAGAGCAAGCGAGCGAGCCAGATATGAGACCGAGCTAGCCAGATATGCGAGTGAACCAGATAAGAGAGCGAACCAGACAAGAGAGCAAGCGAGCGAGCCAGATATGAGAGCGAGCGAGCCAGACATGAGAGCAAGCGAGCGAGCCAGATATGAGAGCGAGTGAACCAGATATGAGAGCGAGCGAGCCAGACATGAGCGCAAGCGAGCGAGCCAGATATGAGAGTGAGCCAGATAAGAGAGCGAACCAGATAAGAGAGCAAGCGAGCGAGCCAGATATGAGAGCGAGCGAGCCAAACATGAGAGCAAGCGAGTGAGCCAGATATGAGAGCAAGCGAGCCAGACATGATAGCAAATGAGCCAGACATGATAGCAAACGAGCCAGACAAGAGCGCAAGCGAGCAAGCCAGATATGAGAGAAGCGAGTTAGCCAGATATGCGAGCGAGCCATATAAGAGAGCGAGCCAGACAAGAGAGCAAGCGAGCGAGCCAGATATGAGAGCAAGCGAGCGAGCCAGATGTGAGAGCGAGCGAGCAAGATATGCAAGCGAGCCAGATAAGATTGCGAGCCAGACAAGAGAGCAGCGAGCGAACCAGATATGAGAGCAAGCGAGCAAGCCAGATGTGAGAGCGAGCGAGGCAGATAAGAGAGCGAGCCAGACAATTAAGCAAGCGAGCGAGCAAGATATGAGAGCAAGCGAGCGATCCAGATATGCGATCGAGCCAGACATGAGAGCGAGCGAGCCAGATATGAGAGCAAGCGAGCGAGCCAGATATGCGAGTGAACCAGATAAGAGAGCGAGCAAGACAAGAGAGCAAGCGAGCGAGCCAGATATGAGAGCAAGCGAGCGAGCCAGATATGAGAGCAAGCGGGAAAGCCCGATATGAGAGCATGCCAGATAAGAGAGCTAACAAGACAAGAGAGCAAGCGAGCGAGACAGATATGAGAGCGAGCGAGCCAGACAAGAGAGCAAGCGAGCGAGCCAGATATGAGAGCCAGCGAGCGAGCCAGATATGAGAGCGTGCCAGATAAGAGAGCGAGCCAGACAAGAGAGCAAGCGAGCGAGCCAGATATGAAAGCGAGCGAGCCAGACATGAGAACAAGCGAGCGATCTTGATATGAGAGCGAGCGAGCCAGGCATCAGAGTAAGTGAGCGAGCCAGATATGAGAGCGAGCGAGCCAGACATGAGAGCGAGCGAGTAAGATATGAGAGCGAGCGAGTAAGATATGAGAGCGAGCGAGCCAGATATGCGAGCAAGCGAGCCAGATAAGAGAGCGAGCCAGACAAGAGAGCAAGCGAGCGAGCCAGACAAGAGAGCAAGCGAGCGAACCAGATATGAAAGCGAGTGAGCTAGACAGGAGAGCAAGTGAGCGAGCCAGATATGAGAGCAAGTGAGCCAGCCAGATATGAGAGCGAGCGAGCCAGATAAGAGCTCGAGCAAGACAAGAGAGCAAACGAGCTAGCCAGATATGAAAGCAAGCAAGCTAGCCAGATATGAGAGAAAGCGAGCGAGCCAGATTTGAAAGTGAGCGAGCCAGATATGCGAGCGAGCCAGATAAGAGAGCGAGCCAGACAAGAGAGCAAGCAAACGAGCCAGATATGAGAGCAAGCGAGCAAGCCAGATATGAGAGCGAGCGAGCCAGACATGAGAGCGAGCGAGTAAGATATGAGAGCGAGCAAACCAGATATGCGAGCGAGCGAGCTAGATAAGAGAGCGAGCCAGACAAGAGAGCAAGCGAGCGAGCCAGATGTGAGAGCGAGCGAGCCAGATATGCGAGCGAGCCATAAAAGAGAGCGAGACAGAAAAGAGAGCAAGCGAGCGAGCCAGATATGAGAGCAAGCTAGCAAGCCAGATATGAGAGCGAGCCAGATAAGAGAGCGAGCCAGACAAGAGAGCAAGCGAGCGAGCCAGATATGAGAGCAAGCGAGCCAGCTAGATGTGAGAGCGAGCGAGCCAGATATGTGAGCGAGCCAGATAAGAGAGCGAGCCAGACAAGAGAGCAAGCGAGCGAGCCAGCCAGATATGAGAGCAAGCGAGCCAGCCAGATGTGAGAGCGAGCGAGCCAGATATGCGAGCGAGCCAGATAAGAGAGCGAGCCAGACAAGAGAGCAAGCGAGCGAGCCAGATGTGAGAGCGAGCGAGCCAGATATGCGAGCGAGCCATAAAAGAGAGCGAGATAGACAAGAGAGCAAGCGAGCGAGCCAGATATGAGAGCAAGCTAGCAAGCCAGATATGAGAGCGAGCCAGATAAGAGAGCGAGCCAGACAAGAGAGCAAGCGAGCGAGCCAGATATGAGAGCAAGCGAGCCAGCTAGATGTGAGAGCGAGCGAGCCAGATATGTGAGCGAGCCAGATAAGAGAGCGAGCCAGACAAGAGAGCAAGCGAGCGAGCCAGATATGAGAGCAAGCGAGCAAGCCAGATATGAGAGCAAGCGAGCCAGCTAGATGTGAGAGCGAGCGAGCCAGATATGTGAGCGAGCCAGATAAGAGAGTGAGCCAGACAAGAGAGCAAGCGAGCGAGCCAGATATGAGAGCAAGCGAGCAAGCCAGATATGAGAGAGAGCCAGATAAGAGAGCGAACCAGACAAGAGAGCAAGCGAGAAAGCCAGATATGAGAGCGAGCGAGCCAGACATGAGAGCAGGCGAGCGAGCCAGATATGAGAGCAAGCGAGCCAGACATGAGAGCAAGCGAGCGAGCCAGATATGAGAGCGAGCGAGCCAGATAAGAGAGCAAGCCAGACAAGAGAGCAAGCGTGCGAGCCAGATATGCTAGCGAGCAAGCCAGATAAGAAAGCGAGCCAGACAAGAGAGCAAGCGAACCAGCCAGATATGAGAGCGAGCGAGCCAGATAAGAGAGCGAGGAAGACAAGAGAGAAAGCGAGCTAGCCAAATATGAGAGCAAGCGAGCGAGCCAGATATGCGAGCGAGCCAGATAAGAGAGCGAGCCAGACAAGAGAGCAAGCGAGCGAACCAGATATGAGAACAAGCGAGCAAGCCAGATATGAGAGCGAGCCAGATAAGAGAGCGAACCAGACAAGAGAGCAAGCGAGCAAGCCAGATGTGAGAGAGAGAGCGAGGCAGATAAGATTGCGAGCCAGACAATTAAGCAAGCGAGCGAGCCAGATATGAGAGCAAGCGAGCGATCCAGATATGCGATCGAGCCAGACATGAGAGCGAGTGAGCCAGATATGAGAGCAAGCGAGCGAGCCAGATATGAGAGCAAGCGAGCCTGCCAGATATGAGAGCGAGCGAGCCAGATAAGAGAGCGAGCAAGACAAGAGAGCAAGCGAGCTAGCCAGATATGAGAGAAAGCGAGCAAGCCAGATTTGAGAGCGAGCGAGCCAGATATGCGAGTGAACCAGATAAGAGAGCGAGCAAGACAAGAGAGCAAGCGAGCGAGCCAGATATGAGAGAAAGCGAGCGAGCTAGATATGAGAGCAAGCGAGAAAGCCCGATATGAAAGCATGCCAGATAAGAGAGGTAACAAGACAAGAGAGCAAGCGAGCGAGACAGATATGAGAGCGAGCGAGCCAGACAAGAGAGCAAGCGAGCGAGCCAGATATGAGAGCCAGCGAGCGAGCCAGATATGAGAGCGTGCCAGATAAGAGAGCGAGCCAGACAAGAGAGCAAGCGAGCGAGCCAGATATGAGAGCGAGTGAGCCAGACATGAGAGCAAGCGAGCGAACCAGATATGAAAGCGAGCGAGCCAGACATGAGAGCAAGCGAGCGAGCTAGATATGAGACCGAGCGAGCCAGGCATCAGAGTAAGTGAGCGAGCCAGATATGAGAGCAAGCGAGCCAGACATGAGAGCGAGCGAGTAAGATGTGAGAGCGAGCGAGCCAGATATGCGAGCAAGCGAGCCAGATAAGAGAGCGAGCCAGACAAGAGAGCAAGCGAGCGAGCCAGACAAGAGAGCAAGCGTGCGAACCAGATATGAAAGCGAGCGAGCCAGACACGAGAGCAAGTGAGCGAGCCAGATATGAGAGCAAGCGAGCCAGCCAGATATGAGAGCGAGCGAGCCAGATAAGAGCTCGAGCAAGACAAGAGAGCAAACGAGCTAGCCAGATATGAAAGCAAGCGAGCTAGCCAGATATGAGAGAAAGCGAGCGAGCCAGATTTGAAAGTGAGCGAGCCAGATATGCGAGCGAGCCAGATAAGAGAGCGAGCCAGACAAGAGAGCAAGCGAGCCAGATATGAGAGCAAGCGAGCAAGCCAGATATGAGAGCGAGCGAGCCAGACATGAGAGCGAGCGAGTAAGATATGAGAGCGAGCAAACCAGATATGCGAGCGAGCCAGATAAGAGAGCGAGCCAGACAAGAGAGCACGCGAGTGAGCCAGATGTGAGAGCGAGCGAGCCAGATATGCGAGCGAGCCATAAAAGAGAGCGAGACAGACAAGAGAGCAAGCGAGCGAGCCAGATATGAGAGCAAGCTAGCAAGCCAGATATGAGAGCGAGCCAGATAAGAGAACGAGCCAGGCAAGAGAGCAAGCGTGCGAGCCAGTTATGAGAGCAAGCGAGCCAGCTAGATGTGAGAGCGAGCGAGCCAGATATGTGAGCGAGCCAGATAAGAGAGCGAGCCAGACAAGAGAGCAAGTGAGCGAGCCAGATATGAGAGCAAGCGAGCCAGCCAGATATGCGAGCGAGCCAGATAAGAGAGCGAGCCAGACAAGAGAGCAAGCGAGCGAGCCAGATATGAGAGCAAGCGAGCAAGCCAGATATGAGAGAGAGCCAGATAAGAGAGCGAACCAGACAAGAGAGCAAGCGAGAAAGCCAGATATGAAAGCGAGCGAGCCAGACATGAGAGCAAGTGAGCGAGTCAGATATGAGAGCGAGCGAGCCAGACATGAGAGCAAGCGAGCGAGCCAAATATGAGAGTGAGCGAGCCAGATAAGAGAGCAAGCCAGACAAGAGAGCAAGCATGCGAGCCAGATATGCTGGCGAGCAAGCCAGATAAGAAAGCCAGCCAGACAAGAGAACAAGTGAGCGAGCCAGATATGAGAGCAAGCGAACCAGCCAGATATGAGAGCGAGCGAGCCAGATAAGAGAGCGAGCCAGACAAGAGAGCAAGCGAGCGAGCCAGATATGAGAACAAGCGAGCAAGCCAGATATGAGAGCGAGCCAGATAAGAGAGCGAGCGAGCCAGACATGAGAGCAAGCGAGCGAGCCAGATATGAGAGTGAGCGAGCCAGATAAGAGAGCAAGCCAGACAAGAGAGCAAGCGTGCGAGCCAGATATGCTAGCGAGCAAGCCAGATAAGAAAGCGAGCAAGACAAGAGAGAAAGCGAGCTAGCCAAATATGAGAGCAAGCGAGCGAGCCAGATATGCGAGCGAGCCAGATAAGAGAGCGAGCCAGACAAGAGAGCAAGCGAGCGAGCCAGATATGAGAACAAGCGACCAAGCCAGATATGAGAGTGAGCCAGATAAGAGAGTGAACCAGACAAGAGAGCAAGTGAGAAAGCCAGATATGAGAGCGAGCGAGCCAGACATGAGAGCAAGCGAGCGAGCCAGATATGAGAGCGATTGAGCCAGATAAGAGAGCAAGCCAGACAAGAGAGCAAGCGTGCGAGCCAGATATGCTAGCAAGCAAGCCAGATAAGAGAGCGAGCCAGACAAGAGAGCAAGCGAGCGAGCCAGATATGAGAGCAAGCGAGCGAGCCAGATGTGAGAGCGAGACAGATAAGAGAGCAAGCCAGACAAGAGAGCAAGCGAGCGAGCCAGATATGCTAGCGAGCAAGCCAGATAAGAGAGTGAGCCAGACAAGAGAGCAAGTGAGCGAGCCAAATGTGAGAGCGAGCGAGCAAGATATGCGAGCGAGCCAGATAAGATTGCGAGCCAGACAAGAGAGCAGGGAGCGAGCCAGATATGAGAGCAAGCGAGCAAGCCAGATGTGAGAGAGAGCGAGGCAGATAAGAGAGTGAGCCAGGCAATTAAGCAAGCGAGCGAGCCAGATATGAGAGCAAGCGAGCGATCCAGATATGAGAGCGAGCCAGACATGAGAGTGAGCGAGCCAGACATGAGAGCGAGCGAGCCAGATATGAGAGCAAGCGAGCGAGCCAGATATGAGAGCGAGCCAGCCAGATAAGAGAGCGAGCAAGACAAGAGAGCAAGCGAGCTAGCCAGATATGAGAGCAAGCGAGCTAGCCAGATATGAGAGCAAGCGAGCCAGCCAGATTTGAGAGCGAGCGAGCCAGATAAGAGAGCAAGCAAGACAAGAGAGCAAGCGAGCTAGCCAGATATGAGAGCAAGCGAGCAAGCTTGATTTGAGAGCGAGCGAACCAGATATGCAAGCGAGCCAGATAAGAGAGCGAGCCAGACAAGAGAGCAAGCGAGCAAGCCAGATATGAGAGCAAGCGAGCGAGCCGGATATGAGAGCAAGCGAGCAAGCCAGATATGAGAGCAAGCGAGCGAGCCAGATTTGAAAGCGAGCGAGCCAGATATGAGAGCAAGCAAGCGAGCGAGCCAGATATGAGAGCAAGCGAGCGAGCCAGATATGAGAGCAAGCGAGCAAGCCAGATATGAGAGCAAGTGAGCGAGCCAGATTTGAGAGCGAGCGAGCCAGATATGCGAGCGAGCCAGATAAGAGAGCGAGCCAGACAAGAGAGCAAACGAGCGAGCCAGATATGAGAGTAAGCGAGCGAGCCAGATATGAGAGCAAGCGAGCAAGCCAGATATGAGAGCGAGCGAGCCAGACATGAGAGCGAACGAGCCAGACATGAGAGCAAGCGAGCGAGCCACATTTGAGAGCAAGCGAGCGAGCCAGATGTGAGAGCGAGCGAGCAAGATATGCGAGCGAGCCAGATAAGAGAGCAAGCCAGACAAGAGAGCAGCGAGCAAGCCAGATGTGAGAGAGAGCAAGCTAGATAAGAGAGCGAGCCAGACAATTAAGCAAGCGAGCGAGCCAGATATGAGAGCAAGCGAGCCAGATATGAGAGCAAGCGAGCGAGCAAGATATGAGAGCAAGCGAGCCAGCCAGATATGAGAGCGAGCGAGCCAGATAAGAGAGCGAGCAAGACAAGAGAGCAAACGAGCTAGCCAGATATGAGAGCAAGCGAGCTAGCCAGATATGAGAGCAAGCGAGCGAGCCAGATTTGAGAGTGAGCGAGCCAGATATGTGAGCGAGCCAGATAAGAGAGCGAGCCAGACAAGAGAGCAAGCGAGCGAGCCAGATATGAGAGCAAGCGAGCAAGCCAGATATGAGAGCGAGCGAGCCAGACATGAGAGCGAGCAAGATATTAGAGCGAGCCAGATAAGAGAGCGAGCCAGACAAGAGAGCAAGCGAGCGAGCCAGATGTGAGAGCGATCGAGCCAGATATGCGAGCGAGCCATAAAAGAGAGCGAGACAGACAAGAGAGCAAGCGAGCGAGCCAGATATGAGAGCAAGCTAGCAAGCCAGATATGAGAGCGAGCCAGATAAGAGAGTGAGCCAGACAAGAGAGCAAGCGAGCGAGCCAAATATGAGAGCAAGCGAGCCAGCTAGATGTGAGAGCGAGTGAGCCAGATATGTGAGCGAGCCAGATAAGAGAGCGAGCCAGACAAGAGAGTAAGCGAGCGAGCCAGATATGAGAGCAAGCGAGCGAGCCAGATATGAGAGCAAGCGAGCCAGCCAGATGTGCGAGCGAGTGAGCCAGATATGCGAGCGAGCCAGATAAGAGAGCGAGCCAAACAAGAGAGCAAGCGAGCAAGCCAGATATGAGAGCAAGTGAGCAAGCCAGATATGAGAGAGAGCCAGATAAGAGAGCGAACCAGACAAGAGAGCAAGCGAGAAAGCCAGATATGAGAGCGAGCCAGACATGAGAGCAAGCGAGAAAGCCAGATATGAGAGCGAGCGAGCCAGACATGAGAGCAAGCGAGCGAGCCAGATATGAGAGTGAGCGAGCCAGATAAGAGAGCAAGCCAGACAAGAGAGCAAGCTTGCGAGCCAGATATGCAAGCGAGCAAGCCAGATAAGAGAGCGAGCGAGACAAGAGAGCAAGCGAACCAGCCAGATATGAGAGCGAGCGAGCCAGATAAGAGAGCGAGCAAGACAAGAGAGAAAGCGAGCTAGCCAAATATGAGAGCAAGCGAGCGAGCCAGATATGAGAGCGAGCGAGCCAGATATGCGAGCGAGCCAGATAAGAGAGCGAGCCAGACAAGAGAGCAAGCGAGCGAGCCAGATATGAGAACAAGCGAGCGAGACAGATATGAGAGCAAGCGAGCGAGCCAGATATGAGAGCAAGCGAGCAAGCCAGATATGAGAGCAAGCGAGCAAGCCAGATATGAGAGCGAGCGAGCCAGATAAGAGAACGAGTCAGACAAGAGAGCAAGCGAGCGAGCCAGATATGCGAGCGAGCCATAAAAGAGAGCGAGACAGACAAGAGAGCAAGCGAGCGAGCCAGATATGAGAGCAAGCCAGATAAGAGAGCTAACAAGACAAGAGAGCAAGCAAGCGAGACAGATATGAGAGCGAGCGAGCCAGACAAGAGAGCAAGCGAGCGAGCCAGATATGAGAGCGAGTGAGCCAGACATGAGAGCAAGCGAGCGAACCAGATATGAAAGCGAGCGAGCCAGACATGAGAGCAAGCGAGCGAGCTAGATATGAGAGCGAGCGAGCCAGGCATCAGAGTAAGTGAGCGAGGCAGATATGAGAGCGAGCGAGCCAGACATGAGAGCGAGCGAGTAAGATATGAGAGCGAGCGAGCCAGATATGCGAGCAAGCGAGCCAGATAAGAGAGCGAGCCAGACAAGAGAGCAAGCGAGCGAGCCAGACAAGAGAGCAAGCGAGCGAACCAGATATGAAAGCGAGCGAGCTAGACAGGAGAGCAAGTGAGCGAGCCAGATATGAGAGCAAGTGAGCCAGCCAGATATGAGAGCGAGCGAGCCAGATAAGAGCTCGAGTAAGACAAGAGAGCAAACGAGCTAGCCAGATATGAGAGCAAGCTTGCGAGCCAGATATGCAAGCGAGCAAGCCAGATAAGAGAGCGAGCCAGACAAGAGAGCAAGCGAACCATCCAGATATGAGAGCGAGCGAGCCAGATAAGAGAGCGAGCAAGACAAGAGGGAAAGCGAGCTAGCCAAATATGAGAGCAAGCGAACGAGCCAGATATGAGAGCGAGCGAGCCAGATATGCGAGCGAGCCAGATAAGAGAGCGAGCCAGACAAGAGAACAAGCGAGCGAGCCAGATATGAGAACAAGCGAGCGAGCCAGATATGAGAGCAAGCGAGCGAGCCAGATATGAGAGCAAGCGAGCAAGCCAGATATGAGAGCAAGCGAGCAAGCCAGATATGAGAGCGAGTGAGCCAGACATGAGAGCGAGCGAGCCAGATATGCGAGCGAGCGAGCCAGATAAGAGAGCGAGCCAGACAAGAGAGCAAGCGAGCGAGCCAGATATGCGAGCGAGCCATAAAAGAGAGCGAGACAGACAAGAGAGCAAGCGAGCGAGCCAGATATGAGAGCAAGCGAGCGAGCTAGATATGAGAGCAAGCGAGAAAGCCCGATATGAGAGCATGCCAGATAAGAGAGCTAACAAGACAAGAGAGCAAGCGAGCGAGACAGATATGAGAGCGAGCGAGCCAGACAAGAGAGCAAGCAAGCGAGCCAGATATGAGAGCCAGCGAGCGAGCCAGATATGAGAGCATGCCAGATAAGAGAGCGAGCCAGACAAGAGAGCAAGCGAGCGAGCCAGATATGAGAGCGAGTGAGCCAGACATGAGAGCAAGCGAGCGAACCAGATATGAAAGCGAGCGAGCCAGACATGAGAGCAAGTGAGCGAGCTAGATATGAGAGCGAGCGAGCCAGGCATCAGAGTAAGTGAGCGAGCCAGATATGAGAGCGAGCGAGCCAGACATGAGAGCGAGCGAGTAAGATATGAGAGCGAGCGAGCCAGATATGCGAGCAAGCGAGCCAGATAAGAGAGCGAGCCAGACAAGAGAGCAAGCGAGCGAGCCAGACAAGAGAGCAAGCGAGCGAAACAGATATGAAAGCGAGCAAGCCAGACAGGAGAGCAAGTGAGCGAGCCAGATATGAGAGCAAGCGAGCCAGCCAGATATGAGAGCGAGCGAGCCAGATAACAGCTCGAGCAAGACAAGAGAGCAAACGAGCTAGCCAGATATGAAAGCAAGCGAGCTAGCCAGATATGAGAGCAAGCGAGCTAGCCAGATATGAGAGAAAGCGAGCGAGCCAGATTTGAAAGTGAGCGAGCCAGATATGCGAGCGAGCCAGATAAGAGAGCGAGCCAGACAAGAGAGCAAGCGAGCCAGATATGAGAGCAAGCGAGCAAGCCAGATATGAGAGCGAGCGAGCCAGACATGAGAGCGAGAGTGTAAGATATGAGAGCGAGCAAACCAGATATGCGAGCGAGCGAGCCAGATAAGAGAGCGAGCCAAACAAGAGAGCAAGCGAGCGAGCCAGATGTGAGAGCGAGCGAGCCAGATATGCGAGCGAGCCATAAAAGAGAGCGAGACAGACAAGAGAGCAAGCGAGCGAGCCAGATATGAGAGCAAGCTAGCAAGCCAGATATGAGAGCGAGCCAGATAAGAGAACGAGCCAGACAAGAGAGCAAGCGAGCGAGCCAGATATGAGAGCAAGCGAGCCAGCTAGATGTGAGAGCGAGCGAGCCAGATATGTGAGCGAGCCAGATAAGAGAGCGAGCCAGACAAGAGAGCAAGTGAGCGAGCCAGATATGAGAGCAAGCGAGCGAGCCAGATATGAGAGCAAGCGAGCCAGCCAGATGTGAGAGCGAGCGAGCCAGATATGCGAGCGAGCCAGATAAGAGAGCGAGCCAGACAAGAAAGCAAGCGAGCGAGCCAGATATGAGAGCAAGCGAGCAAGCCAGATATGAGAGAGAGCCAGATAAGAGAGCGAACCAGACAAGAGAGCAAGCGAGAAAGCCAGATATGAGAGCGAGCGAGCCAGACATGAGAGCAAGCGAGCGAGCCAGATATGAGAGCGAGCGAGCCAGACATGAGAGCAAGCGAGCGAGCCAGATATGAGAGCGATTGAGCCAGATAAGAGAGCAAGCCAGACAAGAGAGCAAGCGTGCGAGCCAGATATGCTAGCGAGCAAGCCAGATAAGAGAGCGAGCCAGACAAGAGAGCAAGCGAGCGAGCCAGATATGAGAGCAAGCGAGCGAGCCAGATGTGAGAGCGAGACAGATAAGAGAGCAAGCCAGACAAGAGAGCAAGCGAGCGAGCCAGATATGCTAGCGAGCAAGCCAGATAAGAGAGTGAGCCAGACAAGAGAGCAAGTGAGCGAGCCAAATGTGAGAGCGAGCGAGCAAGATATGCGAGCGAGCCAGATAAGATTGCGAGCCAGACAAGAGAGCAGGGAGCGAGCCAGATATGAGAGCAAGCGAGCAAGCCAGATGTGAGAGAGAGCGAGGCAGATAAGAGAGTGAGCCAGACAATTAAGCAAGCGAGCGAGCCAGATATGAGAGCAAGCGAGCGATCCAGATATGAGAGCGAGCCAGACATGAGAGTGAGCGAGCCAGACATGAGAGCGAGCGAGCCAGATATGAGAGCAAGCGAGCGAGCCAGATATGAGAGCGAGCCAGCCAGATAAGAGAGCGAGCAAGACAAGAGAGCAAGCGAGCTAGCCAGATATGAGAGCAAGCGAGCTAGCCAGATATGAGAGCAAGCGAGCCAGCCAGATTTGAGAGCGAGCGAGCCAGATAAGAGAGCAAGCAAGACAAGAGAGCAAGCGAGCTAGCCAGATATGAGAGCAAGCGAGCAAGCTTGATTTGATAGCGAGCGAACCAGATATGCAAGCGAGCCAGATAAGAGAGCGAGCCAGACAAGAGAGCAAGCGAGCAAGCCAGATATGAGAGCAAGCGAGCGAGCCGGATATGAGAGCAAGCGAGCAAGCCAGATATGAGAGCAAGCGAGCGAGCCAGATTTGAAAGCGAGCGAGCCAGATATGAGAGCAAGCAAGCGAGCGAGCCAGATATGAGAGCAAGCGAGCGAGCCAGATATGAGAGCAAGCGAGCAAGCCAGATATGAGAGCAAGCGAGCGAGCCAGATTTGAGAGCGAGCGAGCCAGATATGCGAGCGAGCCAGATAATAGAGCGAGCCAGACAAGAGAGCAAACGAGCGAGCCAGATATGAGAGTAAGCGAGCGAGCCAGATATGAGAGCAAGCGAGCAAGCCAGATATGAGAGCGAGCGAGCCAGACATGAGAGCGAACGAGCCAGACATGAGAGCAAGCGATCGAGCCACATTTGAGAGCAAGCGAGCGAGCCAGATGTGAGAGCGAGCGAGCAAGATATGCGAGCGAGCCAGATAAGAGAACAAGCCAGACAAGAGAGCAGCGAGCAAGCCAGATGTGAGAGAGAGCAAGCTAGATAAGAGAGCGAGCCAGACAATTAAGCAAGCGAGCGAGCCAGATATGAGAGCAAGCGAGCCAGATATGAGAGCAAGCGAGCGAGCCAGATATGAGAGCAAGCGAGCCAGCCAGATATGAGAGCGAGCGAGCCAGATAAGAGAGCGAGCAAGACAAGAGAGCAAACGAGCTAGCCAGATATGAGAGCAAGCGAGCTAGCCAGATATGAGAGCAAGCGAGCGAGCCAGATTTGAGAGTGAGCGAGCCAGATATGTGAGCGAGCCAGATAAGAGAGCGAGCCAGACAAGAGAGCAAGCGAGCGAGCCAGATATGAGAGCAAGCGAGCAAGCCAGATATGAGAGCGAGCGAGCCAGACATGAGAGCGAGCGAGTAAGATATGAGAGCGAGCCAGATAAGAGAGCGAGCCAGACAAGAGAGCAAGCGAGCGAGCCAGATGTGAGAGCGATCGAGCCAGATATGCGAGCGAGCCATAAAAGAGAGCGGGACAGACAAGAGAGCAAGCGAGCGAGCCAGATATGAGAGCAAGCTAGCAAGCCAGATATGAGAGCGAGCCAGATAAGAGAGTGAGCCAGACAAGAGAGCAAGCGAGCGAGCCAAATATGAGAGCAAGCGAGCCAGCTAGATGTGAGAGCGAGTGAGCCACATATGTGAGCGAGCCAGATAAGAGAGCGAGCCAGACAAGAGAGCAAGCGAGCGAGCCAGATATGAGAGCAAGCGAGCGAGCCAGATATGAGAGCAAGCGAGCCAGCCAGATGTGCGAGCGAGTGAGCCAGATATGCGAGCGAGCCAGATAAGAGAGCGAGCCAAACAAGAGAGCAAGCGAGCAAGCCAGATATGAGAGCAAGTGAGCAAGCCAGATATGAGAGAGAGCCAGATAAGAGAGCGAACCAGACAAGAGAGCAAGCGAGAAAGCCAGATATGAGAGCGAGCCAGACATGAGAGCAAGCGAGAAAGCCAGATATGAGAGCGAGCGAGCCAGACATGAGAGCAAGCGAGCGAGCCAGATAT
Organism: Hyla sarda; assembly: GCF_029499605.1. NCBI lineage: Eukaryota > Metazoa > Chordata > Amphibia > Anura > Hylidae > Hyla > Hyla sarda. The sequence goes on along the minus strand of NC_079190.1, from coordinate 301,961,483 downwards.
GAGAGTGAGCGAGCCAGATAAGAGAGCAAGCCAGACAAGAGAGCAAGCTTGCGAGCCAGATATGCAAGCGAGCAAGCCAGATAAGAGAGCGAGCCAGACAAGAGAGCAAGCGAACCAGCCAGATATGAGAGCGAGCGAGCCAGATAAGAGAGCGAGCAAGACAAGAGAGAAAGCGAGCTAGCCAAATATGAGAGCAAGCGAGCGAGCCAGATATGAGAGCGAGCGAGCCAGATATGCGAGCGAGCCAGATAAGAGAGCGAGCCAGACAAGAGAGCAAGCGAGCGAGCCAGATATGAGAACAAGCGAGCGAGCCAGATATTAGAGCAAGCGAGCGAGCCAGATATGAGAGCAAGCGAGCAAGCCAGATATGAGAGCAAGCGAGCAAGCCAGATATGAGAGCGAGCCAGACATGAGAGCGAGCGAGCCAGATAAGAGAACGAGTCAGACAAGAGAGCAAGCGAGCGAGCCAGATATGCGAGCGAGCCATAAAAGAGAGCGAGACAGACAAGAGAGCAAGCGAGCGAGCCAGATATGAGAGCAAGCGAGCGAGCTAGATATGAGAGCAAGCGAGAAAGCCCGATATGAGAGCATGCCAGATAAGAGAGCTAACAAGACAAGAGAGCAAGCAAGCGAGACAGATATGAGAGCGAGCGAGCCAGACAAGAGAGCAAGCGAGCGAGCCAGATATGAGAGCCAGCGAGCGAGCCAGATATGAGAGCGTGCCAGATAAGAGAGCGAGCCAGACAAGAGAGCAAGCGAGCGAGCCAGATATGAGGGCGAGTGAGCCAGACATGAGAGCAAGCGAGCGAACCAGATATGAAAGCGAGCGAGCCAGACATGAGAGCAAGCGAGCGAGCTAGATATGAGAGCGAGCGAGCCAGGCATCAGAGTAAGTGAGCGAGGCAGATATGAGAGCGAGCGAGCCAGACATGAGAGCGAGCGAGTAAGATATGAGAGCGAGCGAGCCAGATATGCGAGCAAGCGAGCCAGATAAGAGAGCGAGCCAGACAAGAGAGCAAGCGAGCGAGCCAGACAAGAGAGCAAGCGAGCGAACCAGATATGAAAGCGAGCGAGCTAGACAGGAGAGCAAGTGAGCGAGCCAGATATGAGAGCAAGTGAGCCAGCCAGATATGAGAGCGAGCGAGCCAGATAAGAGCTCGAGTAAGACAAGAGAACAAACGAGCTAGCCAGATATGAGAGCAAGCTTGCGAGCCAGATATGCAAGCGAGCAAGCCAGATAAGAGAGCGAGCCAGACAAGAGAGCAATTGAACCATCCAGATATGAGAGCGAGCGAGCCAGATAAGAGAGCGAGCAAGACAAGAGGGAAAGCGAGCTAGCCAAATATGAGAGCAAGCGAGCGAGCCAGATATGAGAGCGAGCGAGCCAGATATGCGAGCGAGCCAGATAAGAGAGCGAGCCAGACAAGAGAGCAAGCGAGCGAGCCAGATATGAGAACAAGCGAGCGAGCCAGATATGAGAGCAAGCGAGCGAGCCAGATATGAGAGCAAGCGAGCAAGCCAGATATGAGAGCAAGCGAGCAAGCCAGATATGAGAGCGAGCGAGCCAGACATGAGAGCGAGCGAGCCAGATATGCGAACGAGCGAGCCAGATAAGAGAGCGAGCCAGACAAGAGAGCAAGCGAGCGAGCCAGATATGCGAGCGAGCCATAAAAGAGAGCGAGACAGACAAGAGAGCAAGCGAGCGAGCCAGATATGAGAGCAAGCGAGCGAGCTAGATATGAGAGCAAGCGAGAAAGCCCGATATGAGAGCATGCCAGATAAGAGAGCTAACAAGACAAGAGAGCAAGCGAGCGAGACAGATATGAGAGCGAGCGAGCCAGACAAGAGAGCAAGCAAGCGAGCCAGATATGAGAGCCAGCGAGCGAGCCAGATATGAGAGCATGCCAGATAAGAGAGCGAGCCAGACAAGAGAGCAAGCGAGCGAGCCAGATATGAGAGCGAGTGAGCCAGACATGAGAGCAAGCGAGCGAACCAGATATGAAAGCGAGCGAGCCAGACATGAGAGCAAGTGAGCGAGCTAGATATGAGAGCGAGCGAGCCAGGCATCAGAGTAAGTGAGCGAGCCAGATATGAGAGCGAGCGAGCCAGACATGAGAGCGAGCGAGTAAGATATGAGAGCGAGCGAGCCAGATATGCGAGCAAGCGAGCCAGATAAGAGAGCGAGCCAGACAAGAGAGCAAGCGAGCGAGCCAGACAAGAGAGCAAGCGAGCGAAACAGATATGAAAGCGAGCGAGCCAGACAGGAGAGCAAGTGAGCGAGCCAGATATGAGAGCAAGCGAGCCAGCCAGATATGAGAGCGAGCGAGCCAGATAACAGCTCGAGCAAGACAAGAGAGCAAACGAGCTAGCCAGATATGAAAGCAAGCGAGCTAGCCAGATATGAGAGCAAGCGAGCTAGCCAGATATGAGAGAAAGCGAGCGAGCCAGATTTGAAAGTGAGCGAGCCAGATATGCGAGCGAGCCAGATAAGAGCAAGCCAGACAAGAGAGCAAGCGAGCCAGATATGAGAGCAAGCGAGCAAGCCAGATATGAGAGCAAGCGAGCCAGACATGAGAGCGAGAGTGTAAGATATGAGAGCGAGCAAACCAGATATGCGAGCGAGCGAGCCAGATAAGAGAGCGAGCCAAACAAGAGAGCAAGCGAGCGAGCCAGATGTGAGAGCGAGCGAGCCAGATATGCGAGCGAGCCATAAAAGAGAGCGAGACAGACAAGAGAGCAAGCGAGCGAGCCAGATATGAGAGCAAGCTAGCAAGCCAGATATGAGAGCGAGCCAGATAAGAGAACGAGCCAGACAAGAGAGCAAGCGAGCGAGCCAGATATGAGAGCAAGCGAGCCAGCTAGATGTGAGAGCGAGCGAGCCAGATATGTGAGCGAGCCAGATAAGAGAGCGAGCCAGACAAGAGAGCAAGTGAGTGAGCCAGATATGAGAGCAAGCGAGCGAGCCAGATATGAGAGCAAGCGAGCCAGCCAGATGTGAGAGCGAGCGAGCCAGATATGCGAGCGAGCCAGATAAGAGAGCGAGCCAGACAAGAAAGCAAGCGAGCGAGCCAGATATGAGAGCAAGCGAGCAAGCCAGATATGAGAGAGAGCCAGATAAGAGAGCGAACCAGACAAGAGAGCAAGCGAGAAAGCCAGATATGAGAGCGAGCGAGCCAGACATGAGAGCAAGCGAGCGAGCCAGATATGAGAGCGAGCGAGCCAGACATGAGAGCAAGCGAGCGAGCCAGATATAAGAGCGAGCGAGCCAGATAAGAGAGCAAGCCAGACAAGAGAGCAAGCGTGCGAGCCAGATATGCTAGCGAGCAAGCCAGATAAGAAAGCGAGCCAGACAAGAGAGCAAGCGTGCGAGCCAGATATGCTAGCGAGCAAGCCAGATAAGAAAGCGAGCCAGATATGAGAGCAAGCGAACCAGCCAGATATGAGAGCGAGCGAGCCAGATAAGAGAGCGAGCCAGACAAGAGAGCAAGCGAGCGAGCCAGATATGAGAACAAGTGAGCAAGCCAGATATGAGAGCGAGCCAGATAAGAGAGCGAGCGAGCCAGACATGAGAGCAAGCGAGCGAGCCAGATATGAGAGCGAGCAAGCCAGATAAGAGAGCAAGCCAGACAAGAGAGCAAGCGTGCGAGCCAGATATGCTAGCGAGCAAGCCAGATAAAAAAGCGAGCAAGACAAGAGAGAAAGCGAGCTAGCCAAATATGAGAGCAAGCGAGCGAGCCAGATATTCGAGCGAGCCAGATAGGAGAGCGAGCCAGACAAGAGAGCAAGCGAGCGAGCCAGATATGAGAGCAAGCGAGCAAGCCAGATATGAGAGCAAGCGAGCCAGACATGAGAGCGAGAGTGTAAGATATGAGAGCGAGCAAACCAGATATGCGAGCGAGCGAGCCAGATAAGAGAGCGAGCCAAACAAGAGAGCAAGCGAGCGAGCCAGATGTGAGAGCGAGCGAGCCAGATATGCGAGCGAGCCATAAAAGAGAGCGAGACAGACAAGAGAGCAAGCGAGCGAGCCAGATATGAGAGCAAGCTAGCAAGCCAGATATGAGAGCGAGCCAGATAAGAGAACGAGCCAGACAAGAGAGCAAGCGAGCGAGCCAGATATGAGAGCAAGCGAGCCAGCTAGATGTGAGAGCGAGCGAGCCAGATATGTGAGCGAGCCAGATAAGAGAGCGAGCCAGACAAGAGAGCAAGTGAGTGAGCCAGATATGAGAGCAAGCGAGCGAGCCAGATATGAGAGCAAGCGAGCCAGCCAGATGTGAGAGCGAGCGAGCCAGATATGCGAGCGAGCCAGATAAGAGAGCGAGCCAGACAAGAAAGCAAGCGAGCGAGCCAGATATGAGAGCAAGCGAGCAAGCCAGATATGAGAGAGAGCCAGATAAGAGAGCGAACCAGACAAGAGAGCAAGCGAGAAAGCCAGATATGAGAGCGAGCGAGCCAGACATGAGAGCAAGCGAGCGAGCCAGATATGAGAGCCAGCGAGCGAGCCAGATATGAGAGCGTGCCAGATAAGAGAGCGAGCCAGACAAGAGAGCAAGCGAGCGAGCCAGATATGAGGGCGAGTGAGCCAGACATGAGAGCAAGCGAGCGAACCAGATATGAAAGCGAGCGAGCCAGACATGAGAGCAAGCGAGCGAGCTAGATATGAGAGCGAGCGAGCCAGGCATCAGAGTAAGTGAGCGAGGCAGATATGAGAGCGAGCGAGCCAGACATGAGAGCGAGCGAGTAAGATATGAGAGCGAGCGAGCCAGATATGCGAGCAAGCGAGCCAGATAAGAGAGCGAGCCAGACAAGAGAGCAAGCGAGCGAGCCAGACAAGAGAGCAAGCGAGCGAACCAGATATGAAAGCGAGCGAGCTAGACAGGAGAGCAAGTGAGCGAGCCAGATATGAGAGCAAGTGAGCCAGCCAGATATGAGAGCGAGCGAGCCAGATAAGAGCTCGAGTAAGACAAGAGAACAAACGAGCTAGCCAGATATGAGAGCAAGCTTGCGAGCCAGATATGCAAGCGAGCAAGCCAGATAAGAGAGCGAGCCAGACAAGAGAGCAATTGAACCATCCAGATATGAGAGCGAGCGAGCCAGATAAGAGAGCGAGCAAGACAAGAGGGAAAGCGAGCTAGCCAAATATGAGAGCAAGCGAGCGAGCCAGATATGAGAGCGAGCGAGCCAGATATGCGAGCGAGCCAGATAAGAGAGCGAGCCAGACAAGAGAGCAAGCGAGCGAGCCAGATATGAGAACAAGCGAGCGAGCCAGATATGAGAGCAAGCGAGCGAGCCAGATATGAGAGCAAGCGAGCAAGCCAGATATGAGAGCAAGCGAGCAAGCCAGATATGAGAGCGAGCGAGCCAGACATGAGAGCGAGCGAGCCAGATATGCGAACGAGCGAGCCAGATAAGAGAGCGAGCCAGACAAGAGAGCAAGCGAGCGAGCCAGATATGCGAGCGAGCCATAAAAGAGAGCGAGACAGACAAGAGAGCAAGCGAGCGAGCCAGATATGAGAGCAAGCGAGCGAGCTAGATATGAGAGCAAGCGAGAAAGCCCGATATGAGAGCATGCCAGATAAGAGAGCTAACAAGACAAGAGAGCAAGCGAGCGAGACAGATATGAGAGCGAGCGAGCCAGACAAGAGAGCAAGCAAGCGAGCCAGATATGAGAGCCAGCGAGCGAGCCAGATATGAGAGCATGCCAGATAAGAGAGCGAGCCAGACAAGAGAGCAAGCGAGCGAGCCAGATATGAGAGCGAGTGAGCCAGACATGAGAGCAAGCGAGCGAACCAGATATGAAAGCGAGCGAGCCAGACATGAGAGCAAGTGAGCGAGCTAGATATGAGAGCGAGCGAGCCAGGCATCAGAGTAAGTGAGCGAGCCAGATATGAGAGCGAGCGAGCCAGACATGAGAGCGAGCGAGTAAGATATGAGAGCGAGCGAGCCAGATATGCGAGCAAGCGAGCCAGATAAGAGAGCGAGCCAGACAAGAGAGCAAGCGAGCGAGCCAGACAAGAGAGCAAGCGAGCGAAACAGATATGAAAGCGAGCGAGCCAGACAGGAGAGCAAGTGAGCGAGCCAGATATGAGAGCAAGCGAGCCAGCCAGATATGAGAGCGAGCGAGCCAGATAACAGCTCGAGCAAGACAAGAGAGCAAACGAGCTAGCCAGATATGAAAGCAAGCGAGCTAGCCAGATATGAGAGCAAGCGAGCTAGCCAGATATGAGAGAAAGCGAGCGAGCCAGATTTGAAAGTGAGCGAGCCAGATATGCGAGCGAGCCAGATAAGAGCAAGCCAGACAAGAGAGCAAGCGAGCCAGATATGAGAGCAAGCGAGCAAGCCAGATATGAGAGCAAGCGAGCCAGACATGAGAGCGAGAGTGTAAGATATGAGAGCGAGCAAACCAGATATGCGAGCGAGCGAGCCAGATAAGAGAGCGAGCCAAACAAGAGAGCAAGCGAGCGAGCCAGATGTGAGAGCGAGCGAGCCAGATATGCGAGCGAGCCATAAAAGAGAGCGAGACAGACAAGAGAGCAAGCGAGCGAGCCAGATATGAGAGCAAGCTAGCAAGCCAGATATGAGAGCGAGCCAGATAAGAGAACGAGCCAGACAAGAGAGCAAGCGAGCGAGCCAGATATGAGAGCAAGCGAGCCAGCTAGATGTGAGAGCGAGCGAGCCAGATATGTGAGCGAGCCAGATAAGAGAGCGAGCCAGACAAGAGAGCAAGTGAGTGAGCCAGATATGAGAGCAAGCGAGCGAGCCAGATATGAGAGCAAGCGAGCCAGCCAGATGTGAGAGCGAGCGAGCCAGATATGCGAGCGAGCCAGATAAGAGAGCGAGCCAGACAAGAAAGCAAGCGAGCGAGCCAGATATGAGAGCAAGCGAGCAAGCCAGATATGAGAGAGAGCCAGATAAGAGAGCGAACCAGACAAGAGAGCAAGCGAGAAAGCCAGATATGAGAGCGAGCGAGCCAGACATGAGAGCAAGCGAGCGAGCCAGATATGAGAGCGAGCGAGCCAGACATGAGAGCAAGCGAGCGAGCCAGATATAAGAGCGAGCGAGCCAGATAAGAGAGCAAGCCAGACAAGAGAGCAAGCGTGCGAGCCAGATATGCTAGCGAGCAAGCCAGATAAGAAAGCGAGCCAGACAAGAGAGCAAGCGTGCGAGCCAGATATGCTAGCGAGCAAGCCAGATAAGAAAGCGAGCCAGATATGAGAGCAAGCGAACCAGCCAGATATGAGAGCGAGCGAGCCAGATAAGAGAGCGAGCCAGACAAGAGAGCAAGCGAGCGAGCCAGATATGAGAACAAGTGAGCAAGCCAGATATGAGAGCGAGCCAGATAAGAGAGCGAGCGAGCCAGACATGAGAGCAAGCGAGCGAGCCAGATATGAGAGCGAGCAAGCCAGATAAGAGAGCAAGCCAGACAAGAGAGCAAGCGTGCGAGCCAGATATGCTAGCGAGCAAGCCAGATAAAAAAGCGAGCAAGACAAGAGAGAAAGCGAGCTAGCCAAATATGAGAGCAAGCGAGCGAGCCAGATATTCGAGCGAGCCAGATAGGAGAGCGAGCCAGACAAGAGAGCAAGCGAGCGAGCCAGATATGAGAGCAAGCGAGCAAGCCAGATATGAGAGCAAGCGAGCCAGACATGAGAGCGAGAGTGTAAGATATGAGAGCGAGCAAACCAGATATGCGAGCGAGCGAGCCAGATAAGAGAGCGAGCCAAACAAGAGAGCAAGCGAGCGAGCCAGATGTGAGAGCGAGCGAGCCAGATATGCGAGCGAGCCATAAAAGAGAGCGAGACAGACAAGAGAGCAAGCGAGCGAGCCAGATATGAGAGCAAGCTAGCAAGCCAGATATGAGAGCGAGCCAGATAAGAGAACGAGCCAGACAAGAGAGCAAG